>NC_050598.1:27786551-28134051 GCF_013368585.1 Megalops cyprinoides | reverse complement strand
AAAATGTGGAAATGATTTATATATAAAAAAGGTGTTTATTGATATCAAAACTGAGGTATCCATGCTCATTTTTCATAGCCACAGAGCTGTGACATTTGAGATTAATCGGGAAAGTGTGAAGTGGTATGAATGGTTGGAGAAACACCAAGGAAAATGAAAAATTCATTTCCTGACAATTGCAGTGCAAAACCGCTCCAATGTAAGGCTACCCTTCCCCATTGGCTTTCTTACCTTACCCATCATGACATATCCATTTTCTTTTTATCCCGCCAAAACTCCTCTGTCATGACAGACCTCTTCTGTCATGATGAATCTGTTTGCCTGTAACAACCAGGTATTCCGTGTAATGACATGGGCAGTCTCATGGGCAGTCTCATCAGAACTAGATCACGTATGTCCACAAATTCTTTACTGTGCTTGCACAACGTGCAGGCACACAGAATTGGGAAGCATGGAAGCTGGAAAAAGAAATGGGGAAAAAAGTTAATAGAGAAATGGCATACAACAAAAACGCTCTCTGAAAACGTGTTCTCTGCACGTCGTTTTAAATGTACTGGAGGAATCACAGATGTCCGATATCTTGACGCATTTCCAGTTGAAAATGCATTTTCCTGACGTGTTTACTTGTGCCGGGCAGGGCTGAATGAACTGTCTTGTCATGACACATCTTCATGCTGCTGGCATTTCGTGACAGCGGGGATAGTGTCCACCCTGTCCTGCGGAGCAGGGGCACGCCTCGGCCCCTGCAGGAGGTCGGGGGTCGCCGCGGCGTTGAGCGGTGCGGAGATGACGTTTGATGTGATCAAATCATCACGGGGGAGCAAAGAGCAGAGTTTGCCCGTCCTTCTCCTTCCCACCGTGAAGGAGAGCCGGCCTGATGGGAGATTAAATATAAATGTGCAGTTTATTCCTATTTCATGTTTTGCATTTCGGCGCGGTGAAATATGGATTAGGTGTCTGTTACAGCTGTGCCATTTGTTGAGTGCAGTGATTCATGTGCAGACAGTCATGTGTAGTGATCACAGAGTCAAGCTAATGGACATAGGAAAGGAGGATGATGCGCATTAGATTCATCTTCGTGTTGCAGTTTATTCAAAATTGCCACTCATTTATGCCACTCAGTGTACTCACCTCCACGTAATTGTATTGAACTGAGCTGTAACTCATACTCGACCTTAAGGCATCATGATATGTTGAGACAGTGAAAGTGGTCATTTCTGACATCTGTTGTAACAGGCTTGTAACAGGACTGTTGTATCTTCCTATCTGATGCATGTTATGCTGTTTAATTTGATGGGGGAAAAAAACCCAAGTAACAGCCACCTGAATGTGCTTGCAGAAAATAGAATCTCGTCATCCGAGAGCAACATTCTAATTCGAGCACGGCTTCCTTGGTCTGAAAGTCACCTCTGTCCAACACAGCAGACTTAAGCTTTCATCCTTTTATCTGAATTTGCACAATCAGTCTAATGATTTTCTGTCTACATATGTCCGCAAAGGCTTATGCCGCACGTGGTGCTCTCAGCTCCAGATGTGTCTTGTAGAAAAGACAAAGTCAATATCATTAAAAAGGTGTAATTATCTAATCAGCACATGTGGAACTTCACCATTTAGGCATGCTCCGGTGCAGCCCGTATTAACAGGAAGACGTTTAATTTTGTCATTTTTATGTCTGGTTTCCTGCACTTACTCAATTTCTTTGGTTAATGATTTGCCAGGGAAAGTGATTTTCCTAATGAGACAGTTGTTCCCTCTCTGACTCCGTCTCCCTCTCTTTCAGACATGCTGAGCGACGGAACAGTGCCCCATGGGACATCATTTATGTGGAGTTATGATAATATGCTTCACAGCACCTAGGATTTTTAACATCAAAACGCTTTCCTTTTTTATTGTACTTTTTTTTACACTCCAAAAAATGTTGAAAAAAAAAATACAGTGGAGGCAGAGACATTTCTGTTGAATAATGCTCAATTTCATACATTTTGCTCTCAGTTTTTTATGCAGTTTCTACACAGCATTTTTTGGGAAACATGTTCCAACAGGTTTCTTTTTCATTTCATCATTACCTGGTGCAAGGATTGTTTTTTTCTTTCAAATGGAAAGTATTTCTGTATTCAAGGTCTCTTGGGAGGACTGTATTGACGAGCTTTTGCTTTGCTGTCTTTTGTCTTGGACTAAGAGAACTGTTACAGATGTCTTTGTACTGTTATAGATATGGGACGGATGATCTCAAGCTTCACTTTGTCATTGGGTAACGTCAATGACGAACTGTGTAACTGGGATAACCACAACAGAACAAAAACCTTTAATAACTCAGATTTTTAACTTGGATGTATGTTGTATTGTTGCTCTGTGTCTGTTGAGCTTTAGAATCCAGGCTGCTGTCAAAAATGACAACAGACAGAGGCTTCCTCTGGAATAAAAAGGTACACTGAATACAGTCACTCCACGGTTCACCTTATGCACACTCTCCGCCATCGCACATTGTGAAACTGTCTTCCCTGCCATTCTCGCAGGTCCTCAGGCAGGAGATGAGCTTCTTGTTTCAACAACCGGTCGACTCTGATTGGCTCAAGCACGCCATTCTGATCGTCTGGGCCAATCAGAGTGGAACACATTGAGTGGCTTTAGAAAAATGAATTCCTAATCTAATCCAGCCATCTGCTGCTTATTCACAAGCCTTGCTGTCTCTGATTTCATTAACTCAAATTATTGACTAATTAGAGTCCTTTAATTGGGAATTGGGAGCTGGCCCAGAACTAAGGTAACCATGGAGCCAACTTCAAACGGGGGGGGGGGTGCACCCGAGACTGGTATTTTCCTGCAGCCGACCTATAAAGAGGGATCGATCAGAGCTGTGCTCAGTAAAATGACAGATCCCTTTTTATGAAGTCCTTGATGTTCTAATGATGTAAAGCCCTGCCACCCCTCGCTCCTGGCCCCTAAACAGAGCCTGTGGATGGCTGGGGCTTCACAATCCCCCATGGGTTCTGTTATTAAAGATTATGTAACCCGCGTCTCTGCCAGGACATGTCAGTCTTTCCCCCTCCGTTCTGACGGCGTGCGAGAAAAGCATTCAGAACTGGGCTGGAGCAGGAATCGGAGAGCACTCGACACATGACACACTGCCATCCTCCATCAGTTTCTTCCTTTCATCTCATGACAGGAGCATTTCTTGCTCTGGCAATAGCTACTTTCATATAAATCCCATTAAAGGCCTGTTATTTTATGCCTACGCTCCTCTACATGCTTTAGGCCCCATCGCAGGGACCGATGTTGCTGAGCATCAATCCGAGAGCCCTCATACCGAAAGATGAAAAGTCCTGCCTTGCAAAGCAGCTTGTAGAGCCCATGGCTTCCCTGCCTTCAATAGTCTGTTTCCCACAACTTGAAACCTGCCTCAGGACCTGGCTGAAAGACCACTGCCTGACTGTGCGATTAGATCTTTATATGCCCTTGAAAAGCACCTTGAGTTGTTCTAGAAGGGAAATAAAACCCAGGGAATGTGTTTGGTTGGGGCTGCGTAAATCAGATATATAAATCAGCCTTGAGAGGGACTTAGTGATTGCTTGGTGCATGCAGTGAAAACAATGACTTTCCCAGGGGTTTGCTTTCAAATGCTTTTCTCCGACTTTCCCCAGAAAACATAAAATTAATTAACTCCAAGCCCCAAACAGATACACAAGGTAACTGATACGTGAAAGGTAAACGCTGGATTGTTTTTCAGACGGCGGTCCAAGGAGCCCTCTAACATCAGAAGATCAGAAGTTTTTTCTTTTTTATTGGTTTGAGAGGATTAGGGAAATGAAAACGTGCCTTGCTGTAAGGCTGCCGCTCAGCCAGTCCCTTATCGCATCTCTGGAGCGGGTTCTGAGTGCGGGGCAGGGGTAGGGAGGCCTGGGAGGGTGGATTCTGGCCTCCTTCTCCCCCTCCATAAGCACAGACGGCGGCTGCGCTCTCCCACCCAGCTGCACTCCTCTCTGTGGGAGGAACCTGCCTTCCGGAATCTGTAATAAACTGTTGACACAACTATCCCATCAGCCCATTCAAGCAGGGGAAACAGCAAGGAGACAGGGAGACAGGGGCATGGGGAACGGACACAGGAAGGAATCAGGATGGGGGGGTGGCTGTAGCGAGGTAGTTCTTACACCCCCGCCTCCATCCACCTCAGCGGAGGGATGCTTTAAATCCGGTTCCATCCAGCTAAGCCCAGCATCCAAAAAAAGGTTAGCTGTGTTCTAAGTTTGGGGGTTGCCATGGAGACGTGGAAAAGGCAGCGGGAGCGGTCCGTGGGAGCTTTGGCGAACTTTGGCGTGTCGGATGCAGCTGTTTTTTGCGCGGTTGCACGGCTGATGTGCAGACGCCTGTCTGCCTGCAGATCTCACTCATTCAGGTGAATCTGACAGTGATCTCTCTCACAGCAGCTTCCCCAGTTCATCATCCTTATATGATTCAAATATTGTTCTGTTTTTATTTTTACATTACATTATTGTCATTTAGCAGATGCTCTTTATGCAGAGCGACTTACACAGGCTACAATTTTTTGTTTTTCATTTATTATTTAATAGGCAATTCTGCGTGAAGTACCTTGTCCAAAAGTACAGCAGCAGTGCCCCAGCAGGGAATCAAACCAGCAACCTCTTGGTTGCAAGACCCGCTCCTTTTCCACTTCATCAAAATGCTTTCCTTTACTCTGAACAAACCGGACCATACAAGAGGCTCTCATTTCAGATAAAAGTGAAATGTTCCCAACAAATGACATGACTGAAGTGTGTAACCTATGATGCCTGTTTCCCCACTCCCACCACCCTGCTGTCTCCCGGCTCCACCTGTCTCTCGCTCCCTCTTTTCCCCAGTCTTCCCCTCTCCTCTTCTCTCGCCGTCCCTCCCCGTCTCTGTCGCGCTGTTCGGACAGCAGCCGTTGGGCTCGTCTCCTGCTACTCCCTCCCTCATTATTAGTGCTGGAATCAATTAGATGCACGCCTCAGAGGGTTCAGAGGACAGGAGTAATTAGTTTCAAAAGCTGCTTTAACAACACAGGCAATGCCGTTAGGAACATAATTACCTTGCATGCCTCAGGAAGTTTACAATGAGATTAATATTAATATCAACATTTCACACAAACACACAGATGCACTACATAAAAAACTATGCACAGATGCATATGTTTGACCACCCATCACAAGCAAAAGTACGCACACACATATTTGTGAATTCAACAGATTTGCTGTAGCAACACCACCAGACTGCAATACCCATTCTCAACACTGAGGGGCAGCAGGGAGTCTGTAGTGTTGTTTTTGCAGCATGCAGGAGCAGACAGAATGTACGGCTCAGTGGGTCTTGACTAACCTTGAGAACCTTTCCTCCTCTCCACATGGAAAGCATTTATTTCAGTTTAAGTTTCAGTCAGGCAGAGATTGTGTGTGTGTGTGTTTGTGTGTGTGTGTGTGTATATGTTGCAAGCATACTTTTGAAATACATCAAAAACATTTTCTCAGCTGGAGGCTGGAGAGGCTGAGCTCCAAGGAGCAAGAGGCTATTCTAATGAGTAGGCTGGCTATGTCACTGAGGGTAAAGTAGTCAGATAAACCTGAGGCCCAACAGGAACCGTGGGCTTCTGTGCTGGAGACTGAAAAAAAAAGGTTCCAAGTCGGCAACTAAACCCCTGCAGCATCAGGACATTGTTATTTGAACTGATTCCATTTGGCAGAGAGAGAAAAAAGAAAAAAAAAAAAACCATCATCGTATTACAACGCTTGAACGCTTGTCCAAGAAGACGCTCTCATCCTGGCACGGTCCTGCAGAAACGTGTGATCAAAAGTGCATGCCTGAATGCAATCTGAACAACTCCATTAATCATGCCTGTCTGAGAGACACAGGGCAGATGGGGGGAATCACAGGCAAAAAAAAAAAAAAATTATCTGGAATCACCCTCCGAACGTAGATGGAAGTCACCATTAGTGAGGCTAATTTGAGGTTAATCAGCAAATTTATTTCTGAATGTTTCCTTTCTTCAGTTTTGACCTTTCTAACATGATAGACAAATAAAATGTGCTCATCTCTTCATTAATTGGTTACATTACATTATTGTCTTTTAACAGACAGCAACTTACATAGGCTGCAATTTTATCTATTTATACAGCTGGGTATTTACTGAGGCAATTATGGGTTAAGTGCATTACCCAAGGGTACAGCAGCAGTGCCCCAGCGGAGAAATGAACCAGCAATCTTTCGGTTATGAGCCCTGATCCTTACCACCATGCTACACTGCTGCCTCAAATGGTTAAGAAAGAAAAACAAATTCGGCAACTTCTATAGGCACACATTGCTAGGATGCTGTAAAGGTCTGTATGTCTGGTGAAAAAAACTCAGTTACCTTCATACGTGTGCTGTGCTGCAACCACTGCAGTAGAAATTCAGCCACATAAATGGATAATGTGAGCAACGTAGATCTCCCTGGACGTGTGTGTGAAAAAAAAAAGCTTTCACAGCTGGATTTCGACCTGCGCCCCTCTGGTCACGAGCCCAGTCCCCTACTGTTATGCCACACTGCCATCTCAATTAACCCGGGAAAATGCAGACCAAAAAAGCAGATTGGTAAAGACTGCGGGAGAGAAGAGATAAAGAATGACTCTCTGGGACCCAAGCGCAGAACAGCCAGCACTTTCTGGAGGGGGGTGGGGAGCAGGGAGGGGAATCATCAAATTTTAATGACACTCTCCATTTGTGACAGACTGCGTACATCACCCCCTTGGGCTCTGAGACTCTGTGAGTGTCATTGCTTTCATTTACATGCTTCTTGCCATTGACAGGGGACCCAACTTCGGTTCAGACTCTGGGGTTGAGCCAGGCCATTGTGACAGGCCTGCCTGGATTCAGTGCGTACAGAATTACGGGTGAAAGCTCCCCTTTGGGCAGGATTAACAGATTTCTGCGTTTTCTCCTGATTACAACGTTCTCTGGTCTGTCATCTCATTACCTTAACCCTTAAGACATTTAATTGGAGTGCTTGGGTAATCAGTCAACCCATCGTCAATACATGGTTGGATGGAAGTTGCTGCAGGGCCAACCAGCCGTCAGAGGGGCAGAAATTCTCTTGACGCCACCAGCTGAGAGATGGAATTCGCCTGGAGAGATTTGCAGAAAAAGAAATGCAATCGACAGAGACAGTGAGCTCAGGCAGCACTGCTTGTGAGATCTGCTTCTTCTCACACTCGATTGTAATTCTATCACCAGCACCACAGATGTGCAGATTTATCATTCGTTAGCACGCTACACAATCAACCCTTCACCAGAAAACGAATTTACAGTGTATGCACATCACCAAGGCAACAGTTTGCCAGTAGTTCACGAGGGAAAAAAGAATGGTTACCAATTGATTCAAATTAAATCTGCCCCTTATTGCCTGAGGAAGTCAAAACCCCATCTCTCTGTGTGCACGAGCCTGTGTCTGTATGCTCGTGCACGCTAATGTACGTGCGTGCATGTGAGCCTCTGTGCACGGCTGTGAGCAGCAAGAGCGCTGAGGGGATGCAGTTGCCATGCCAACGGGGCTGTGTATTCCAGAGCTGGGCTGGGCCGGGATTGGAGGAGACAGGAGCGGGAGGGCGGGCTTGATGCCGAAGCGAATCTGTCAATCTCCCAGCATCCCCCCCCCACCCCGCTCGCTCTCTCAGTTCACTCCAGAGATCGGGAAAGTGATCGAGAAGCTCCTTTCAAAGGCTGGCTCGCACAAGCCCCGTCCGCAACCTCAACAAAACAGCGAGAAGAGCAAAAAAAAAACAAGAACAAAGAACTGCAGAGAACGCACACCGCACATAGATCCTCCTCACAGCCTCCAGCATGGCCACCATCACCTGTACACGCTTCACCGATGAATACCAGCTATTCGAGGAGCTGGGCAAGTAAGTTCAGTCACTCATTTCCTTCTTATTGTTTAATGTTTAATACGTGGATGTGAGAGTCAAAAGAAACAAAACTGCCTTCCCGCACAAAGATTGCGCAGAGAGCTTCCAGGAAATGTCTCTTTGTTTTGTTGGCCAGTCCAGCATTGAGTGAGCGGGAGAATGAGGAGAGAAAGTTCACAGGACCGTTGGCAGGGTCAGTGTATCAAGTTGGACCATATCGTTAGATGTATTTGTGGCCATGATGGAGTGACCTGTCAGATTCCCTGAGGGAACTTTTTTGACGTGAAAAAGAGGTGGGACATGAGATGTGGGGACAGAGAGAGAAAGAGAGAGAGAGCGAGACAGAGAAAGAAAATGACAAGAATTGAGAAAGAGGGATGGAGAGGAAAAGAGAAAGAAAAAGAGGGAAGACTGCGTGCTGATTACTAATGTGGGAATAGGTGAAACGAGTGTGATATTCTCTGATGGGATATGAGGACGCTTTTAGTTCTAAAGGCAAGAAGTAGTATTCAGAAAATTCTGTGACTATCGAACAAGCACAGGTGCTCTACAATGAACTGACAGGTTGGATTTGTATGCGTTAGGACAAGTAAATCAATTGCGTATACTTTCAAGTGCAAGCAGAAGACAGTGCAGGGAACCATGCTGTTAGTTAGCAGCAAATTGACCCCTTAAGGTCAATGCAAAGGTTCCTTGGGGTAGAATGAGGTGAGGAGACTGGCCTTTGCTCTCATGCTTGAAAAACAGAAATATTTTGCAAAGAGTAATACGAGTACAGTGTGTAATTCCACAAATTAGCGGTTTGAAATTTTGTCAGTTGATGGGGAATAGGAATGTGAGTGTTTGTATACGTGCGCGCATTTGTGTGTGCAAGTGTGCATGTGTGTGAACCAATTCTGTGCATGATACTGTGTGTGTGTGTGTGTGTGTGTGTGTGTGTGTGTGTGCCTGAATCCCGTGTGTGTGCCCATGTGAGTGTATCTCCATGAATCCTGTGCAAGAGCCAATATGTGTGTGCGCAGTGGAATGATCCTGCATCCTGTACATGTTTGTATGGATGTATGATGTTGTGTGTGCTTCAATGGGCAGTAATTGTTTTCACTGGTGTTGACCAGCTGGCGTCACCCTGGCTGTAGCCATTCTGATACCTGAATAAAGCTCATTTGATTTCAGCATTCCTCCCCATCACCCCCCCCCCCCCCTCTCCCGCCCCCTGTGAAATGAGCAGGCAGCAGCGCATGACCCCTGACTGGCTCGCTGTCCCGTCCTACTCCCACTCTCTACCTCGCAGCCCACGCCAGGCAACCAAAAGCCACTTACATAATTCAATTTGGGGGCGGCAATCCAATACTCTGAAATTGAAACATTTCATAATCCGATGTCTCCCACCCCGCCACACGCGAGTCGCACATGAGTGGCACTTACCGCCGCATCCATTCATTTTATTACGCGCCGTTCCTCGACAGGCGACGGGCGCGCTGGTCTCGAGAGGAGCCCAATCTCGTATTCTTATTTTTAGTCCAGGGTGATGACAAAACAGGTTTATGTGAAAGGTGAGCAGACGCACTTCCCGGATCACCGAAGAGCTGGCCAAACGATATTATGGCTGAAAAAAGGGAGAAGGACCAGCGTACTTTTTGCTCCTCTGGACTTGAGTTTTTGTGCACATGGTGACATTTTGCTCCGTGTTGGAAGAACACTTCTGTCCAACGGGAACTGGAGTTCATTTCTTTGAAAAAAGGTTTTGCTATTCTGCGTGTCTGTATTGATTGTCTGTGGGTGTGGTTTATGCTACCCCCCCCCCCCCCCCCCAACTGTCATCCTCCCTCCCATCTTTACACCACCCCACCCCCCTGTCTCTGACCTCTCATTGGGTACTTGTTAGCGCTCAGTTGAAGGGGTGAAATTTATCTCTCTGTTGAGCCATGTCCCCTGTATCGACGGGCGGACTCGTCAAAGTAAACACGTCATCTCAGTGGCAGCAAAGACCCTTAAATCAATTAAAACAGTCTCCAAGGAGACTGAGGATCGGCACGAGGGTGTCCATCAGAGAGAAAGCCAATCAGATTTGTTTTTAACTGAATACGGAGGAATTAACTGGTCTGATCTCCGATGCTGTCCACTAAGATCTGGCTGCCTTTACCACAGAAGAGTGAATCAATGTAACTGCCAAGAAAGAGAGATAGATGGACAGAAAGGGAGGGAGAGAGAGAGAGAGAGAGAGAGAGAGAGAGAGAGAGAGAGAGAGAGAGAGAGGAAAATTTTAACTGCATGATGTGCTTCAAACCATCTGGTAGCTCTGATATGATTGTCAAGCACTGACTGATCAGTTACAATTTCATAAAAGTCTCATGAGGGTCAGGTTTGTGATTAAAATAGGAGCAACTGATTCTGGATCAGCTTTACGGGGAGTGAGTCTTCTACTGGTCCTGTTGGAAGGCAACGACTTGTGAAGAGTTTTCAACCTTTTCTGGGTGAGTTGGTGTACTAATGAGGAAGAGGCCTCTTCTACCGCAGAGCTAGAAACAGGCTTGACTGGAGCGAAAGCAGGCTGACCCAGCACAACGCTGCTTTTTCCTGGCTTTACCCACAGCCACAGCACATGATGTAGTAAACTGCACCCTGCCATTTGACCAGATGCAGGTGACTGCCTGGAATTTGCCAGCAACCCCTGGGCTGAGGTTTTCCCTAAAAAAGAGGAGCTTCCATAACACCTCTGTCTCTCTCTGGCTGTGTGCTGTGATCATTGATGGCTCTGAGTTCACTTCCATATTTACCCCCCTCCTGGTTTTCAGCACCAATGCAGACGGAGGCAAAGTTCTGAAGCAGCTTGCTGACTCCCCCCACAGCTCAGTTGTAAAGAGGCCAGCACCCGTAACGCTAGCAGGCTGAGCCGAAGAGGGCCAGCATGGCAGAAAAAAAAAAGATAATGGAAAACCTCCTGGCGCCTGAACCTGGGTTCATTTTCACAGCTGTAAAGTGGCATGATCACCCCGACAGCCTATCCCAGCTTGCAGCAAAGGACCACAGAGATGTGGTTCTGTGGCAGCAGCTGCAGTCCAAAGGCTAAAGAAGCACCACTTATAAAATTCCATGGGGGAGTAGAATCTTGGGGGGGGGGGGGGGGGGCAGTGTGGTTGTCCACCCCAAATACCCATCACTGTGAAATGCCTTATGCTCCAGCACTCTCTCGTGGTGGTAGGGGCTGGAGAGACTTGGGGAATGCTGTGATAGAGCATGCGGTCCATTGATATCTAGTGCCCACAAGCTCCCACAAGCACCATGTGGGGGTTAAGGTGGAAATGGTCAGTCTTGCGAGTCCCGATGATGCCAGTTGGGCAAGGAATGTGCATCGGGGTCTGCCACTTCAAAGCCAGAGCAAAAATACTGGTGTATATCATACATAAAAAAATATATATTCCTAACCATGTGGTGCCAAATAAAGGCCGTAAAGGGCAGCGCTGGCACAGCAGTGGTTATATGGTGAGTACATGTGGAGGCTGCTGCCTCTTGGCTGCTTCTCAGGTTTTAATGAGAGCACAGCTCTGCAGTCATTGTGCAGAGGTAACGGTGGGGGAAACTGGAAGGAAAGTTTGTTGTTTGATTGTGGGGTGCTGTTTCCTCTCAGGCCTGGCTGATTCTGACTCACTGTCATGCTTACTCTCCTCTGATCCTTTCATCTCCCGGTACACACACAAACACACATACACACTTTGGCAGACACACATACAAACGCACACACACACAACCACACACACCCACACGCAAGCATGCACGCACACACACACACACACACACACATTCTTTATTTGAGAGGTAACTATAATAAAGAATCAGACAGCAGTCCAGTTCCAGATAAAATCCACACTGGACGTGTTGAATATGAGGGCTGGCGAAAGACCACCACTCTGAATTGCACCAATCCACTGTGCAATTTGCCAAACAAACAGACCTGTTTCTCCCTTGCCGCTGCTTAGCCCAGCATCCAAAGTACTCTGTGGTGCGATTTAAAGGCCTTCCTGAGCTATATCACTCCTTTGCGGCTCAAAGCTGCAGATATGCTATATCAGTAGGAGTAATACTTAGCTCCAGGCTGTGGACTCTGCAGCGTTATGTTGTTATTTTGAATTATGGAAGTTTGCTTTCACAAAAGCCTGGAGTGCATGTGCAACTCCATTATGAAACATTAATAGCGAATTAATGATGCAGAATATACCCTGAGACTGTGAATATGGGCTCAAGGCTTAAGCTGATTGTGAGATGCTGCACGCTCTTTTTTCTCGCTGTGGAGCTGGAACCAATCTAATGTGAGCTGGAGCCAAAGCTGGCCCAGTTCAGCCTGATTGTTTTTCCCAGGGCAAATGTCTGGACTTTGTCATGAGTCCAAGGCTATGGAATCAGGTTTTCCCACATATGCTAACTCTGTGTCATGTCAGTGTACCTCTGGTTCGCTGTGATCACAGGTGGCAACACGCTCCTTTCATCTTCCGTGATCTCTCCTTTGTTTAACTCCGATGCTTATGAAAGAAGCTTCCAGACTCCGTCCAAAGCTCACTTTTGAGTGGGCCAGCATCTATAATGACAACAGGCTGAGCTGACATTAGTCAGCATGATGTTCAGGTCAACTTAATTGATATATGATTGCTGCCCACGCCTCACAGCGGTCTCACTTCCTTGTTTCCCAGGGGAGCCTTTTCAGTGGTGCGCAGGTGTATGAAGGTGATGTCAGGACAGGAGTATGCTGCCAAGATCATCAACACCAAGAAGCTTTCTGCCAGGGGTAGGTACTCCATCCTTGCTCACTTGCTGTTACTACCATGCCTTTAGGTTCAGTTTTATCCCAGGTGTGAACCGATGATTTGAATCTAAACAGGTAAATTCAATACTCTGGGTTAATCGCAGTGAGTGTGTGTTGTGTTGCGCAAAAGTGGGTGTATCGAAACAAATGCACAGATTAGTAAATGACATTGCATAAGTGTAAGGTGAATGCTTGACTGAGAAGATTGTCTCTTTAGGGTCTAATTACATCAATCTTATTACAAGTGATTGCACCTTGATGTTCCTGGGGGCATGTCCAAACTGCACCCCCTCAGGAGCATCCCAGTTGCTCTCCTTCTCTCTGATGATAATGAGTGGGTAAGTGCTCTCAGCTCACCTCTTCAAGAAACGCAATGAAATCATCAATGGGGAGCTCGTCTTTAGATGCCATTTCGCATTGTTGCCTCTCCTTGGCTGCGGAGAAGAATGCCAAAGCCTACAATGGGATAGTTTATTGCTGTGGATCAGTCTCCGTTACAATCAAACAACATTCATGCTGTTGCTTCAAAGCCCACAATAAGCTAACAAGGTAAATGAAAGACTTCATTGTGTGCTTATTGTTTGATATATATATATCAGAAAGACGCACATATATAAAACACTCAGCATTGGGTTTGAATTTCTCCTTTCTTTCTGTCAGGGTGGTTGAAAGATTTGGGGTCATGTGACTTGGAATGTGGTCTGTCACCAGGTTTGACGTTATACTCTCCTCTATTGTGAGTTATCAAAAGGACGCAGAGTTAAACTATACAATTTAGATGGTAAAAAAACAAGTAAATATCATTTGTAGATTCAATCAATAAGTGCTTCTTTATGTATCATGGAAGTTTGTTTTTTGAGTTCAGTGCAAGAGTTATTTTCTGGAGAAATAAACAATCAGAGCTGTGGACATGTTGTACAATGTGTTGCCTAGTTTAAAAAAGAAGAAAATTGTCCCAGGCTTTTTTGGTTGCTCTGGGGGACTTTAGACAGTCATGCTGTTCTTTCTTAACTGATGTGAAAGCAGATCCAACAGAACCAGACTCCCACCAAACTGCCTGACTGTGTTCCAGATTGTCATCATTCAGAGATTAAGTCTACAGACATCTTTAACAGCACTTTATCTCTGTCATCTTGCATTACTTTTGGACTGGGATTAGGCAACATACTTTGAGAAATATTTAAAAATTATTTCCATGAAGGACACTGCAAAGGATACTGCATTAGGTCTGAGAACAATTAGTTTTTTTCTCATGACAAATATAATATCAAATATCCATTTGGGTAGGAAAGAGTTTGCATTTTGTGTTGGTGGCGATGACTGAGAAATCACTTGGAGCTCTTACACCTGTTATGCATTGTTGTTCTATTTGAGGTTATGTCTCTGCTAATTTCAACTACAGAATTCATTCCTTCGTTTTAATTTCTAATTTTTTTATGATGTGACATTACTGCTCATCAGTTTCTCACTGGCTGCCTTCACTTTCTCAACGTTCTTTCTGTGAAAGTTATGGTGCAGAGTAATGCTCGTCTGAGAGAACCTTGTTAAAAATCCAGGCCTGTGCCATCTATGAAATGGACAAGGCAAGTAGCACCTTGAGCCATTAGTTTTAACTATGAGGAACCGCAGAGGAAAAACAACCAAACCTGGTGGGCGTTTTGCTTTGAAAACCCAACCAGAAGCCGTCTGTCGGGTAATTACGGGATTCTCACCGCTGCTCCTTGCTGACGATGCGGAAAGCGATCATTTATCAAACCGGGTAAAATTCAAAACCAGCACCACCTGTTTCGTTAGGGCTCATGAATTTTTAAAGGAGTCCCCATTCTTCTCTCCTGGAGCACAGTTTTTTTTTTCCATTACAAGGGCCTGCTGTTTCCTGGCCTCAATTAGAAGAGAAACACACAATCTCTACATTCTGCAGCTGGGATCAGCTATCAGAGGTGCGCTCCTGCTGCAGATCTATTCGCTTGAAGAGAGGACTGTCTCTTCTTTTCTGGAAAAAGTCAGAACTCTGGATAGCACTGATTAAGATTTTTTTTTTTTTTTTTTAATCATTGTGTGAGTTATATCCCGCTGTGAGATTTCTCTTTGGTGAACATCCACTGACTTCATCTAAACTCGCTCAATCTGTTGCCTGTCTCATCTCGGGCACCACGCTGAGTTCTTAACCTCAAGAGCTACAGCACGCAAAAACAGCAACTTGACTTGTTTACCGTATGGAAGCAATCGAATCATCCAGTTTTCCCTGTTCTGCTAGGAGCTCACAACTGCCAAATGGCTGTTTGTTATTATAAGACCCCACACTTGGGGAAAACTCTCATATTCAAAACGCCCCTTGCTGCGCAGACCCAAAGTCAAACGGCATATTTTGTTTAGAGCGAAAAAGCTGCCGTGAACTTAGAAAGGCAGATATTGGCATTAATGAATTGCAGAACATGCAACAATGGGAGCGAGAATCGCTGGTGGCTGGGCTGCCACAGGGCACTAAGTGTTGTGTGGTTGGAGTGGGGGAGGACGTGGAATGCCCCCGAGGTGTCTCTGAGTGATCAGCGACACACACCTCCCACACAGCGTTGCTAGGTGCACGGTTCGATTTGATGTATATGTATAAGTGCATGTCATCGCTGTTGTTCGGCACCGATCTTCTGGTGAGAGCGAGCGGTGTATTCGGCAGAGGCCGGGCGATTGTTTTTCAAATGCTGCGGACATCCTGGGCAGTGAGAAACGTTCCTCTTCTTGCTCCCAATTCCTTCCGTTGTCACATCCGTTTCCCGCAATGGCAAATAGTCGCATGGAGATTTCAGAAAGCACAAGTGAGCCGTTTGTCTCACGTGAATGGAGGTGCCTTCTAACTGCAGAAAGACGCACAGTTGAGGTCTAGATTATGAACATAATTACATCTAATACTGCTGTTTTCTTAAAAAAATATTCCATAAATGTTTGCTGGGAAACCTTCATAATTCAGTGTTATGAAATGGCTCCATTATTAGTCTTAATGTTTCAGACAATTTCAGCACATTATCAATATCTATTGAGGTGAATAGAAAAAAAACCCCTATTTTTCAGAAGTTTTTTTGAATACAATGTAATACTGACCCTACCCCATAATGAAAAGAGAGCTTATGTCCCTCTTTTATAGCTTCCCCATCGTATTGAGGTTATGTTGACTTTTCACGGTTTGTTTGACGTTGACTGCCATTGTCACGTTTCACCAGACTCTTAGCCCACAGCGATGACAACGTGCGCCCGAGATAACAAACCTTATCTTGAGTGACGGGAGGAAGGGGGGGTGGGGAGGGATGGCTGGGGTTGGGCGCTTAGGAAAGGGCATGCAGTCTTAGAGAAGAGGGGAGGAAAACTCATTTTCTCCAGGGATATAATGAACGTCTGACTTATGCTGGCTGCGGATTACTGAGGGAAGGACAAGGGGAAGTTATAATAGGGGCTCTAGGTGAAGGAATTAAAAATAATGACTGTCGGGCCGGTGAAGGCTGCAGATCACTGTGCACGCATTACCAGGACTAGAAGAAAGGGGGAGACATAGAGGAGGTGGAGCCGGGCTGTGGTAGGAAGGGAACGGAGCACCAGAGACCTGTCAAGAAATTTGACATCAGCTTGTCACAGCACCCCAGACTCAAAGAACACATCAAGTCTAACAACCAAGTGGGAGACTGTGTCCTTTTTTCAGAGGGCACCATGAGCCGATATTTGTAGAAGCCGCTATAAATGTTAACGTTCCCTTTCAGACCCCTTATTAATTATTAGTGTTTAATTAATCATGGCATGGATACATATTCTACATGCCTGCATGCAATGCTGTGATATATGAAGGGTTGTGTAAGGGTTATGTAAGGGTTATGTAAGGGTTTGGGTTTGACAAAGCTTCTGGAACAGGAGACATACGGTGGATGTCACAAGAGCAACAGGAAGAATGACAGTGGCAGATTATGTAGAAACACATCAATGATAAAGTGTCAATCGGAAGAAATACACACATGCTGACATATATGTATTGTCGTATGTCGTATGTATTTATACACGTTGAGAGCATAGTCAGCTGTATGGTACACTGTCTGTGCTGCAGAAAATGCATGTAATAGCATGTTCATGTTCAAAAGGACAAAGACATTGGTCCAGGATCAAATCGTCCAAACCTTGAACCCTCACTGTTATGTGGAAAGATCCACTGTCAGAACATGATGGCAGACTCTACCGCCAATTGAGAAAGAAATCAAGTTGGAAATCTAGCATAGGCTTAATTTCTCTCTCTGTCTCTTTCTCTCTCTGTCTCAGTTCAGGTAAGTTCAGTCAGTTCAAACTGTTCACTCATATTGCCAAAATCTCTTTTTCTCTCTGAGATATTTGGTTTGGTTGGTGGAGGAAATTATAGCCCGGGGAAGAGAGAGTACTTAAATCCTGGGAATTATACCATGGTGTGTCTAATTCAAAGGTAAGATGATATCAAGGGAGTAATTACATCGTACACGCTATCAGGAATTTCAGTCTAAGTAGTCTCCACAAAGCAAGAGAAAATTAAAGTGCATTTTAAGAAGAAATATCACTTTCTGACAACAAAAAGGTAATTTTCTGAAAATACACCACAATAGATTAGAGATATTATTCTGGAAAGCAAAGGAGACATCAGCACACCTAATACATGCTGGGCTCAACCTTGGACAAAGGCCTCCCAAGATGAAACCAAATGACCGCAATCTCTGTGCCATGTGGTGCGGTATTCGTGTTTTTCCTATTCTGTGAGTAAACCTCACCCAGTGTAAGATTGCCCTGGCACAGGAAGTAAAAGAATGAGGTCTCAATAGGAGGCGAGAGCACAGCAGCAAAGGGAAGATTTCTGATTACTGGATGGACCACTGATGCTCTGTCACGGCATGGCTGGATGTGTGTGTATTAGAGAGAGAGAGGGGGGGAGAGAGCGGGAGGGAGAGAGAGAGGGAGAAAGAGGGAGAGAGAGAGAGAGAGAGAGAGAGAGAGAGAGAGAGAGAGAGAGAGATAGAGAGAGATAGAGAGAAGGAAGCCTCAGAGTTCACAAGGTCATCAGTGCAGCAATGCGGGGGACAAATGAATATGGCATCCTCATGGGGAATGTGTGGGAGGGCACTGCCACGCAATAATCTCTGCGCTGTGTGTGTGTGTGTGTGTGTGTGTGTGTGTGTGTGTGTGCGTGTGTGCGTGCGTGCGTGCGTGCGTGCATGCGTGCATGCGTGCGTGCGTGCGTGTGTGTGTGTGAGTGTGTGTGTGTGTGTATCTACACATATCTGTGTGGATGGGTGGGGCTGTTTGAGCTGAGTCTGTTGTCTCCGTTGAGCTGCAGCTACACGCAGAAGCAGTAACAGCTATACAATCCATGAATTTCAATGCGCAGAAATGGAGTCATATTTGACTGTTTAAGCGTTGAAGTCTGTGCTGAGGATTACTCCCAGGGGAAGAGGACAGGCAAAAGCACAGCATTGTTTTAGTGTGCTTTTCCAAGTTCGGTATCTCCAGTGAAGATTTAACACAGATTTCGAACTCCTGCGGAGATCCTGTGGTATGTTTGATTCCTCAGTGTGTCAGTAGTCTGCCTCACATTATGGGTATGGCCCTGTATCTGGCCTCATGGCTCCAAATGTTCTGGCTCTTTTTCTCCAAATAGTTGCACATTGGTGCTGAGAGACAGTTTTCTGCACCTCCCATGGGAGTTTGGGAAAAGAAAGCAGTATCATGATGAGTGTGACTTGTGTTGCAGTTACTTTTAATGTTCAGATTCAATATTTGTATCCTATTTGTGCCTGCCTGGACCTGATTTGGACCTGACTGCTGCTGACATGTCCTGACCACCAAGAAAGAATCAGAAATATTGCTGCCATAATGTCACTGTAGCGAAGGGCAAGAGCAGTCACCCCACCCGGGTCTACGGGGTACCAAACATGCAACTTTGACCGCGACGCCAAAGAGCCAGGCTCATTGGTATGGCAGTCAGAGCGCATACTCAACCGTAGTGACGGCACTCTGACGTCACAGTCACCACAGTCCAAATCTAGCATTTTGCTCTACACTTAAAATGAGACAAAAATTCCTTCTTGGACCTACAGAAGGTGGTCTCTGCCAAGTCATATAATCAAGGGAAACCATAAGCATTTTGTTGTGTTTTTAATCCACGCAATGAAATCTTTGCAGTATGCGTCTGCCCTCATAGAGCTAAGAAAAATAGGTTTGCTGAGGAAAGTAACACCAGAGCCTTCATTTCAGTAAAGAGGCATGGCACAGCGTAAAAGGGATCAGTTCGTCTGGGGTGGGAAAAATACCATAATCCTCTTATTTTACGATTAATGCAATCTCTCCATCACCCCATTACTCCAGTGCGGGTGGGCTCTTCCTGCTCATGATCAATTCGAGATCCCGGTTCGTGAATATTCACGAGGGAATAATTTACGTCATCGATGGCAATCGCAGGTCCGCGAGACAGAGCTGGGATGAAGCTTTGGAGACTGATGAGAGGGGTGATTGGTGGGTGTGTCGTGGAAGAGCAGACAGCAACCAATGGGATTTGTAGCGGTTTAGCGGTTTTCTTTAGCAAGTCATTTGATGTTCGGATACTATCCATGCACCATTTACTTCAGATGGTGGGAATCACGCTATAACACCATTATTGAAGAGCACGGAAGAGCTGAAAACACTGATGACCTGGCCATTAAAACAGCTTTAAGACTGCTTCAAAATGCTATTACGTAACATATAGAACACATTTAATTGAAACAAAATTTAATTAACAATAAACACATTTATTTTTCAAAATGTGAAATTTCTGAATGTAGCACCCAGCCTCCATTAAATTTCACATCGGCGTTATTCAACATCGACATTTTTACACAGCTTTGAATCTGGCCGGGAGCAAAAAAATTTTATATAATGTTTAATTTAAAAATGATCCAAAATCTCCTCAGATGCGAGGATTCAAATTTGGGCAGTCTGCTGCTCCTGCCGCGCACTTGTAATGCCGCGATACAGCTCTGTTGTCCCAGTGACGGGAAGTGTACTTAAGGGCAGACGCAGTGATACGCGCCCCATCTGTAAAAGTGCTGAGAGGGTTGGTAGACGGTGCAAGAGGCGTCTGGCTCAATTAGCTACGTGCACGTCTGGAGCCGAGCTGCAGCGGTAGGCGGCGGAGACGGCAGAGAGGGGAGATGCTCCTTGCGCGTTTGTGAAAAGGACGGGTGGAGTGAAAAGCGATTGAAGTGGATGGGAGATAAGTGGAGGAGGCCCTGTGATTGGAGAGCCGGTGGAGAGTGCGGCGTGGGCTCCCGGTGACTCATAGGAAAGGGCGCGAGGGGACAGCGCTGGCTTTCTCCAGCCACTCAGGGCGAAGGTGCCGGGGGTCGAACACTTTAGGGGGTTTCCACTTCAAGTGTTCGGTACGAGATGCCCCGCTGCCGCCCACCCCCTCCATCCTACTGCGTGTCCCTGAGGTGCCCAAGCGGCCTCCGGTGTCTGTCTGTGGAGTCACACATCAGACGAATACCCCCCCCCCCCCCCCACCACCACCACCACCACCACCACCACTTGCCACTTTGCAGGTGGACCCTGACCCACATGCTGCAGCTACAGTTTCCACAGCTGTCTGATATAGTGCCTGTCAGAGAGAGAGAGAGAGAGAGAGAGAGAGAGAGAGAGAGAGAGAGAGAGAGAGAGAGAGAGAGCAGCAGAGGAGCTGGAAACGGGGGCTCACCAAAAGCCTTCAATTAAAATTAACCTCCCTGAATGTAACCTCCCTAAAGCACATATTAAAATCTTTCTTGATAATAGTAATTGGTTTCTTCCTACGAACAAACAAATAAACAGAAATTGAGGAGTGTTTTCGTTACCACTCTCCCCTATGCTTCATTGTTAAATGAAATCAATGTATTGGGGCAGTGTAGCATAGTGTTAAGGAGCAGGACTCGTAACCAAAAAGTTGCTGGTTCAATTCCCTGCTGGGGCACTGCAGTTGTACCCTGGGTCAAGGTACCTAACACAGAATTGACTCAGTAAATATCCAGCTGTATAAATGGGTAACATGTAAAAGATTGTAACCTATGTCAGTTGTTCTGGATAACAGCATCTGCTAAATGCCAATAATGTAATGTATACCACACAGTTGCATCTTATGCTTATACTTTATCTGTTAAGCGTTAGTGTGCCAAAGTTACAGTAGAGAGAGGTGGATTGGCTGGAAAGAGAAGGGGGAGAAACAGAGAGGAAATGGAAGGCAGGCAGAGAAAGAGGTGAAGCAGAAAATGATGAAGATAAAGGGAGACCAGTGGGAGAGACTCAGTGTTTGGACACGCGATCGATATCACCTGGCAGCTGTGTCCTCAGTAAACACCTTACCATCACACAGCTGGTGTCCAGTGGGGAGGTTTGTGTCCTGACTTCTCCCTGCAAAATACCTGATAAAAGCCTGGTATTCCACCCTCCTGCCACTGTTCATCATACAATGTTATTAGTTTGCTGGCTTAGCAGATGCTAAGTATAACTTACGTGGCACCTGTTCAACGTAGTATTATTTATGCATTTCAGTTTAAGTTTCTTGCTTAAGGGCACAATGACACTGACCCCTTCCCCCAATGGGTTTTAAACCTGCAGCCTCCTCACCACCATTACACTATTGTGATTTAGCAGACGCTCTTATAGAGAGCACCTCACTTAGTTTACAATTTTATCTATTTATACACCTGGATATATACACTGAGGCAATTGTGGGTTAAATGCCTTGCCCAACGGTACAGCAGTGCAGTGCCCTAGTGGGTAATCAAACCAGCAATCTTTCGGTTACAAGCCCTGCTCCTTACCACTGTGTTTCACTGAAACTGACTGCACCAGGCTCCCTTTCTCATGCTAGAAGAGAGGCTTTGTGGTTCTCTGTGGGGCTTGGTGGACCTGTTTTCTATTCTTGAGGCTGCTCTCCCACTTCAACACGCCTGTGCTGTTATACAGCATATTACAAAGTCTCCATTGTATCTCTCCATCAGCAAAAAATACATGGCAGCATATTTCAGATTTGTCCGTTAGCATTAAAGAGCACTTTCTGCGGGGATTTAAAAATATAACACAATATAATGCAACATGAAAAGAGCACGTTCTCCTTTCAGTCCGAAGTTAAACAGCAGCCCTTTATTTGCCGCATCAGTCTGTGATTTGACTTTGAAGAGGCGGCCCCTTTCAAGACGCAGCCTAAAATCTGAGACGAAGCCGGCCTGAGATAAAGGGCCCCCGTCAGGCCTCGTTTCCTCCGGGAGCCAATAGCCGCTTATCAGCTGGGACACGTTTTGGGGGGGGGGGTGATCTGACAGCAGCTCATCTCCGCTGAGAGACGGTCATTTGCACCGGTCCCGGAGAATGCCGCCTGCTCCGGCAGACTGCGCCGATTGACGAGGGGAAAGCTCCTCGCTGTCGATTATGTAACGCCCCCCCCCCCCCCCCCACCCCACCCCGTGTGCAGGCGTGCCTCGGCATGGAGGCTTCACCTTGCAGCTCCGCGCTCCGGCTTTAACGGCGCCGCTTAGAAATCGCAATGCGTGGCCATTGACTGCATGCAGAGGAGGCGGCTTGCGTGGGTGTGCTGTAACTTTCCACACGCGGATCAAAGAGGAAGGAAAAAAAAAAAACTCGAAAAGATTCTATTCCTGTGCACAATAGATGCTGACGAGGCCGTGGCAAGGCCTGGGACGGATGTTCTTTCAAAGAAGTAAAAAAAAAAAAAAAAAAAAAAATTCCAGCAAACTTGTCAATACAGCCGTTTCAGTATGGATCGTTCTGCTGTTTAGTGTTCCTGTGTGTGCTTTAGAATGCTCTGGATGAGGCTTTTTTCACACTTAAAAATCGAGAGAGAAGCAGAGGCTGGGACATCCTTTTATTCATCTGCTTGCCATTGTTCGTTCCTCCTGCTTGTTCCTGACTTGAAACTGCACTCAGCTCCGCTTAACGAGCACTCTCCACACCACTGGAGTCTTTAACAGCAGGTGATACACCTGGATACACCTGTATCACCTGAGGAGTGTCAGAGTGTGTTTCATTTTGGACCATGTGCTCTGCAAACCGGGTGTGGACACATGGCGGAGAACCCATTCTCAGAGCTCATAATGAATATTGGGCATGTTTCAGATATATCACACATGTAACTGCATTAGATATAGAAACAGACATATATGAAAGCATATGCAAATGGTCCATTTAAGACAAAATGTGTGTGGGCAGCATAGTGACATAGTGAACGGATTGGTCTGAATGATTGGCAGAGCACTGTCATTGTACCCTCAAAAAAGGTACTTCATCAGAATCACTGGAGAAAAAAAAAATTAAAGCTGTTGAAATGGGATTTAGTGGGTTAGATTGCCTTAATATATGGCACATATCTGCAGGGGGCTGTTGTGTGACTGTAGCACATGGGAAAACAGCATAAAAATGCATATTTATTACCATGCACCAAGCATATGACCCTGCTGTGCTGAAATAAACAGCGAGTGATAAGTCTAGACTGGTTACCTTGTGGTACACTGCACAGCTCCAGGTACAGCTCTGTTAGCATAGGCATACTGTATGCAAACACACACACACTCACACAAAGTACACCAGCACACTGAATTCACGTACACACTCACACACTTATATATATACAGTATACACACACCCGTGAGAGAGAGATTGTTTGTGTGTGAGAGAAACAGCGTGCCATGCGTGTGTGTACATTCTCCGATTCAAACACAAGCTAATTCACTGGTGATGCATCCCCCCTGGAGAACTGAGCAATATGTGTCACTTCTGCTGTGAGTGCAAACCCACAGATGGCACTCCACCACCCTCCCACCCCCACCTCACCCACACTCGCTGGCTGAGAAGAGGGCACCGCGGAGATGCAGCACAACAGCGGCTCTCTAACTCACTTCAGATGGACCATCAATGATGGGGCCAGTGGACCAAACGGCTCTGGACCTGCTGCATTCTGGTACACTGTACCATTCTACGCCTTTCAAAGCTGTACCCATTTCGCCTTGAGAAAACAGTAATTCCACATGGTTTATTGGTCAGTGTGCATTCGACTCCCTATAACTGTATGAATTGGATAATTGCATTCTCGATTTTAATACACGGCAGTGCACGTAGTCCTTCCTCAGTCCTGCTCACTTCGCTTACTGCTTTTGTGTATTTGCATCCTCTGGTAAAGTGCATCACAGCACAATAGTCATGACTGAATGCAGTTATCAGGGGCTTTCTGTATGCCACGTCACCGATCCTCTCCATGACTGGCCATGTAATCCAAGCTAGTGGCTTGTGCATGTTGGAGCCCCCAACTCAGCGAGTGTCCTTCCTCTCCTCTGTCCGCCTCACATCCTCCCCGAGATCAACACCATTTTGACCATGTGGTCAAAGAACAGTTGCTCCCCTACCACAGTGAGGGCCAACTCAACATCACCACGTATGCCTCTGAACGCAGCCCACTCCAGGGAAGTCGTGAACTGTAACACAGTGCCTAATACTACTGCTAGGATATGAGTCAATTCTGTGACCATTTACATCAAAGCACAAACTCTAAGTGATATTGTGTGTGAAGAGAGCATCATTTTATGCTCTTGTATTTAGTGGTGTCGTGGTCAGAATGGGAAATTGTGGGCTCAGGGAGATTATGTCCAGAGCCTGGGTGAGATTTTATGGAAGAATGCTAAAGGAGGTACCTATTGCCCAATTGATTGGAGCTCAGTATGAGAACAGATAGCTTGTGAACACTAGCCTTGTGATAGACTGGCTTCTTGTTCATGGAGTATAATTGTATATCAGGCTGCTTCAATTCAAAGGAACCAAGGTATGTTCTGACCCTACAACCCACCTGAGCTGGCTGGCTCATTGGGTAAGGACCCTTAAGCAATGCTCTTATGTCACTGTATTGGTTGACGTAAGTAATGGGGTTAAAAATACTATGGGATTAGTGGTGCCTTCTCTGTCCTGCTCCTCACACAAGGCACCGCTGTCTTGGGCAGCCTCTACTCTCCTCTTAAATCCAGACAGAGGATTTATTCGGGGGGGTTATAACAACTTAGAATTCTGTGCCTCGCGAATTCTGCAGGGTTGCCTAGCAACGGCGATTTCGAAGTCCACCACATAGCTGTGCTTACTGTATGCATTACACTGACGATGGTGCAGCACAAAGAGGAAGGAAAAGACAAGTGCTAAGTGAGATTTCAACAACCGCTGCTTTGATGACAGACGCGATAAAAGGGAAGTAATGGACATTATCTCTGTCATGTAATTTCACCATCTTAATGAAGTGGGTATGACTAGTGGAGCTTCAGTCTCTCGTGGTGACTCATTTCCACTCTCCCCTGAGGCTCTGGCGGGGAATTCTGGGTAACTGTCAATCACGGTGACCTCTGTGATACAGGTGGTCTACGTTCCTATCCAGGTGGTGATGTCAGCTGACTGACACAGACTTGAAAAAGAGAAAGGACTTGCTCACCCCCCCGGCAACTAACCTTCACAGGCAGGGGAAGGTGACAGAGAGACTAAGGAAGAAGAGCTCTAACAATGTCATTTCCATGTGATGTTCAGCTGTGGATTGATCATTAATACCGCAAAGAGCTCGCTGGAGAGACAATTTATTTTGTGTGAACTGCATTGCCGGCTTGCAGGCTCTCTGCCCCCACGCTCTCACCAGAGTCACTCGCAATGGCGGTTTCTGCAAACCCCGAGAACCCCCATACCCTCCTCTCCCGCAGCAAAGCCCGGCCCCCATCACCCCCCACCCCCACCCTCCACTCTTCCTTCTCCCATCGGCTTCTGCTCTTTTCAAAACTCATTTGCACTCATTTCTCATCGGCAGCCCTGAAGCATTTCAGTATCGTCAGCCCTCTGATTTCCCCCAAGAATCATTTCTCCATCATCCCGAAATGTAAGGTTACAGTTTGATAACCTATGCAAACTCTACCATTCCGTCTGAAGGTGACGGCACCGGGGTCTCTGGCGTAAAGAGACTCTCTGTATGGCTGACTGGGGATGAGCGATGGCCCTCCTCTGACTCCCGCCGGCAGTGGAATACCAGGGAGCGGATTACACTGATCCTCGGACACACTGCCTCTGCTGTTAGGGGATCACAGCACTTTTGATCAGGCTCTGCTTTGCCTATGATAAATACCTGCTAAGCCTGAACACATTCAATTACCTCCATCCACAGCTCCGCTCCGCACTGGTGCTTTCACACACATTCTGACAGCGGGGCTCCTCCTGCAATGTGTTAAATGCATGTGCAAAAAAAGTAGCATGCATAATACATACATACATATATTTCTTTAAGTAAACATACACAATATAAGTAAATATATATGTGTATAATTCTATATTAATACTGGATTTTGAATGTGTTTCTTAAACATTAGATAGACTTATATCACCCACAAGTATTTCTTTCTTAAAGTTTATCTCTGACAATGTGGAAAAAAACTGCAGTGCTGCTATCCAGCACCCCGCCAGCTGAGCTGCAATCAACAGTGTTTGCTGTACTTTATTGTGTTAGCCATCTGTTCTCTGTGAACGTCGGAGGGCTTGAAAAAAAAGGTGCTCTTTCCGAACATGATCAGGGACAGGCAAGATTTTTATGGGATTGTAAACAAGAAGTTACTTTGGAACCAGAGCTAAATTCCTTGTATGTGTAAAAGCATACTTGGCCAGTAAACTCTGATTTTGATTCTGATTCTAGTTCAATGTTCAGGAGCTAAGGGATGCAATGTTGGCTGCAATCGTTTGTCTGGTTGTGTGCATCACAGACACTGATGCAGCAGGTGTACAATGATTATGTTTCAATAATAAGTAAGCAATCTCTACTCCAAGACTGTGCTACAACATTAGCTAGTGAGTAAATACATCATTTTTACTTTCAGATCACCAGAAGCTGGAGAGAGAGGCGAGGATCTGCAGGCTACTGAAGCATCACAACATCGGTGAGTGGGATTGGTACATCGCCCATTTTAGCATCAGGGATTTTGATTGACCCAGGCATCCCACTGGTATATCTTTAACTGGGAATCCATAACGAGGGCTTTACTCAACAGAACATTTGAAAGGAATCACAGTGTCGTAAAGGACAGTTAACTAAGTAAGTGTGTTAACGAGCTAGTGAGCGGCCCCCACATCCTTCCGTCATATCAACATTAATTAGTAACTCAAAGCTGGAGAGATCGCTCTTGATGAATCCACACTGCCTCTTGGGACCTCGTGGAGCTGCCTCAGTTGGAGGGGTGTGTCATTTTTTCTGATTAGGGGACGTGGTAAGCTTTTCATAGACTCTGGCATGTTAAATAATGCAGCCTGCTTGCAGCTGACGACGTGACCAGTTACATTATTCATCTACGGTTATTTTCACTCCTCTCTCTTTGGAGGAAGAAGGAGGGATTCTCATACTTGTCGCATAAGGGGGGGGGGGGGGGTGAAAGATATGAGTGAGGATCAGAGGCCGATTCTTCATTCGGGGGGCTGGGGGCTGTGGGTCACTGCAGTCGAGTCAAAGCTTTTGAGGATGTAATAGGATTTTAGGGATGGTTATTGCATTACTCCTCTCTGTCAGAGCTGACCTGCTCAAAGCGAAACAAGGAATACATTAACTGACAACGGCTCTTGGCAGATTTACCAAGGCTTTGCATATTTGCTCTACAAAGCCCTTGGAGAAAAAAAAAGGTATTCAATGAGACATCAAGTTTATAAAGAGTAAAGAGGGTTGCACAACTGTATCAATGTGACTTCTGATATTACAGAAGCCAAGGTATTCAAGGCTCCTTTTGAATACCTTGTCGTAGAGAACATGCAGAGAAGGAGCAATTTGATTTCATTCAGTGATTGTCACAAGCAAGCTTCCTTTAATGGCAGGGAATTGAGGAGCTGCATTGCATTATATTACATTACTGTCAATTAGCAGATGCTCTTATCCAGAGTGACTTACAGATGTTACAATTTTTATATGCTATCCATTTATAGCTGGATATTTCCTGAAGCGGTTTTGGCTTAAGAACAGCAGCAGTAACCCACCAGGGAATCGAACCCGCAACCCTTTGGTTATAAGCCCTCCTTCTTACCACTATGCTACGCTGTGGCCCCATGAGGGCTATTTGATGGTGTACAAAAATCCACACACATCACATCAAGGAGCCACCTATCATCCACGTATTCCACGTTTCAACAATGTATGCTAAGCGGAGATGCCTTGGAAATGGTGGCCAGATTGGGTCCTCTTTGACAGACAGCAGGGGCTAGCTACTGAAGATTGCTAGCTTGCTTGGGTGACCCCATCACGGGAGTTCACATGCCTGATTCGGATGTAATGCATTTTTCAAATTAAATGCTTAAATGTTCCATTTCTTCATATGAGTGTATTACAGATAATAATAGGTAGTTATTAGGTTTTGGTGATTGTGGACTCTGTTTACCACACTAAAGCTCTATAAATTTGACCTTGTGTTTAAAAGTGGGTTTTATGCTCTGCAGTTCAATCTACTGCAGAGCGACGGAAGTCAATGCCAGGCCAGTAGATAAGTAACAGTGCGTTTCCAAAGTCTGTCTTGGCTGTGCTGAAAATAACATCATTCTCCCTCATTTGTTCCAGAGCTGTAATTAATGATTTCAGCCAGCAGTCTGAATGACATGACTTGAATTCTTCAGGTGCTTAATAAAAGCCATGTGTAACAATTGGACTTGCAATAAGAATTAAAAGAATGAATAAGAAACACAAGGTTGTCTGCGTGAAACAAAACAGTGTCTGAAGCCGGCTTTGTCTTGCTTTATGGATATGACAAATATCACTGTAATATAGTGTGGTTAAAATACTCTTATCCAATGTCAGCGATTCATTAATAGAATTCCTAATTTATTGATATAATATGAGGACTTAACTGCATGTGTTCCTTATCAGCTGTGTGTTATCGGTGCATTCAGGGGTCTGTTATTTCCACTCAAGGTTAAAGTCACTCAAGGTTACATTTTACTGTGCGTGTGAGACAGTCAAAACGTCCAACAGCAATTTCATTGTTAAGGGCACCGGGCTAAATAAAATTTGATTGATTGGTTGACAATAGGCATGTGGCAGAGTCATGTGACAGGAGGGCTGGTATTACCATCAATGGAGAAGACAGAGAGGCTGACATGAATGACCCTACAAAAATCTCTCTACGGGACATGCCACTTTGCTGAGGAATTAGGCCAATTGTCTTTTGTGTCTGAAGGATTTACAGTTGTTCTGTAGGACCCTGAAGCTCAGTCCAAAAAATGATAGATGAAGATGAGAGCATGAGCACCCCCCCCCCCCCAATCCACCCCCCTACCCCGCTCCCACCACAGCCCCCACCCTCATAACAGTCCTGTCATTCTTTCTTTCAGTCAGAGACATGAGTGGAAAATGCATTGCTTTGGGATAGGAGGAGAATCAAAGGAGAAGGATGAAGAGTTGAGGAAACTCACAGTGCAGTGTGTACATGCTTACACTGGATCCAAACTCAGAACATTACTGTGAAGCCGCTGCAGCTGAGATGCAGCACATCACTTGTAAGATTAAAAAATGTCTTTTTAAGGAATTTTTTTTTTTCAGGATTGGAGAGGCTCCATTACAAATATTGCTTCAAAAACTAAGAACGTTATTAGCGCCTTTAACAAGCAAGCCATCACTTACCAGGGAGATAATGTTTTAAATCAACAAGTGCTTGGTGTACTGGACTCTGAATGGGTTGGATCTGTCATAGTGATTTTCTTTGCCAGTCAGAGTAGATCCTCTTCAGGGATCTGTAAATAAATCTCCTGGTTGAAGGTGAGGCAATCCCTTGTTGAGGGAACCTTTTCTGATTGACATGCAAAACTGATGGTGCAATGCATCTCAGGAAGCTTTGCCAAATTTTTGGAAAGAATCTTATAAGTCTGAGCAAAAAATGACCCAGATAGACAGGGCAGGGATAAGCTGGTTGATAACTGAACCGGGGAGAGAGAAGCAAGAGTAAGAAAGTTTGAGCTGTTTTGTCTACTGTGGGCAACAATCCTTTTTTATACGTGTTCTTTATTTATTTCTTGTGAAAAACTATATTCAGAGAACACATTCCAAGCTACCTCCCAGGGGAAAGGAGAGCAGTACCTTATTGAATTGCTCGGTGCCACTTTATTGTGTAAGATATGAAGGCAGTCGACATAATCCTATCTGCACAGCCCTACTTCCCTCCAATCCTTTTTGTCTCACGGTTACAATTTAATATGCGAGGCAGTTTATTGAGGGTGTTGTCAATCGGAGGTGACACAGAAATAGACCGGTTGATGAAGTTCAAAATGTGTTTTATGAGCTACAGCAATCTGCAATGCCGTTATATAGCACGACGTGCCTTACAGAAAAGTTATGGATATTGATTGTGTATTTTGGTGTAGATATCTGGTTTCTTCGATGAGGTAAAAAAAAAAAAACTATGGGTATGGTATGTGGTCATGAACTGCATGCAGTGTCTGTGCACATGCGCGCACACACACACACACACACACACAGTCATGCAAGGACAATTTTTGGTGCGTGATCACTATGTCCAACTGCACATTTTCCTTAGGGTTTATTTTGAGAAACTTTCAATTAAAAGTGTGTTTTAGCCTCACATCTCTGAACTCATCTGACCCCTGCTTTAGGTTATTTTTACAAACACACACTGTCTTTGAATTTTATGATTTTAAATTCTAAATCTCCAAAGGGCGTATTATGTAGTAAATGTTGGACCAGCTAAATTAAGCAGATTGAGAAGGTCATTAGATTGATTCTGTTCTGCTGAAACCCTGGAATTAATGAATCTGGTAATGGATGAAAATGGAAGAATAATGACCCCGCATTTTAATTCTGGACCTGTAAAAGAAGTGAAACTCTAGGAAATTTCTCAAATATTTCTGTCTGAAGCACCACTACCCCCCATGTTTAGGTATGCAGGGTCATAAGCTATGCTTAACTGAACAGCGTTCTCTTTTCCATTAGCATTTTTGAACCACACATAGATTGTGTCTTTTAAAAATTTTGTTCAGGAGATGCAGTATTCAGGCCAAGAGTAACCAAGGACATGGTATTAATTTGAAAAAATCTCTTTTTTTTTTTACTCAAACTTGCTGTGACTCATCATTGTAAATCTTAAAAATGCATTGCAGTGGAAGTTTTGTAAGGCTTCCTATGATGATAATGAGCCGCTTCTACAACAACGAGCTATTCCTTATTAGTGTTGTATAGTACAAGGCATATCTAAATCCTTGCATGTAGACAAACCCCCACCACAGCATCAGTTGCTGTTTTTCACATCCGCTCACGGTAATGACTGGAAAAAAAAAAAAAACTAAAAAAAAAACATGCTGGACTCCCGCTGTTTAACGATGCTGTTAATTAAACCATTTGCATACTGAGAAGATTCATTTAAATGATGAGGAATTACTAAAAACTGGTTTAATCACCCACATTTTGCATTTGATTGTGTTTCGCCTAAGCAGAATGAATGTGCTGCACAAGAATGGAATTTTACCATAAAGAGGAACACTGAAAAATCTTCCTGAACAGCTGCTCCTCAAATACAAGAGATAGGATTTGATTCTATGAAGTTATTCATAATTCCTCTTTATTTTTTTTTTTTTCGGAAATGCCTTCCGCTCTAAATAACGACGAGGAGCTGAAAGAAGAGGGATTCAGAGTGAAGCAAAAGCAAAAGTCAGAATACACCAACACACACTTACAAACACTGTGATGTATGAACTGCTCGACTGAGAACTCTGGGATTGTGCAACAGTTGAATGTGAGGACTAAACTTACAAAGCTGTACAGATTGGAATACTGAAAGACTGGGTCATTGTATGAATTCACATACATTCACAGATGTACACACACACACACAGACACTCATACACACTCTCACAGACATACACATACATACACACACGCACACAAACACATATATACAAATATAAACTCACACAAGCACTGAGACCCTGCATACATATGCAAACAGCACATATTCACAGATGTACAGATACACATACACACACACACACACAAAAACGTACACACAAATGCACACAATTAAATACGCATAAATTGAAACAAGCATGGACACAGCGCAGAAACACAACTGGAGAAGGCAAATAGCGGACTTAGCAACAGAAGTAGCCATAAACATTTCAAAAGTGAAAGGAAATGAACGCACGAGAGTTACACGACTCAGAGAACTACCGATTATTGTTTTCACATTTCATGAAAATAACCTTGTGAGAAAGCGAAATCCTCAGTAAGGGGAGGCCACAGCTGTGTTTGACACTGTTACATAACACACTTCCCAATTTTTCTTATTTGTATTTCATGTAATAACCAGAGGGAAACAATTAGCCAGTATTTCAAATAAGCTGTTTACCTTGGGGGAACAGGAACCCATTCCACATCAAAGGCCGGATTTAATATACAACCAGTAATAAACTTCCAGCATTCCGACACAGTTACAATAATTATTGTTCATTGTTTATTTTTTAAAATTTATTCATCATTATTTGAGATTACTTACAATGCTCAAAGGCTCAGAGTAGTGAAGAACCCAAAAAAAATGAAACATTACTGGCTTAATGGAGTAAAGTAGGGAGGATGAATGACATTCAGAATGGACTTTAGGTGCTGTAATTTGTGTAATGAATGGGGAGCTCACGCTCTCGGAGCACAGCGTTCGGATATAGGGCATCTGGGACAAACTGCGTCAGGGTTTCCAGGCTCAGTCTGTGCTCCGGAGTCTGCAGGGGGTGGACCACCTCTTTTGGGTGGCAGTGGGTGGCTTTCTCCAGCCCCAAGTGGCCGGGGGTGGGAGCGTAGTCGAGCTTGCTGAAAGCCGAGGGGACCCGATGAGTGTTCAGCAGCGGGGAGGGGTTTAAGAGTGTCATTGGCTGAGCAGCACCCCAAGTCCAGGGTTTTAAATCTGACAGAATATGCAGGGAGCAGTGCCCCCCATCACCACTACCCTAACCTTGGGATATTCTGAAATAGCATTACAATAAGGCCATTATTGTCATTATTGACATTTAGCAGATGCTCTTATAGAGAGTGTCTCACATAGTTTACAATTATATCTCTTTATACACCTGGATATATACACTGAGGCAATTGTGGGTTAAATACCTTGCCCAAGGGTACAGCAGCAATGCCCCAGTGGGGAATCAAACCAGCAACCTTTCGGTTACAAGGCCTGCTTCTCACCACTATGCTACACTCCCACTGCCACCCCTCTTATTGGTTACAGAAGGTGATGAATTTTGGCAGCAAGTCTGCGCTGACCATTCCCCCCTCGCTTTCCCACAGCATGTCTGAGGCACTGCGGGGGCAAGAGGGAGAGGCAGATGCTGCTAACCATCTGTAGGAGTGAGGGTACGAGTGGGCATAAGCTGTGTCCCAGCCCTCCGGTTCCACGCCTGTGGACTGACGCTCTAACAAGGCTGCTCTGAACGGTTCTGATGGCCCGACACACAGAGAGACATTATGTTTCACGCCGCTGACTGATACTGCAACGCAGCTCCACTCAGCTGTGAAATTCCTTTAATTGGCTTATTGGATGTATGTGTCAGTTCTCATTGAAAAGGATAGAAAAAGCCAGACAGCAACTCCCTCTGTCTCTCTCTCTCCCTCTCTCTCTGTGTCTCTCTAACCCTCAGAGGCTCCTCTGGGTAACAGGCTGGCTGTGACGGACAGCGAGACACAGAAACACATGAGTAATAGATGAGAAAGTGATAGAGAAGGCCTTTATTCAGGTCTTAGAGAACACAAGGCCGTAAACATCACAATGTCAACAGCGATTTACATCCCTACAGAAGCTTCCTTTGCTGAAAGGTGATTTTACAACGTAACCCTCTCTGAAAAGTTGACCGTAAAAACAAGTTATAACACATAATACACATTAGTAAACACAATTGAAAACTGTAAATAACTGGTAACAGTAAACACAGGTGCAACTGGAGCATGTCGTAAAGTCTCTGTTCTCCTCTAGCACCGGCTGTAAATTGCTTACATAAATGACTTTTACTGCCAGTGATAACAGTCAATTTTTTTTTTTTGGGTGAGGTGTTCCAGGCAGAGTTTATTGTGTGCTGGATTTGGTGAAGTCATTCTTTCTCTGACCAGGAATGGAGGTATAGTTTTGCAGCTGTGGGAGGTGGGCTCTGGAATCGTGGGGTCAGAATTCCAGAACCATTTGTTAGAGGGGTGAGGCCAGAAGCAGGCCTTCTTCTGATGTACAGTACCAGTCAAAAGGTTTCGACACACCTACTCATAGGTTTTTCTTTAATTTTACTATTTTCCACATTTTAGAATAATAGAAAAGACATCAAAACTATGAAATAACACGAAAAGTCAAAAATCAAAAAGTCAAAAGCCAAAAATCAAAAGTATTTCATATTTTAGATTCTTCAAAGTAGCAAAAATATTTTTAAAAATAATTTTTGGAAAGAAATTCATACTTAGACAAATATAAATAGTGAAATTGATGCCTAAGAAACACATTTCAAGCATTCAAGCATAAGTCTTTAGATCAAAATGTCTTTGCATGCATGGGTCCCATTATCTTAATCAGGTGTCTCCAAACTTTTAACTGGTACTGTAAGGGATAGAATCAGGGCTACTCTACATGTCCCGTACTAATTGTGTCCACAATGGCAGCAGGGTTTATTAGCCTTTATTACACTGTATTACCTGTTCACTTACAAAAATAACCACAGGCCTTTGTGATGTCAGCACAGATAGCTTTCATATGGGCTTCCAACTGGAAAGACTGAAAAGACTTCCCAGCTTCCCCTTCTCCTCTGGCAGCATGATTGAATCTTAAAAAAAATCCAACTGCTAAATTCTGAAGGCAGAAGGCTCCGGAAATGCACAGCCGCCGTGCACCCCTGCCATCCAATCTGCCATGATTCCCCGCTGAACTAGATCAGCTGTTTTCATTCCCATCTCCAGCAAGAAACTCACGTCCTGTGGATGGATGTGGATTTAACCCCGTGCTGGTCAGTGTATATCTCAAAAATACTATCAGCGGAACTGGACACCTTAGCAACAGACGATGACCGTAATCAGACCCGTGTGAATAGGAATATGGCAGGGGCTTCCTCTCGCATCTCATTGCGGTCCCTTCTCTCCTTTTTCAATTTTCACGAGGCCGTGCCGCAGGGGGTTGATTTCGAGGGGAAGTGCGTGACTGCTGATGATCTTGGATAAATGGGTCCCGCTCTCCCCTGTAGAGGGACATGGGAGGTCCCATCACACGAGGAGATTGAAATGGTAACAAGCTCTCAGGTTTACCTGCTGGGGGGCGAGACTCAGCGAGGATCTCAGGAAGTGGCCTTACCTGATGGAGGGGCCACACAGAGCGTGTGAGAGAGATTTCATCTGCTGTGCGGGATGAGCCCAGTTAAGCCCAGAGTGTTTCATTACATTACATTACATTACATTACATTACATTACATTACTGGCATTTAGCAGATGCTCTTATCCAGATCGACTTACATCAATAACAGGTTTTTTTTTTTTTTTTTACAGTGTTATCCATTTATACAGCTAGATATTTGCTGAGGCAATTGTGGGTTAAGTACCTTGCCCAAGGGTACAGCAGCAGTGCCCCTGTGGGGAATTGAAGCGGCAACCTTTTGGTTTCAATCAGTGATTCAATCAACTAATCAATCAATTAGTGCAATTTTAATCAGTGCAGCCTTCACCGCAGTAACACTGCCAATGTGTGCCTTGCTGAGAGCACCCAGCAAAAACTGATAATTTAATGCTTTTCTTTAAATTATAAAGGATGTCTTAAATGCTTGATGCAAACAGTAAAAAGCAAAATGAAAGTAACAATATGGCTGCAAAAGATTCTCCATTTTAATTTTGAATGCCAATTATAAATAAGGTACTACATGAGGCCAGTAGGTCAAAGCATATGACAATATTATACAAACATGATCATCATAAAAAGAAAAAAAGAGCAAACAAGAATCGATTATTTAATAATGGACAAAACAAGGAACATTTCAATGTCATTCAAACTAACTTAAATTCCCATTGTGATAGGATAAGCCCATTTATTTCCATTTTAATAATCAAAAATCTTTTGCGGTAGTGCTGTAATATCATTCATATAGGTTAGCTGGCTCAGACTGATCCAATCTGAAGCACAGATGAATGGCAAAACCTATGGCAACCGCAATGAGTAATCCAAAGCCTCACAGAAAAAAAGAAAAAAAAAATGCCTCTTTATTTCCACTTTGTCTCCCAAAGTTTCAATCCCAGAACTGACAGCGAGTCTCCATTTCCCAGGGCTCCAATTCCAGAGGTAATACCGATCTTCTGACAATAAATCCCTCTTCTCTGCGCTGTGCAGGGGGAAATCCTGCAGCCATCAGATAGGGCCGCTTAGCTTTACTTGTGAAGTGACCATGGGTGTAAACGAGCCATTTTATCTCCCCTGTACACCTTACTCCTTCCTCTGCTTTGTGGCTTTTATTTCTCCCTCGTCTTTGTGAATGCGTTTTTTTTTTGTACACAGAAATGGTCACACTATCAGTCATGTGATCTGTAATCCATACAATTTGAAAAAAAAAGAATGCCATTACTGGACAGCTATCTCTACAGATTGTAAGTGCACTGAAATGGCCCCATTACTCATAGCACGAATGAAAGGGTATGATGATGCAGAGAGCAGAATATTCCTGTAAATGCTATCTTATCCTGTGGGATAAGTAACGAGCAGTTAGATTTTATCCATTTACACTTCCTGATATTTTTACTGAAGCAATAAGGGTTAAGTACCTTGGCCAAGAGTACGCCAGCAATGCCTTACCTGAGATCCAAACCTGCCACTTTCTGGTCCAGGCCCTGATCCACTATACCAAACTATCGATTGCAGTATAGACTCATGTAAAAACGACTTGTGCAAAAAAAACAAAACAAAAAAGAACTAAATCAAAAAGGCACCCATGTGATCATGTGTCAAAGTAAGGAGGCAGGGGTGCTAATGAGCCATTTTAGGAAACATCAAAGCCTTGATGGAATCCTCAGATCTGGTGCGTGGAAACTGCGCTGGCAGTTCTTATGCAGTGCAGAGGCTTTTCTCTACGCTGGCGCTGGAGGTGAAAAAAAGGAACACCACAGCCCCTCTTCTGCTCTCTCCTTACCCCCCTGCACCCCCATACACACCTGCACACGTCTGCTCACAGGGCACACACGCTCATGTGCACACGGCTTCACACATGCGGACCACGAAAAGGGGCGGCTGCAGATACTAAGATCTATGCTCCTGTCACTAGACACCTGGTTTCCTAGCAATAGTAAAGCACTAGCATCCATCTTCGCAAACAAGTATTCGGTGTATCGTATAAGAAAATTATATAAGAACATATAAGAAATATATAAGAAAATATATAAGAAAATTTCTGCATCAGAAAAGTGGGCATCAAAAATTGGGACCTTTTTGTGCCGTGTAATAAAACAAACGATTGCTCAGATAGCACATATCACCAGTGTTATCGCAGTTGTAATAGGGAGCATAACCTGTTCAGCAGTGAGGATGCAGCACTACGATAAATTGCATTGAAAGATCATGCTGGATTTTTCGGTGCCACAGGGTTAGCCCTGCCGGAGCCAAAAAGATCAGATGGCCTTAGATGCAAGGGAGAAAAAAAAATACAACTCTGGATTGTGAACATCATTGCTGACTGATTTTTGTCTCTCTTTCTCTCTTTCTTTTGCTCTTTTTCAGTGAGGCTCCATGACAGCATCTCTGAGGAAGGACACCACTACCTTATCTTCGACCTGTGAGTCTGACTTTCCCTGGCGTTAGTCTAAGACAGATCTTTGTCATGGATTTAAGATTCCAGTGAAAGCACTGACTGTAAAACAGTAATCCCCTGGGAGAATCTGGAGTGGAGATGGGTACACATGCATCTTAGCTTGTCTGGATTTGAGGTTACATGTGGCAGACACATCTAAGCTCCAAAATCCTACCTGGACTATATTGATAGCAAGTCAGATTTAGGCAGTTCTGTTTCAGCATTCACTATAAGGGACCAAACATTGAGTATCGGGGTGACTCTTATAAATGCAATTGTATTGGACATACTTGGTGATGTTGCAACACCGCTGTTTGAAAATTACAACCGTTATCACAGAAGGGGGGGGGGGGGGGGGGGGGCGCATCTTCTCTGTGTGGGGGCACATCTTCTCTGTGAGGAGGTTTATCATTGAAACCTTCCAGCTCTTGACCTTTTGACCCTCTAGTGTGAAGAAGACAAAAAAAAGCCATTGTGGGCTGCAACCTCAGTGTGCTCTATTGATAGCTTTCCAATTAAGAGGATTGATGCGATCTGAGGCCCTTTTCAATCAAGATAACTTATCCAAAAAAATCAATATTTGCAAATGAAAGGAATCGTCCTTACTGGTGAGGAGGGAAGCCCCACAACAGAGCCTTACTGAGCTGTTTCAGAAGAATTTTGAAAGGGCCATGGCAGCCAAATTCTTATCTCATCAGCATGGCTGTCGCTGATGAATAGTACAACAGCTTTTGGGTAATTACGCTGTGAAAACAGGAAGCAGAGAACAAACCAGGCAAAACAAAGCCAGATGGCCTGTCGTTTCCCTGATTCAAACATTGGTTTCGTTGACGCCCGGCGACTGCTTTGATTGTAGGCCATACGTGCTGTGAAATCTCATTTAATTTGCTGCATGCTGTTTAAAACACCTAAAAATAAACTGAACATTTTTTACAGCCTTCAGCTGTTTTAGTCGCATGAGGCTGGATTTAGGTGCACAGTTATGTGCCAGAGAAGGCACAGGTAAGGTAAGCTGCAGATCCTGCTCATAGAAGATGGAACTTCTGCACATAACTGCACAGTGCCCCCATTGGGCCATTGAGTTTTCCTAAGATCACTTACACAACAGCCTGAATAGTGGTGTATATCTATGACATACACGTATACTTAACAGCAGCATCGTAGGATCTTGCTCTTCCCGTCCAAACTCAAAGAGAGAATCTACTAATGGCTTGGTAGAAAAGGGTACAAGGCGATATGGCAAACCGTTGTTGCTCCTGTGATGTGACTTTTTTTCAACTTCCCAGACTGTTTCTGAAAGCCATGTCCTCTAGGTGTTCCCTGAACAGTGACTTCGAAGTCAGAAATCAATTAGCCCTTTTCCACTCCAATTTTCTTTCCGCCAGAGAGAGAGCTTACAGTGTCGGCTCCCCTACGCTGCTGAGAGCTGTGTCTGGGGGTGCATGCGTGCTGAACATATTTACTTAGGCAGCTGGTCACACAGGCCAATCGTAGAAGGGCACAGACATCAGAGGTAATGCTACAGGACACAAGGGGATCATAAAATAGCTCCCCAATGTAAAATCCTCTCTTAAAATAACAGACTAGGCATGGATGTTTTGCATATTAATTTAATTCAGCCCTTCAGATGCAAATTCAAAATATTCGTTGCTAACGCATTGAATACAGCTGCAGGCCATTGTCAAGCTGTTGTAGGAGTTTTCCTTCCGGGGTAGTTTTGTGTGTTTTATTTACAGAGTAAATGTGGTCTGCAATACCAAAAAAGATTGTTTGACTGTGATGTTAACATTTTCTATGTCAGGCCTCTTTATGACAGAAACTAAATAAAAAGTCAGCCATAAAAACTCAAAACTGTTGCCAGGAGACCCAAATCACCTGTCTAAATGGTCAGCTCTCGTAATGCATCTGTGAGCCTCCCCTGTGCCTCTTTTTGGAGAACCCCATCTGCTACTATTTAGGTTCTCCAAAGTTTTTACTTCCTCTGGGATTCTAGGACTCTAGTGTACTGGAGTATTACTTGCCATATAAAGCATGTATTATTGTTTTAATTTGTGGGAGATAAAAAATAACCTTACAGGCACACTGCATACACACTTGGTTGTCTTGTCTCACATTACAACCCCTGCTAAGGTACAAGCTTGGAACCATTGCCATAAAAATCTCTTGAGGCCAGCCCATTTACCCATCCATGATTATTTTTTACCTCCTATATCACTTAAGCCTTACAATGATGGCTGAGCTTGTGTGTGTAGTGTATATTCATGTTTTTTGTGTATGTATGGACGTTTTGTGTATGTATGTATGTATATGTTTGCATGGAGCTCTATGTGTGCAGGTATGTGTGTGTGTGTGTGTGTGTGTGTATGTGTATCTGTGCATACATACATATATGCATGTGCGCATATGTGTGTGTGTGTGTGTGTGTGTGTGTGTGTGTGTGTGTGTGTGTGTGTGTGTGTGTGTGTGGGTGTCTGTGTGCATGCCTACGTGTTTGTGTGTCTACATGCACCTCTGTGTATATGATGTAAAAGGGATGCTGAAGGGATCAGACCATCACTACCATTGACAAATGTAGGAGCTGAAACCCAGCCGCTCTCTGTGACATCATCATTGCAGTTCAGTTTGCCCATGTGGCACACAATGCAGTCAGATCTATCCAATGATTCAGTCTTTTAAACTGCCGCAACGCAGTGATAGCAAAAAACAGCCCTTATTTTCAGGAGGACCACTTGAAACATTCTCATTCACTTCAGCAGAATTTTCCATATGGATGTCTGCCTGATCTGCAGAGGGATGGTTTAAATTACATCCTGACTGTGAAGTGATAAAATATTATGCTTTTTAAATTAAAGAATGGGGACGGGGAATGTTTCTTATTAAATAAAGAAACAAAAGAGCAGAAATATGCAAATAATTTACTTTGAAAGTAAAGCAGAATCAGATTTACATATTTCTCTTTCTTCTTTCTCTGAAATGACATTTACATAAAGCCCAGTTCCTCGGAAGCTCGCTGTGAACCATGCTGTGAGAATATCGTCTGGGATTTAAACTCCCGGGTTCCAGGGTTGTGTGTTTGGTGTGTGGAAATGCCGACAGGAGAATTGTTAGAAGGCAGAGTGACAAGGTTAGAATTTCTCAGAGGTCGCAAAGCCGAAATGCAACCTGAACGCTCCCTCTCATGTTGATAAACAGAAACATTTGGTGTGCTTAATTCCTCCGACAAGAAGTTACATATAGATTTAACATTCCCAAGACTCATTATATCATTACAAAATATGTATCATTTTTCCTCTCTCTTGCACTGTCTCTGGGTGTTCAGTCCCTTTATGAGCTTTTGCATGTAGCTACCACAGTTTCCATGACGGTCAGATTTACTGCCGTGGAGGACTGTGAGGGTGACAGCTCTGTGAGCCTCCAATTTAAGGCTTTCCATCAGCGGGTCACCCACGAGCAAGTCATGGTCCTGAGGGAGATGTTCTGTGGTCCATTAGTGAGAGAGAGGGACTGCAGTCGGAGGAAATGATACTTGAAACCAGACGCAAATGGCCCTGGGGGTTGGGGGGGGGGGGGGGCTTCCAGGGAGGGCATCCAAGCAGCAGAAGACCCCTCATGCTCAGTCTCATGCTGTGCTGACGTGGAAACACCCTCCCCCTGTTGCCGTTAAATAGCTCTGAAATGTGGCGCTCTTGTTAGCGCTGGGATATTCCGCTCAACTGCTTGCTGCTGTTTCATTCACAGCCTGTTGGGGGGAACACTATGAGGCCAACGCTGGAGGCAAAGATACGGCAGAGCTGTTACACCTCACCAGACATTGGATGTATCCTCTCCCCTCTCCGCACAAAAAGAGAGAATAGAAAAAAGCATAAGCTGAAGTTTCCCAAGGAAAAATCCACCTCAACATAAAAAAATACTCAAAATGCAAAATATTTCCCATTTAAGAAATGGAACTACTGTTGTCGTCATTGGTGTGTTAATGAGATGTTCTGGCCAATCATGTCTAATTTCTTCCTCTTCTTTAGGGTGACAGGGGGAGAGCTATTTGAGGATATTGTGGCCAGAGAGTACTACAGTGAGGCAGACGCCAGGTGAGCAAACCCATTCCATGTGTATTCCTCTTCTCTGTCTTCATCTCCCTTGTCACCTCTTTCTCTCCCTTTCTTTCTTTTGCTTAAATTTATTGTGTATAACGTTGGGTACCTCTGTCTATTCCTCTCTCTCTCCTGGATTTTTTCCCCACGCATAAACAGACACAGGCACATAAATGCACACAGATGCGCGCACACACACACGCGCGCACACACACACACACACACACACGCGCACAGACAAACACACACACACGCACAGACAAACACACACACACACACACGCGCGCGCACACACACACACACACACACACACACACACACACACATACACATACACACACACACACACACACACACACACACACACATATACACACACATACATACATATGCACACACACGTCACTCATCCACACACACTTCAGCCATCTCTGCAGAATATATCCCATCAGGCACAGCGGGAGTGACTCCTTCCTGTGGGCAGAACATGGCAGCTCCTGCTGTGAGAGCTATTCCAGCAGCTTTCACTTCAGTACCAGTCATGTCAAAGTACGGCTTTCCTGTGACTTACATCCATCGGAAGATTCCCATTGAGCATTTCGGGCTTTAGCGTCTAATAATAATTACCATTGCAGATCAAATCCAAAAAAAAAGAAATTAAAAAACTCACTCATGTTTAACACACCAGTAATGACCATATCATCTGCAATGTGATACATTTAATATTTTACTCTCCATGCAGTAAAATGTTAATGGGATTCTGACTTTTTCTGGAATTTTTCTTCTGGAACTTTTTCAACAGTTGAAAACTGCTCTGGAACTAAGGCATCCAGTTGCAAATAGGTTCACTTCCTATTCTACTGGGATAAAACACATCCCTTCCTGAGGTGGCACAGCAAATGAATAGCTATGGACTGGGTTCTATTGACTAGCCATGATGGGAGTACTGTGTAAAGCAGAAAGTGTAGTGAATAAAATGTAATGGGATCAGGCGTTGCCAGTGGAAGGGTAACGACCTTTGGATCAGTAATGGGATCGAGGCTCAGGTTCTGGTGGTGTCACAAGACCCCACTCTCACTGTAGAGGGAATTTAATGGCAGAGGTACCTGTTGTGTGATTAGCATCCTGCTACATGGAAATGGGTCTGTGAAGCGTAATCTGGAGCTGATGTGCAAATACAACTGGAGATAGGAATACAAGGAGATGAGCTTGTCTCTGAAACAGCCCCACTTCAGACGCAAAACATCACAGCTTCAGATGGTGAGTTACCCAAAGCCACCTGCATTTGGTATATCTGTGCTTCTTCCTTTCCTCCCAGCCACTGTATCCAGCAGATTCTGGAGGCTGTTCTCCACTGCCATCAGATGGGTGTGGTCCACAGAGATCTCAAGGTGAGGCACTTTTAACTGGGTCTGTCAACTGTGACTGTCAGACTGTAAAAGAAGTCAAAAAAAAAAAAAAACAAAAACGAGCTGTTTTCTCTCTGTTCAAGCCATATTCAGTCTAGACTTGTGGGTTTCTAAAAGAAGAAATCATTTTACAGAATTCATGTGAATAATACAGTAATATAGCAAATAACAAGTGAACATTTAAAAAAATGAAGGCCATTAAAAAATGAGGCCATTAATTTAAATATGCAAAAACTATGCAGAACCTTTTGAGACTGAACTTTCTGCATAAATATGTTGGTATTGCCCTTATCCCCCATCCCCCCAGACACACACTCTACAGTATGCCTGGAGCTAATCTGAGTCCCCTGAATTACATGTTTCGTGTCTTCCATAGCTGTGTGGGAGACTTTCCCGTAGGTCCCAGAGCCGTCAAAAGGTTAATTACATCTTTTCAGGTTCCCTAAAGGACAAGTCCTTCTCTCCCCACCTCCGACAGGCGTGTGACTTGCTCGCACTGCCGTTACAGCTACCTGTGGGGTGGTAATAGACCTGTCCCTGCAGTCAGTCCCCCCACGGCACATTCAGCGAGGACAAAAAAAAAAGTCTATTTTTGTGCGGCGCGTTGAGCGCAGAAGTGTACCATGTAGAGGGACAGGACAAAACAAGAGGTGACATACCGGTAATGGTTCACTGGTTTTATAGGAAGTCCTGTAAGTGGCTCCACGGGGCCCCTGAGTGGACACAGAGGTCAGTGCAGCGGGTAATTGGGAGATTGATTTTGCCCGGGTGATCGATGAAGAAGCCACGCGTTGCCTGTAGCCGGGAGGGCAGCAGTGCTGGGTTTCGGAAGGAGATTCCTCCTGGGGAACTTGGTTGATGTGGTCAGTCGAGAAGCCTGGATGTGATTTACGGGAAAGAGACAGGGAAACTCTACTATAAGAATGCTATGGAGATTACAGGGCGAACCCAAGAGCAGAGATGACTCAGAGCACAAAAGGCTTGGTTGAAAGAAAACAAAGTTGCCTTTACTTAAGACTCGAGAGAAAGCAAAGAAAAGGCTTGGTACAAGAGTTCACACACTAAGCATGGCAACTCAAGACTGAGCAAATACCTGCACAAAGGGCAGGGTTTAAATAACAGGAAACACAGGTGAAACCAATAACTAATTAACACACAGTGAAAGACATTAGCTAAATAAGACATACAGCACAGGAAATTAAGAGGCCATCTGGTGGTCATCTTGGGAAGCAGCAGCCAAATCCCTGACAGAAATGGGTGCATAGGTCGCTCTTCTGGGTTGGAGTACAGCATTGCTTGATGAGGCTGTTGGTGTGCTGCATAATTGACGACGATTGGGAGACTCTGTGGTTTTGGTGACAGGAATGGGACTCGCTGGAGCTTTCACATTGGTCACATTGGTCTCTGTCTCGGCTTCACTTTAGGGCAGTTTTTGTGTCTCTAGAGAGCTCCAGCCAGGGTCTTAGCTCTTTTAAATATCCAATATAGCACTTGTCTGAGGAGGACTTCATTCATTAGCTTAATTTTGCACCTGTCAATACTAATCAAGTTCTGTATGACACAAATCAAAGAGGACAGGAAAACGCACACACGCACACACACACGCACACACACACACACACACCTACAAACTCTCACTCAATCAGAGAAACATCTGCCTGTCAGGTATAGCTATGTCACTTGCCTTGAAAATGTTTTCCTAAGTAAATAACAATGAAACAAAAACTCTTATGGCCTCGGTATATGTTTGAAATGAGCCAGTATACCCTTTGGTTTAGCAGCAGAGATCTAAGTTTTATATTTTACTTGGCAAGTACATGCATATGTTCTCTGTACATTAAGCTAAAACATGAAGAAGACCTGTTCACACCTAAAAAATGTTTGAGAGTGCACTGTACTGAGTAGACATCACTTTTCTTTTCCAAGTCCAAATTCCAAGCTGTCACCAAAGGTTTGCATATGATCCAGTTATGACTGCTCAAATTTTGAAATTTAATGTTGTGCTCATCCTTGAAAGCCAAATGGAGTAGCCTGTTTAAATTTATTCATAACAGTCTGCTTGCCTCAATTAGCTAGCCAAGTGGCTAATCAGGCTGCCATCAGCAATTGGCTACTGCAAATAGCTAGCCACTAGCCAGACAGCTAGCAAACCACACACAAAGAAAGTGAACCTTATTATCCCTGTATTAGCTGCCATTTTGTTGAGAACACTATGTGGGTGGTGAATTCTGTAAATTAAACAATTTTTAAACCAAAATACTGCACGGTTTCCACCATGCCCTTCACCTGTGATGAGACAGAAACATATCCTTCATTCCTGTTTCTGTCTGTCTCTCTTCGTCGTCTGTCTGTCCCCACCCACAGCCCGAGAACCTGCTACTGGCTTCTAAGTCCAAGGGGGCTGCGGTCAAGCTGGCAGACTTCGGCCTGGCCATCGAGGTTGAAGGGGACCAACAAGCGTGGTTTGGTAAGCACACAACCATTGCTATTACACTACATTACATTACATTACAATACATTCATTTAGCAGACAATTTTAGCCAGAGAGACTTCCAAGAGAACAGAAGTGTATCCATTCAAGATAAATGAGCAACACATTATGTACAGCAAAATATAATTGGAGCCCAAAACTAAAATACTCTCGATGTTTGAGGAAGTTACGATTATACACATAGCTTGGAATCAATCATAAGCTTTCAGGGAATAGTCTATGAATATTTGATAAATGACCCCTGAAAATGTAAACAGACCATACTAAGCACATAAATCCATGGCCCTTGTAAGAGTGATTTATGAATGTGTGTGCGGTCAAGCCAAACACTTTCCCTGTCTTTGATGTTGGTTATAAAAATTAGCAAATAAAAATTAGCATATAAAAGTTGATGTAAGACTGTAGAACTGTATTAGGAAGTGGCAGTAGGATTTATCTGCAGCTACTGCACATGAGCAAGTGTAGGAGTACGCTGAGCATCAAAAAAACAAAAAAAAACTCAGGCCGTTTTTCGGTCTTTATTTTTATCTGGCTTGGCACTCAGCGAGCTAAATCACTTCATTACCTTTTACTAATGAGGTGATGTATTGCCTGTGCAGTACTCAAAATGACTTCAAGTGATCTAAATGATGCATTTTTCAAGTTGTTCCCAAACATCTCATCACCATCCAAAATCTGTCTTCTTCATTTTGCTAAAAACATGCATCTCATAATCAGAGAGATGTGTTTTTTCCGCTCAGTGGATTTGTGAAGATAAACGCCAGCTCTTTAAATTATGCTGGCCAGCAACCACTGTCAGAAGAGAGCAAATTTCTGTTTAAAAATGTTTCCTTTGGTCAAATAGAGTGAACAGTATGAAAATGGTGAAGCAATCACCCAATTCATTGAACTGGACCAAACACAAAAATTAATCTGAGGTTGAACACACACACACACACACACACACACACACATAAAATACTAAATGAATACATACAACATAATTTTTTATAAAATAAGACAGCACAGCAACAAGAACAACAACATTATTACCTTTCAGTAGAAGAAGGAATGCTTACTTGTGACAGAGAGGAATGCGTAATAGGTTAACTTACTTACTGACATAAAACGTGATGGAAGCACAGATTCTGGTGTTTATAAACAGTGAGGAGTTCTGGCTACTGTGGCATTTGCTATCACAGATGAGAACACTGACAGAAACCACTGTGTTTGCATTTCATTAAAACGATGCATAAAATGACATTTCCACAGTATCACTGATATAATTCAATGTGTGACCGTGTGTGGCCCCAAAAACGGTGGAGTGTGATGAACGGTTGATTATTTGGGGATGCATAAATGTGGCTCCTCTGTTACTGATTGTAGATTTTCAGGGTAATTGAATCTGAAGTACCATTGCATGAAAATAATGTATTTTAATCAATGATCACGATAATGGCTAGCGTCGCTGTTATAGACGGGGAGTCACATTGGTTCTGCACTGAACATTGTTCACTCTGGGCTGCTTACCTGGGTATAGTTAGTGTTGTTATGAAAATTGTGATTTACATAATCAGTATCAGGCTTTTGTTTTATTCAGGCGGTGGCGGTGTGCCCACCGTTAATGGTAGGATCGGGGAAATGTTTTCATGCTTATTTTTTAAAGTAACAGAAAAGAAATAGCTTTGGTGGCTGGATAAAGAGACATTTTGTGCATCCGTCCCACTGTGTTTTCTTTATGACTTCCTTGACATTGGAGACAGAAATGTCAGACCAGATACTTCCAGAATCATTAGTCTAGAGGCCTGCTGCGCTTCTGAGCGCTTAAAAACTGGTTGTTTTTGTTGCAGCCTATTGGAGATCAAACAGCTATGTAGACAGATGTTATTTGCAGCTAAAGCACTTGGGAAGTCAGTTTAAATCAATCTACTTTGACACAAACAACGCTTTAAGAAAATGTTCCAGGACATGGTGGTGGAGTTAAGAGTCTCTCGCTATTCTTATTTGGGTATACATTAAAAGGGAAGAGCTCATACCCCATAACTAATAGTGAAAATTTTTGAACCAAGTACACGAATGGTGTTCAGTTCCCTAATGTAATTATCTAGTACTTACATAGTAAGTACAATATGCCTTCAAAATGCACTTTCACTCATAGCATTTAGATGGTTTGTGTAAATTCACATGTCTAACAAGTCACATACTATATAACACACACGTGTCAGGATTAAAGTCAATTTTACCTTTAAAGGTTACATTTGGACTAGGTTTGTAATTGTTTGCTTACAGTTAAGGTCATGTGGTCCCCAATAACTGAGTGCATTGGAGCAATCACCATAGTGTAATTACCATCACTGGAATTTGAAATGCGTCAGGCCTGTTATTGTTCAACTCTGTACTGACAGTCTGTGACAATCCAATACTTCTCCCATTAACCGAATACACCATCCTGAGGTGTGATGTGTTAAAAAATAAAATCTAATCAGCCAGCCAGAGCCCATCAGATAGACTTGTTTCCTCAGACAGGGAGGAGTGCCTCACAGAACTGCAAGCAACATCACGCATGTACCGTTATTATGTTTGCCTTATTAAAAATGTGTCATAATCCCGGGCATGATGGCCTGCCGTTCTTTGATGGATGTGGCTGCTAAAGTGGCAATCAGGGTGATATTAAACTGTAAGCTGTTTAACTCTACAAGGGCCTCTGCTGTCTCCCTGTGATTAATTAGCAGAGATTGAGGAATTCCCTCTGGACGGTGTCCAGACCCCTTCCGACAGGATCACGCACTCATCAGAGGAAAATCGAGAAACATGCTTATTAACCGCCCCCCTCCCCATGTCTCAATTTGGCCAGTGGCGGGTGCCTCGCCTTGTAATTAATTCCCCTTTTCCTGTGTGCTTTATGGTACGTACCATGATGCCCTTAGACTACGCAACAGTGGGGTTTTGTGGGTCACTCTTCATTTTCGTGAAATTCCCATATTTACCTAAGCGGAGCAACAAGACAGGGGGAAGGCTCAATAACGAGGAGTCATAAAGAGACGAAGTGATTAATTAAGTGAGAAGAAAAATAACATTTCTACAGCTACTGTAAAAGGATAACGGTCAGCTGGGAGCGGCCAGGTCTCGGGCACCATAGGAAGCAGGCATGATTCTCTTTTCGCACCTAAAATTACACATATCCGCGAGCGGAGGCGTTGGCAAACACCGATCTGCAAATGATACCGCTGTAATTACACCCGTTCCCCAGGAGATGAAAAGGTGATCTGAAGATGGTGGTGAACCCATCGGCGGTCACGTGACTGTTCACGCTTTTTATTGGAACAATTCTTTGTGGTTCCACTGCGTGATTCTGGAGTGATAAACCCATACCACACTGAGCAAGGCAGCAATTCCTTTGCCATAATGACGAACACATGCAAATCACTTAAGATCAAATGCATAAAGCTGGTCACACCGTTCCAGTATTAACAGTTGGTCTCCCTGATGTCAATTTCAGTGCAGTTTTTATGTTGTGCTGCAATGATAAAATTGGTATAACTAACCAATGCTAGTTTTAAAACTGATGCGGAGGACAGAAGATGCTTGCAAGGAATGGACTGACTCGTATGTTGAACAAACAAAAAAAAAAATGTCCGTTGTGACTGCTGGCAAACGGTAGATCCTTTCGGCTGTGGTTTGTCATTATTGTTCTTAGTGTTACAGGGACTTAAAAGTAGCTTCCATCCTGAAGCCTTTAGTGTGCAGAGGGGAAAATTGATTTTATAGATCGATGCTGGATGTTCTCCCACCTGAGGACTGGCATTGCTACTGACAGCCATTCAGGTTGATGGTTCAACTGGACAGTACACCAATGAGTGCATGTAAAGACTGGAAACATAATCTCTGATTAGGATAATTTGACGATTTAGCTTCGTCAGCCATCCCCATGTCACAGCACGCACAACAATCTCATGCTAGCAGCCATTGCCTCCTCCCCACACCAGCAGTTAAGCTGCACACTTAAAGCCTGCTTAATTACAGCCATGCCCACATAATCATGTCACCAGTCATTAAACATCAATCAAATAATGGGAAAGAAATCATAAATGAATTGGGAAATTAGTAATGTGTCTCACTGGATCTGTGGTTGCGATTATATTATTAGTGATTTAATGACTGGTGTTATACTTTTTCCTAAAAGCACAGTTACTCACCTATTATTTGTATAAATCACATGCTCAGAAAACAATAACTTGACTTGTTCTGGTTATAATTTTGTTTTACTACTACCTCATATAAATACATGGAACATACTGTAATGGATGGGAAAATATCCTTATTTTTTGACATGATTTTTTATATAAGCCCATATTCCCCGCAACACTTGTTTTATATTCAGATGATGGTGGAATAGGGGCTTTGAAGCTGTGGAGTATTAAATATGCATCCAGCCATTGTTTATGATCTATGGAATACACCCAATTTGGAAATGGATGTACATATAACATTAAACAAATGTAATTGAATATTAATGTCACACTCAACGTGCACTGTGTGCAACACAACATTAGCCATTTTTAAATACACTGAGTTTCTTATCATTAAAAATTTAGATGTGGCTTTATGGTTGCTTGCGCAGTACTGATGGCTGGAACTGTTCAAAAGAGTGATCCGGTCTCCATGGAGACTGAGTGAAAACAAGGAAGTGACAGTACTCTCATTCTGAAGTCACATGATATACTGTAATTGGATGCTTTTGGAAATGCTCAGGAAATAAGTCAGTCCCCCTGCCTGTGGTGAGACCCAATTTACAGGCAATCCAAAGAGGGTCAATGTTACTGTGATTTCCAGTAAACACCCACTCTATAAATCTGCGTATCGCTTGTGGGAGTCAACATTTTCCTTGCTCTCTTTTCCAAAGCAGCGGTGGGGAAGGAGAAAAAAAGGAGAAAGCTGCTAATTACTTGATAGCTTATTGATTCAGTAATTTACCAAAGCCACAGGTGGGATCGAGGCAAGGAAAGATGTCTGTGAAAAATCAAGGACTCTCCGTCCGGTGTTTCTGGGTGCTTTTTCTTGTTATGCACGCTGAACAAGCTCCAGTTGAACTGTAGGGCTGTCATGTCCTTGGTAGCACTCTGTGGAAACGAGGACTAATTCCAGGGCTAGTCCTTATCACCAATCAGCACGCCCGTCTGTTTCTCTGTGTCTTCCTTTGTACCCACAGGCTTCGCTGGCACGCCGGGCTACCTTTCCCCCGAAGTCTTACGCAAGGATCCGTATGGCAAAGCTGTGGATCTGTGGGCATGTGGTGAGTGTAGCGGGAGGGGTCTGAGATGCCTCCTCTCTTCTGCTGAGCTCTGGATCCTGCTCAGAGTAATAGCAAATCAGCTGTTATTAAGCAAAGAGTGAACATCACTGTCATAGTAATTGCCTCCTCCTTTATAACAACTCTAACTAAGAGCATTTGCTGTCAGGTCAGTCCCTGTTGATTTGCATTGCTGCATTTTCATGATATCTGGTCTGTTTCAGGGATGCATCTTGCTTTTTTTCCCACAGCACTTCCAGCTCCAGTTAAATGGCTTATTAAATCCACCCCCTGCCCAGCATTTTGTCACCCATTTAAAAAACCTGAGCAGAGTGCTGCTCTGTCCCTGTCTACAATGCCTCTAACCACATTCTACATTCATAAAGCTGGACAGTTAATGAAGCATATCTGGGAACCTTCCTCAGGGGCACCGGAGTAGTAGGGACCCCACAACAGGTATTTGGCCCATGGCCCACTGGTGTGTGGACATGCCCTGGCCGTTTACCAATCCCTACCCCATCTATGGGTCAAATGATGCTGCTGCCCTGCAGCTCGACCCAGTCAAAGTCAAAGGCTAGGGGACTAGCCCCAACAGAAAAAGGGGAACTGAAGGAGTTGCACCCTCAGTTTCACATAGCAAGTTGATGAGATATCATCTCGGCTGTGGCCAAAGGAGGATGATGATGATGATGATGATGATGATGATGATTATTCCTCAGATGCGCAACAGCAGCACCCCATCAGGGATTCCCACCTGGAACCTTTTGGTTTGAGCTCTGGGTTCCTTTATTCTTTAAGCCGCATGGACCCACTGCTGAGCACTACCTCAGACGCCGCTAATGGTGTGCAGTCCATTAAGGGAGAGCCTGCTGCCTTGAGGGAAGAGCTCAGCTGAGATATACGTGAACTAACATTCTCGCAACATTTCTGTAATGTTGATTCAATGTTCTTGAATTGCTGTATCATATCACAACAATGTTGAGGCAACATTTGTTTTTTCCCATGGGAACAAACAGGAGGTCTCAGCACATACCAAATTGCATTGCAATTGTGCAGTGTCTGCGCAGTTATGTGGTATTTTGTCTGAGAGATACGGCAATCATACTTTAGAGCACTGCACTGCACTCCGGTATGTGTAAGCGATCTCCACTCATTGAGGAAAGACTGCATTGCAGCATCTGGGCGTGAGTGTTTAAATGCCATATTAAGCTGCTTTTTTTGTTTCTGCTCAAGAACTTGTGGGCGGTTTAATGAATGTGTGTATTGGAGGCGGTACATTTAGTGCTATAGAGACCTGCCTCGCCTGACACCCCCTCCAATTTCAATCTTCTGGACTAAAGATGAGATGTGCCTTTTGAACACCTGTGCTGCTGGTTTCCACGGTGCTGGAGGAGAGGATGAGCGGGCAGCCGTTGGGATACCGAGGGCTTCACCACAAGGGCAAAACTCAATCAGGCCCTGCTGGCACAGAGAAATGCCCGTGAAGAGGCAATTATCTCCTCGCTAATCAGACAGGGTTGAGCCCGTGGGTGACCTGTCACAGTGACCTTGCCCGGTGCTCAGGAAAGTCCCTCTCTCCCGCTTTATTAATTCCCAATTGTGACGGCTCGTTAAGGTTTGGCCTGCAAAGCTCCGAGCTGGTGGCATTTGTTTTACTGTCCAAAATGCCAAAAAAACAGCACAGTTGTTTTTCTGACTGAATTCTGATTTTGCACTGTGCATCTGCGCTTTATGTTTTGTTAAACAGAGCATTTTTCTATCTTGGCTTTTGTGAAGTTTTTGCTTGTCTTTGAGTGTGAGTGCCTTGTGTTGCTCATTGAGTAATCTCTGTGACTGCTAACTCACAGCTGAGCAAGCACACAGGATATGAAGTGTGATCACAGCGCTGAGTTGTTTTACTCAAAGCTGCTATCTTCAGCTGAGCACAGAATAATTCCTTGCAATGATTTGCTGATATCCTCTGCCTCTGAAGTGTGTGTGTTCATGAGTGGCATGTGAACATGTGTGTGTTTGCATGTCTACGTGTGTCTGTGAGTGCATGCAATTATATATGTATGTGTGTGTGTGTGTGTGTGTGTGTGTGTGTGTGTGTGTGTGTGTGTGTGTGTATGTGTGTGTGTGTGACAGTATGCTTGTGGTTCAGATTCCTTCAACACCTGCTGAGAGCCCTGGTGCTGATAAGGTGCTAAAAATGTTGTAGTTCCCTGGGCATTCTGCCCGTTGAATATTACTATGAATCTGAATATGACTTCCTGATCCTCATACGAAAAGCCTTGAAACACATTGACTTTGCAATATTGCATGCCTTTGAATCACTTTCTGTTCACCCTGCTTTCACAACCTCTATGATACCTGCTCAGATGCAACTGTATCAGGAAAACTGTATAAGGAAAGAAATGCACATCTTTTCCCTTACTGCTGTCTAATTGGATACTTTAAGTCCCTCCCAAGGTCTGGTCCTGGGAGGATAGGGGGGAGGGGGGGCTTGGAGTCAGGAGTAGGTCAGTTGGAGTTGGGGGATTGGGTACAGCAAAGCCGAATGTGTAAGGGAGGTGTCGGGTTATCCTAAAGTGCAGTATGAGATCCCCTGAGCTTCCTTGAATGTAATAATAATTATGACAGCATTTTCGCCTCATCTCTAACAGGTGCTTGGTATCTGCATCTCACCAATCAGAGCAAAAGACCAATGAGAATTATCCCAAAATTACATACACAGGTGAATAGCTGTAAACAGCATGTAAACCACCATGGGAGAGCTTGAACCAATATGAACCAGCACTTATTTTCATTGCTGCAGCATTCATGCCACTATAAATACACATGGTAAATGCTTCAGAAGGTTTACCCAAGTGTACTTGAGTTTCGTGCTTAAAAATATTCATGTTGTAAACATGTACAATATTAATCACATCTTATTATAACAGCGTGGAGTATAACAGCATGTTTAACCATTGAAGCTATTGGTAATACTAGAACAACTACAACTACCACTAGTACAGCTGCTTCTACAACAGCCACTACTACACCTGCTTTTTCTACAAGTACCACTGCTACTATTCTACAATTATGAATGCTATTCTTCTTCTGCTTCTACTACTGTTGCCATAGTTACTACCACTAGTTACTACCACTAGTAACCATAGTTACTAGTTGGAACTCCTACTATTACCACCACTGACAGAGATTTTCACCACTTCCTGTGCTGTCTCTTAGGTGTTATACTGTACATCCTGCTGGTGGGATACCCGCCATTCTGGGATGAGGACCAGCACAGGCTGTACCAGCAGATCAAGGCCGGGGCCTATGATGTAAGAGATCTCATTCAGGTTGAAGTCAAACCCAGGGGAAGTGTTCAGTTGGTCATACCATGCAGTGGTTAGCCAACCATTGAAACCTGGTCATGCAGTGCTTCTAATATTGTTGACTCTGTATGGTTTTTCGCTTGTGTTGTACTATACCTCACTTGTAAGTCGCTTTGGATAAAAGTGTCTGCTCAATGAATAAATGTATATGTAAATGTATCATTCAATGTGATGTATTTCTTCGACTGTGTTTCCAACCAGGCACTACCCCTGGGTTTTATGTGAAAAAAAAGATAATATGAAATAATGACTTGAAAGAGATGAAGAGGTGACAAAGAAAAAAAAATGTAATAGAAATTCTCTCTCTCTCGTTTTCCCTCTCATTACCTCCCTCTTTTGTAGTTTCCCTCCCCTGAGTGGGACACAGTCACACCTGAAGCCAAGGACCTCATCAACAAGATGCTGACCATCAACCCGGCGAAGCGCATCACTGCCTCAGAGGCCCTCAAACACCCCTGGATTTCGGTAAGCTTGAAGCCCTGCCCTAAGTGCCCCATTCAGCTCCTCTCCAAAGTTTCCTGGCCATTGCTATCTTTCAAGTGCACTTTTTCCTGTCTAATAGCAGAACCATGTCTGACCCTGTGTTCCTCCTTCTCCCTCCCAGCACCGCTCCACTGTGGCGTCCTGCATGCACAGACAGGAGACCGTGGAGTGCCTGAAGAAGTTCAACGCTAGGAGGAAACTGAAGGTACCATGGAATGGGGAATATAAGGGGGGGTGTCTGGTGTCCAGCTGGACCAGGGTTGGGAGAAGACAAAACAGGTGTCTGTTGGAGAAAACTGATAAATAGTATATGCGCAGAATATTGAAATATTCAGATGGACCAGCAGTGGCAGAGTGGTATTGGCTGGTTGGATGAGAGTGGGTGGAGCTTGATGGTGGGCAAGCAAATCAGATTGTGGTTGACATCCTACACTGCCGAAAGAGAATGTTTCAAAAGAGAATGCATTACTGCTGTCAGTATACTTGATACTGTAACTCATTTATTTTTTTCTTAAATTGAAATAAATTGTTTTACATATGTAAACTATGCAGCCAGCATGAAACCCAATGAAGAAAATAAGAAGATAGTGTTACAGTTATCGAATAATTCAACCATGTATGCATATCCATTGCATTATTGGTGGAGTGGCAGTAATGTGTGTATTGCCTAGCATTAATGTACTGAAGTCCTATTATAGTTGATATTCCTCAAGTGAATGTGACAAAATGTATACAGTTGTCATAGTTACAATAAAAGTGCTAATTTGTTTATTTCTTCACTCTAGTGTAGAAATTAAGGTGGTTATTAATGATGAAACACTGCAAGTTCATTTGCTTCAGGTGTGAACAGATCTTTCCTTCATTCCAGGGTGCCATTCTCACCACTATGCTGGCAACACGGAATTTTTCAGGTAGGTCTAGAGGATACCCCTTCTGTGGAGGTGCTCCCTCCAAACAAAATCAGCTCACCTAAAACACAAACTGTGGACAGCACCTAGGTGTTGGTCTCAGATGACTGTTTTTGAATCTCTCTGGGTTCACACTGCAGCAATTTACACCACAGTGAAGCCTTCTCAACGTGTGCAATACAATATTCAACACACGTATGCTCAAGGACAGCGGCTGCTCTTTTCCAGAATAAATAACAGACCAAAGAAATTGCTAGTTTTACAAACCATCAAAGAAACGCGTGACATAGCTGTCAGAAGAAAAATCAAACGTTTTAAAGAAATAGTCTTTACTCAATGTGTTTGCTGTACCAAGAACTAATGATGGAGTGCAAGCTGGTGGAGAACAGACACTTTGGCCATCTGTTTGCTTGTCATGATTAAGATTTGTTGTTTGACAAAGGTACAGGTGGACTAGACCATCACTGGAACCCACGGACGGTGGCAGAACCATCTGCCTGTGTTGTGTTAGGTCCCTGGGTGATTTCATTATAGTGGAACCATGCCAGAGAGTGGGCAACAGCAGGCTAAAAAACAGTCCTCATTCACACTGCAGGGGGTGGGTGTGGCACGGTCCATTTGAGTGGCCTGGACACCTCCTCATTTAGAGTTCGACCAACAGAAGCTGCTACAGGTGGAATATGACCTGGTGCACATTTGTGTTGCATGTTTCATGTGGATAGCTGTTATTTGAAATCATGTTTCTTTCTAGTGTACAGAGATCCCATACAAAAAATATATTTCAGAGAATATTTTTTTTGCTCAATCAATGTATTGAAAATATGTAAATTATAGTCATTTTTGTATATTGCAATATATTTATGCTTTGCATTAATGTATTTTAAGTATACTTGCACTATATTCTTGAGCTGAACAACATACTGTATTTCTTGATTTATTTCATTTACAGTATATTTAATTTTTATATGGAATCCCATTATAAATGTAAGAGGCATTCCACAAAATGAAACTGGTTTGCTGTGCATCTGCACGAGCGAGTGTGTGAGAATAAGAGTCCCCAGCCCATCTGTGGCCATTATCACAGCACTTCTGCAATGCCAGGGTAATGCGAAAGGAATGCTGTGTGCTAGATGAGGAACTGGCGCACGGCAGCGGGGGATGAGAACCAAACCTGTTCCGCCAAGGCGCCCTGCTTGTACTTCCAGTTTTTTTTTTTTTTTTTTTTTTTATAAAAGGGGGCGAAATCCTTTCTAGACAGTTTAGACTTCATAGTCTTCAAATTAAAATGACACAAACGGGAGTGAGCAGAAATTGGATTACGTGCTATGGGACAGAGGGGAAATGAGGCGTTGAATGAAGTAACTGTAACCGAGGGGAAAATGCCCGGCACAGAATGCCTTGTGGTCCATCCGTCTCTGAGACGTTTTACTCTCCTCCATGATCCCAGAAATCGTATTAGGTGAGCCTGCTCCGTGGTCAGCTATGCCGCTCCAATATCACATTTTTATTCTGACATAAGTGGAGTGTTATGACTCTCCCCAGCCCCACAAGAGGCTTGATTCCCATACTGTATCTCCTGTAGTCTGCTGGGGGATGTCACTGTAGTTGGCCAGGAATAGCCTTGAATATTATGTGGAAGTAAAAAAAAAACTAAAAAACACTTCAGCACCTGTAGAATACTACCCGTCAACTGTTCCTTTTTTTAAAAAAAGGTCTCTGTCTATCTTTATGCTCAAAGCAGACTGACAAAAGTCAAAGATATACAGCCTGTTGTTTCTATTTATGACCTCAGTAGCTGATGGTTGGATGGTTGTCCCTTGCCTGCTCCTGGATGCCTAAAGTTACACCCTGGACTCGATCCAGGGGATGCCCCAGGCCCCACACATCGCCCCAGTAGAGGGCATCTGACACCCAGTGACGGGGGGTGGGGGGTGGGGTAGTGGCCGATGCACTGAGTATCGGACTGCCCTCTGCTGATGGGAATGGAGTTCACATATCCCAAGTGGGGCAGGGCTAAAATTAGCCGTTGATTATGATAACCAAGAAAAACACACTTGCTCAGCTCATTGGAGTGGGATATAAACCAAATGGCCAGGAGAACAGTAGAGGGGAAAGGGTGTGAGGGGAAGGAACTACTGACCTACTGGACATAGCAGTGACAGTTCCCAGTGGTGGATTGTGATTTGGTGCTAAAGCGGTTCATTCAGAAATGTGGCAATGTAGTTGAATTCCTCAAGGTCCTGCATATCAAGGAGTTGTTTTTTTTTTCTCAATAATCTCTTAATTTTCGCTTAATGTGAAACCTGGATTTGGTTAAGTGGAAGAGGTGGCTGTCTAGAATCACTGCCCAGCTTTTTAGGGCAGTGTTTCTCCTTCAAGGACCATTGTTTCTTTTGGTTGTTGTTCATCAGGTGTTTGTCTTTGGGAATTCCACACACAGCTGCCTGACGGATCTCGGCCTGTAGCCGCACACGTCTGGATCGATACGTGTGTAATCGGAGGAAATCGAACGGAAAGCGAGCATCTCCTCTCTGATGGTGTCCAGGGGAATTAATCGATAGACCTGCTTTTTTCTCTCCTCTTTTTGCCCCACGCCCGGTTTGATGAGCCCTCTCACCATGCCGCTGGCCCTCCTGTTCTGGGCTTCAGTGCCTTTTCTGATCGCCGTCTCCCTGTTTTTCTTTCTGTCCCATTCAGGAGCGAAAAGCGTGGCCAACAAGAAGAGCGATGGCGTGAAGGTAGGGGTGAGCATACGCCTGGGTCCTGGCTGTCACAGCCACGGGGAGCTGTTCAGTCATTTGGTCTGTCAGAGAGTGAAGACAGTCTGTGCTGCAAGCCTTGCCGGTTTCAAGAGGGTGCATTGAAATTTCCTCAGCATCCTTACAGAAACATAACAAGACAACCATTTTACTAATCCCCTCCTTTAGAGGCTGTAAACCTGTACTAATCCACTCGGGATCCTCATTTAATATCTCAAAGCACAACATGACTCTAATGCACCTATTTTATACCTGTACACCATATCCAGGGCAGTTAGAAGGGTGGTAATTGGTGTCTGATCTCAGGTCAGCCTTGTCGGTCCTGAGTAGCTAACGGTACTCTCTCCTCACATCTAGCTCAAATCTCAGCGCTGAGTGTTTTATTGGAGGTCCTAGCACTAATGCTAGTGTTAAGGTGAGAAAGACAGTACATGTTAAAGCTCAGCCACTATTAATGCCAGTCCCTGGGGTAATGGAGAGATGGGGGGGGGTGTGAAATTCATCCACCTGGTGCCACAGATATGCTATATTATGACCAGATATTTCACTCAAGCATTCCCTCCCTCCTGATTCCATTCTTGTAAAACAGCTTATGGTTGGAAACAGGGTGTTCCAGCTCCATCTGTGTTCTTATGCAAGATCTGGGTGTTCTGTTTTAGACCACATCCCTTGAAGGATGTTCATATCGAGCCAGAATATCAGAACACTGAAGGTGGGAGAGAAAGCCTTTCAATACAAAGCACACAGTTGACGGTCTCGTCAATATATAGAGTATCTGTGCTGGAACCCTCACTGCGTAGACAAAGAGGTCAGGGTTCATTAGGGTCAGGGATCTCTGGGATCAGGTAGCTGTCTGCTCTCCCTCAGTCTTCATCAGTGTCTCATGTTGTACTGAATGTATGCACACACACATACACTGACACACTCGTGCACACACGCACACACACTGACACACATGTATACACTCATGCATTCATACACATGAAAACGTACGCTGCGTCCCAGAGTGAAGTCACATGCAAAAAGCTTTCAGGATCCCCTTTTACACCAATTACCATTACAAAACATGCACAATGCATCTCTTGCATGTCTGTATAACATCTGAACCAGATGGCACCACTCATATCATAGTTAGATGTCATAATAATGTTGAATTGTGGGAAAACCTGCTTACGGTGGCCCAGGATAAGGGCCCCCGAGCTGCAGTTTTAGGAGCTGCCCCTCAGAAAGAGCGTTTCCACTGTGTGATCCAGGAAGCGCTCTGACTCATGCTCCATGCATACCAGAGGATGGTCTCACTCTCTCTCCCACCAGCTGCCTGGATATAGGCCTCTGCTAGGGCTCCACCTAGAATCCGGTCTTTCCAAACCCTCTCACGGTGCCATGCTCCCCACCTGCCAGGGAAGAACCCGTTTCAGTTGAGGCTCTTTACATTTCCAAAGTGTTTCCAAACACAGAGAGTGCACAGGAAGTGAAGTGCTCTTGTTTCACTCGGGAATCATGCTGAGAGGTTACTCATTTTAGAGCAGTGCCCTTCACAGTGCAGAGAGCTCTGCAGGTGTATAATTTGTGTCTGCATAAACAGGGAGCTCTGGTATTATCAAATATACACAGGGTTTCCATATCGTGGATATAAGGAGTGGTTGAGTACACCTGGCGGAGTTCAGCTGAACATTGAACATGTGTACATGTACTGTATGTGTGTGTTCTTGTGTGTGTGCGTGTGTGAGTATGAGTGAGTGTGAGTGTGTCTGTGCTTGTGTGTGAGTATGCGTGTATGCACTGTGTATGTATGTGTGTGACGGTGTGCGTGTGTGTGTGTGCATTCTGTGTTGAGTGGGTTTATGAGTGTGAATGTGAACGTTTCTGTCTGCACGCGTGTGTGAATGTACGTGTATGCACTCGTGTGTCTGTGTGTGTGTGTGTGAGTGTGAATGTGAGTGTGTCTCTGTGTGTGTATGTGTGTGTGTGTGTGTGTGTGTGTGCGTGTGCGTGTGAGTGTGAATGTGAGTGTGTCTCTGTGTGTGTATGTGTGTGTGTGTGAGTTTGCGTGTGTATGTGTGTGTGTGTCTGTGTGTGTGTAAGTTTGCGTGTGCATGTGTGTGTGTGTCTTTGTGTGTGTCTATGCATGCACATGTGGGTGCATTTCTGGCTGTTGTATGCCTCTTCCTGGAGGTTTCTCACTCTGGAGCAGTTGAGAGGATTGTGCTGGCCCTTTGGGAGGGCTATGCAGGACCCACAGATGGGTTTCTGATGGGACTAGTAATCAGTACATCACAATTCCATACTCTGTTATCAAAGGAATTCCTCTCAGACGAAGCCAGGGGGACCCTGACAGAAAAGAAGAGAGTGGCAATGACAACAACGACACCACAGTCACCACAGACACACACATATGTACCCTCATACTAATACACACACACACACACAACACAGTGCATACACGCACACTCACACACGCATACACACATGTACCCATATACTAATACACGCACACACAAACACACACAAACATGGACTGACACACAGGCACACACACGCACACACACACACCTTGGAGCTGTCCACTTCCCCTCCTCGTGTCCTGGCCTCCGTTTCCATCCCATCCTGTCTGTATCTGTCTAACTTCTTCTCATTTCTCTTCCAGAAAAGGAAGTCCAGTTCCAGTGTCCAGCTGATGGTGAGTGTGCTATTTCCTGTCGCGTCTCAGCTGGCTCCTACAACGGGGCCAGAAAGTGACCGCCAACCCTAACCTCTTAAAAGGCACCTAGGGTGGTTCTGGGAAGAAAAAAAAAACCTAGGGAAAGCGTTTGGCTGCATGTACCAAACACAAAGAAACTAGCCTTGTAGAGGCTGTTGACACTCTGTGCTTGATCCATCCAGCTGAACACCTTCCCACAGAGTAATGTGCAAGCACTTTTGACTGGTTTTAAAAAAAAAGACTATTAAAGTCTGATAAATGCATGGTACTGGTCATTTCACAGATTGCTGTCCTATGTGCCCTTTAAACACTGAAGTAGTAAAACCTATAATTCAAAAATGGAGCTGGACTTTCTTTTTTTTTTGTTTTGTTCTTGTGACATTTCATTTTCAGTGTTACCTGACCCATTGCCTTTTTATGTGCACTTGGATGCACGTCTTGGGGCAGAATGTCTTTCCACCGTAGGTCTTCCTCGTGCTCCGCCCTGACCGCTGTTACCCGCTCAGACCCGAAAATAATTCGAGGGGCTCTTTTTTTTTCTCCGAAGGTGCCTGCGTCGTGCAGAGGTGGTCCGAGGTTTAGCGTTTAAGGCTGCACGCGGAGTCTGGTTGCGCGTTCGCGTGGTCATGCTCCTCGTGACAGGAACAGAGCGTCCCTCTCACCACTCTGCCCGAAACCCTCACTCTTTCTGTGTGCTCCTTTCCAGGAATCATCGGAAAGCACGAACACGACCATCGAGGACGAGGACACCAGAGGTACGGGCAGTTTCGCGGCGTGCGCTTTAGGCCCTTTGAGTCACGCTTATCTAAGTGTCGGTTAGATAAGCAGCTGGTGCGCAAAAGGCAAATCATGGCCTTCAACGTAGCCCAGATAGGCATCCCGCGCTCTGTTAAGCCCGCTGACTGTTCATGCTGTTGTAAGCATTACGAATAAAGCAGCTGAGGCCTACCTTTCACTGAGTGGGAGGTGACCCCACAGAACTGACCCCGGCAGGCTAAAAATGGACTTGTACTTTTGCTGGGGTCACTTGCTTGTGGCACAGTGAGTCATGCTTCATTCAGCATGCTTCCCTCTCCACCTAGAGATCTTTCAAGCATGGGTCCTTATAGGGGGTTTGTTGTACTTAATGTGATTTTTGCTCCCTCTCACTCTCACGCTCCATGCCCTACTGTGCTTATATAATTCTCTCCCTCTTTCCCATCCCTCCATCTCCTCTCCGTACTCCCTTTCTTTTTCCTCTTTCCATCTCTCTGTCTCTCTCTCTCTCCCTCGCTATCTTTCTTTTCCATACGCAGTTAAAGCACCTGTTACTCCAGTAAGAACTGTGAGGCACTGGAAGAGTTCTACATGTGTACATAAGCAGATAACAAGGTGTGGAGAGGGTTATAACGCTACCTATTGTGCCGTTAATCCCCTGCCTTTGGTAGAAAGCTCAGTGAGGCCACAGAGACAATACTTGTCTCCATTAATCAGAATACCCTACCAAGACATTTTTCATCAGGCAAAGAGAATAGAGGTAGGCAATTTTTTCTTTCTAACATCTTCTGTTCTGAAGCTATTCTTTATATATTAACAGGAGCTTGTCACATCATCCACTTTTCCCTGCTCAAATCTGCATTGCAGCCAAAATGTTGAACATGAACACTATGGAAGGACATCTTGTAAATTGGACAGGCCATTTACACAATCATAAAAGAGGGGCTCTATTACTGTGGAGGAATCTCTGACACCTCTATGGATGCTGGCATCCTATTCCAAACATTTCTAACTGTCAGAAAAGAAGTCTCTAGTGTCAGCATGAAATTTATTTTGAACTTTTTTTCCCCCACATATTCAGACTTATAATATCTTCTGTGGTTCACTTTGTGAATCACTTTTAAAATTGTAAATCTTCCCTTACTTTGATGACTAAGGAAAATTCTTCACAAAAATTTCAAAGTGCAGTTAGCAAGGAGTCAAAAGTGACGATGTACCTAGAGCAAATGGTGCTCTGATTTGTTGCAGTAAATCAGTGGGTGGATGACTGAAACAAGATCATTTATGATATTAAGTGTGCATAAGTGGAGCAGATCCATGGGTTGGCCTGTTAGGCTTCTGACAGATTGTCTGGTAGCATAAAAATGAATTTATGACATAATAAAAATTTATCCAAGATGGACAATTAAGGGGGGGTTCTTTACAAGACACCTTTGACTTATAATGGAAAATGACTGTTTTTTTTTTAACTGAATTGATATTCCCTGTCACTGTGGAAGGCATGTTATGGCTTATACATTACATTATTGTCATTTAGATGCTTTTATCCAGAGTGACTTACATAGGTTACAGTTTGATCAATTTAAACAGCTGGATATTTACCGGGTTATTCATTTGTGAGTTAAGTACCTTCCGCAAAGGTACAGCAGCAGTGACCCAGCGAGGAATTGAACCAGCAACCAGAAAGCAAAGAACCCCGGGTTCAGAGGTTAATGTCCCCTGTGAAATGGATGGGTGTCAGTGTGGGCTGAATCTATAAAATCACGCTGAATCAGTTACAGTGTGGAAAATAACACTCCTTGAAAGCTAAAAACACCAAGCATCTTCACTGAAAATCGGGAAGGGTTTCTCCTCCTGGCTTGCGACCCTCCACCTGGCAGCTTTGGTCTTTGACAAGGGGACACAACGCAGGGGGAAGCCGAGGTGCACTGGGCTCTGCTGTAACTCGGTGAAATGGCAGGACTTCCCCTCCGGGCTGCACCGGGGAGTGTGCTTAACGCGGAGGAACGGACATGCAGGAAGCCCGTGACCCCTGAAAGGCGGCTAACTCCACCATATGTGCATCTCGGCTCTGCTTCCCCAACTTTGCCGCAGAACTCCGCCTGGGGGGTGGGCGGGGAGCTTTCTCTCACTGCAGGCTCAGCCAATGCTGCTGTCAGTGTGGGCAGACTGGCTCTGCCCCCGCAGTACATTGTGGGGAAAACACACACACACAGATGAATACAAACAGGAGGCACTGTGCACGCACACACACACACACACAGATGAATACAAACAGGAGGCACTGTGCAAGCACACACACACACACGCACACACACACACACACACACACACACACACACACACACACTAATGGATACCATTACTTTTAAAATCTAACTGAAAGGAATTTAAATATTTAAAATAATTGTGGTCTATATAACATCCGTGTGTGTATATTTTTTCTATGATATTTTATTTTTTTCTATTATATTTTTCTATGATAAATATTTGGAGTGGCATCTTATTGCTGAATATTTTCAGTAGCGTCATCAGTAGTTGACTGGTGTGCTGCATGTTTCTGGATTGAACAGACAGGCCCACAGGAGGTATAGAGGCTGGTGTCATCAGGTCAGAGTCTTAGATCCTTCCCAATTGACAGGTTTTAGAGAGACGATACGAAAACGACACTGCGGCACAGGGTTCTCTGGGAGACTTTTTTATTGCATTTGCTGAAGTCTGCACCTGCCTGGAAAACAATTGCTTTCACCATGGGGGTTTTTATTGGAATTGACTGATCCTTTTGTCTGAGAAAAACCTCTGTGCATCTACCTGTTTTTCAGTGAGGAAACAAGAGATCATTAAGGTGACAGAACAGCTTATCGAGGCCATCAGCAATGGAGACTTTGAGAGCTACACGTAAGTGACAAGCTTTTCCCTTCAAGCTGTGTCTGTCTGCCTCTCGGAGAATCAGGGCAATTTGTGCTTACTCCGCTGCTTTCTTAGCATCACCGAGGAGACCTCCAGAGCCCTTCTCCTGACCTCAGTCAGCATGTCTTTTCGTATCTGCTTCAATGACTCACTGATTCTCATTTTTCTGGAAACGTGAGGACCCCGTTTTGAATGTTCTTTTTTTTTTGATGACATCATATTAAGGCTTAAGAAATGAAATTCTTCGCAACATGCATGATTAGATAATCCAATCATTTGTAAATCTGCCAGGTAGGTACCATGGAATTAGTACGGGCTGACATTACATGCACATACCAAATGATAACTGTTAGATAAACTAATAATTTTTTATGTAAATAATGGGATTTGTGACATGAGCCTCCTAACAATGCACTTTGCTGCTGACCAAAGGAATGATGGGATATGGCATGGCTGATACCATGGAGAGGGTAGCAGCAGAGGATTTAATTCATTCTGGGTGGAGTTCCTTCAGCACCTTTGGGGAAAAATGGATTAATTATTATTGAGGGATCACATTTGTCTTCAGCATAATTTGGTTTTGGCCCGAAGCCAGTTCCTAACCAATAGTTTCCTCTCAGCCTATGAGTGCTAGTGTAGAATGACTTGAGCATGGTACCCAATGAAACAACAGAAGGTCATGTTCAGTACCTTGCGTAACAGACCCTGAGAGCACCTTTGTTGAGAAATATGTAGAGCCTGAACAGTGGCTGAGGGTTGTGCATTCAGGCTGAAGTTAATGTAGCTCAGCTTTGAAAGGAAGAATGAAGCAGCTTTGGGCAGTATGCTGTGACAGTGTGGATTTGACAACATTGTATACAGTAACATATCCCCGCAATTTAATTACAAAAATTTCTGATCCTGAAAGATTTGTGTTGTATTCGTGTGGGTCTTGATGATGGGTGAAGCTCTGGTTTCATGGGCTGGCTGGAAACCTTGCACTACAAAGTTTTTCCCTGTCCATGATTTACGAGCACGTTTGTATCTTCATACTCTATGCACATTTAGCTCCCTGCAACTCAGTGCTGTAGAGCTCCTCCTCCTCTCTGTCCTGCCCTTTGAACCAAAAGGATTGTCAGGGCCTTTTGCCGGTATAGACCCACCAGTCTTAATCTTTGTGTGGTTTTGTTTTCGGAGGTGGGGACACAGTATGAGTACGGGCCACAGTACAGGCTGATTACACTTGTGGATCTGAGCCATGCAAGTGTAATGAGTGTACAGAGCAAGAAAAACAGCATGGAAGTTCTGACGAAGTGGCAATGGGGCAGATGGGACAACGCCGTGGGTTGGGTTCCCTGGGAGTCCCGAACGGAATCGGCGCTCAAATTCCTTAACCATGTTTGGGGCCAAATATGGACCCACCAGAGGGTTCTCTGATGATGTGTCTGCAAACACCTTTGAACTGCGCGCCTTGCCTCTCTTTGGCAGAGGAGCATGGAAAATCCTGCCCTCATCCAGCGCTGTCCAGGGATTGGATAGTCATTTGAGCCCCTGTCCCACTGGGGAGGCGAGGCTATGGTGTGATGTCATAATGTTGATGCACAGGATTGGGTCGTGACCAACAGCACTGCCATTTACGAATCTCCGGAAAGAATCCGCCTCTGACTCCAGGCTTATTGATTTATCTGATGTGTCATTTTCATCTGGTGTCACTTTTCATTGCTCTGAACACAGTGTGTCATTGCTGACACAGAAAAGAATGAAGGATGAGTGTGTTTATGGTCTTTATATGAGTACATGGCTGGATACTGTCAATGTTTACTTATTCAGTATTTTGAATGGTGCGGGTCAGTGTTAAAGAATGTACTTATCTGTTTTTTTCCAAGAGTTTATTGATCCTTATGTCAGGACCTTCAATAAGCATTACACTATGATACCAAATTCACTTATTCAGTGAAATAATGTTTCAAAACCTAGTTTTGTGTTTATTTTCACTTTAAAAAAATCCGCAGAAATTTTTAACATTGTAATGGTGCAAAATGATTGTCATGGAAAGTAGAGTGATACAGTACAGGGCTTTACACTAACTGCTTTTCTAGATAACCTGTCATTAACCCACAGTTTTGATAATATTCAATGTGAAATTAAGAAAAAAAATGCAAGTATGTTCATTTAAACTTTGCTTGAGACCTCCAATAGCTGAGATGAAAGTGTCAGCTTCTCAACATGCATCTTCCCCCCGACATATTATTAGATGACTGATCTCGCTACCCTAGCCAGTAGAGTGCTGCATTTTTACTGCACTGTATGAACACATTTTGAATTTGATGTGGCCTGAAGAATATTTATGGTTGTCTTGGGAAGAAATGGGCAACAATTAATGTCAACCATGCATGTATTAACCCACCCCACTTTCTCCTGTCTTTCCACTCCTTCCAACACCTCCCCCCCCACACACACACACACACACACACACACCCCTCCCCCATCCTAAATATAGCTTAACCTCTGCTGCACCCCTCCTTCTGTCAACAGAAAGATGTGTGATCCCAGCGTGACGGCATTTGAACCCGAGGCCCTGGGCAACCTGGTGGAGGGGCTGGACTTCCATCGATTTTACTTTGAGAACCGTAAGCTCCCCCCACCTCAGCTCCACCCATTTTTGTCATGTGACATGTCAGGGGAGGCCAGTGTAATCAGCATATTCAGGCAGCACACCCAGGATGCCTTAGGGGCTATGCAGGGCCTTCATTAATTCATTCTGCATTATTCTGGGTCTCTGCAGATACTGCCCGTGCTTTCTGCTCCTGTGTCATTTGTGTAGCTCCTGTTAGCTTTCTCTTGTCCGTCAGTGTTCATAGACACAGTCAGAAATGAAGAAGAGGGTCACAAACTGTAAAAAAGAGTTATTTTTTTAACAAAACCACCTTGATCCATCAGGTGAGGTGGAGCAGGTTGCTCTCTTAATTCCAGTACGACTCCTCATAGGGGTAATCATAGTAATAGGGAATAGCAAGACAGCGAAAATGAATCTTGAGTGAATCTCATTCTCATTAGTCAGAGTTGCTCGTTTCGGTCATCCATGACCGCAAACACTGCCTCATTATCTGATTGCGAGCATGCCTGTCAGCTTCCTTCAAGGCGAGAGGTGTATTCATTGTCCACACATTTAATCGCCTGATGTGAGATTCTGTTCTCAGCCATGAGGAGAGGGCGCTAATGAGGGTGATGAGCACAATTACTGAGAGAGAGAGAAAAAAAAAAACAGAGAGAGAGTCAGAGGAAAGGGCATCAAGTGAGAGGGAGAGCGAGAAAGAGAGAAAAAAAACAAGAGTGAGGGAGAAAATGAAAGAAATCATCAGAAAGAAACACTGTGTCATTGTTACATTACATTATTTCCATTTAGCAGACACTTTTATCCAGAGCAACTTGCATAGGTTACAATATTATCTATTCATACAGCTGGATATTTACTAAGGCAGTTGTAGGTTAACTACATGAGCAGTGCCCTAGTGGGGGAATCAAACCAGCAACCTTCTGGTTACCAGGCCTACTCCTTAACCACTATACTACACTGCCACCCCAAGTAGTAATGTATGTAACGCGCCACACTCACGCTTTCTACCCCGTGCCATCAGTGTGGTCGAAGAACAGCAAGCCAGTCCACACCACCATCCTGAACCCCCACATCCACCTGATCGGGGAGGAAGCGGCCTGCATTGCCTACATCCGCATCACCCAGTACATCGACACCAACGGCATGCCGCGCACCGCCCAGTCCGAGGAGTCCCGCGTCTGGCACCGGCGCGACGGCAAGTGGCAGATAGTGCACTTCCACCGCTCTGGGGCACCCTCCGCCATCGCCAAGTAGCTCCTATAGGTAAGCGCCCGCCGCTTTTTATTCTCGAGAGGCTGCCAAGCAGAGCTCGAGCTCCAAAGTCACACAGGGGGATCGAAACAAGTTAGTTTTAATGTTAAGGACCTTTATCTGACAGATGTTCGGTAATAACATGGACTAGGCCTGCAGTGCCAGCACGTGCTCCACAGCCGTTAACAGCCGATTTATAGATCACGAGCGCCATCTAGTGGTTTGGAAGCCTAACAGCCTTAAGTACCCTCCACAGTATTGAGCGCAGCATGAACCACATTCCGTCTGGAGGGAGGGCATTTAAAATTTTAAACAGATGACTTTTTTATTGTTAAAAAATGAAACATTTTTATCATTTTTCATCATTCTATTTTATGATTTATATGGACGCATTTGGTAAAACTGTAAATCTGATCCACTTTGGTCAAAGCCACCACAGTTACAGTATCTCTCCCCAGAGATTAGAATCCTCAACACAGTGACTACTCCATTTCAACCTGCTCAGGTGACCTCATCAAACACAAATTATAACTTTAACAGCTGGCTTCACTGTCAGCATAACCTAGACCAGCAAAACAGGCTGCAACACGTGGAGCAATTAAAATTACACACGTGGTAAACTGTCCTGGATGAGGTCAGCTGCTATGTGAGGGAAAATGGTTTGTGGTGTTGACTGCTTGCTCTGCACTGAGCTCGTCCTTGTGTTCGCTCCCCCCCCCCCCCCCCCCCCCCCACACCCCACTCTCCCTGCCCCCACACTCCATCCATCTGTTTCCGCTGCCTAGCTGTGGGATGTGTCCTTGGTGCCGGTGATCAGCTGACCGAATGGGATTGAGGGAGGATGGGCCTTCCCTCTGCATCTCACATTTTTACTTGATTCCTCTGCACACCCCGACTCCATCAGAGCAAATGGTGTCCTCCAAAAAAAAAAGAGAAAACTCTCACCCCCGCGATAAGGATTTCTCCTGATTCCACCTATTCTCTTCTTCTTTATGTTAATAAGGGGCATGAATATTCCTGAAAACTTTTTGTTTTAAAATCTAGTTTTCCAACTTAATTTATATTCAGCGCTTGCGTTAATTTCCACGTCTGTGCACTGCTGATAGTGACCTTATGAGCCGTTATGCCCAACACTCTCACTGCTTCCTTTGTGGCATTTTGTAAATGTCATTCTATCATGCACGAAGATAACACTTATTACAAACAGTCCCACACACTGTATATCAATCCACACTTGACTGCTAGGAATGGATAATAATTGTAGCTACTGTAGACATTACCCTTCACACTTACCTTTGAGATGACCACAATGGTCATTTTTTTTAATATTGTTGTGCCTAGCTCATGTTATGTCACTTGGAGTGATGTCAAGACCTAAATGTATTGGGCATAACTGATTAATGTTTAATGATCTTGTACATAACTGTCCTGGAATGTAGATGTTTTCCTAATCTAAATCAGTGCTGAATCACCTTTGATTATGGCATCCCATCATGAGCACATGTGGGGAAAAATGGGACAAATAGCCACTGACAGTGAATATCAAATACAAATGTATGTTGCAAAACTGATAGACTGGGACCTAGTGATGGGGAAGTGAGGCTTTTTGAGCTCCATGATGGTTGGAGATATGATATGTTGTCAACCGCTCATTTGTAAGAACCAATCTAAATGGCATGACAGGAAAACACTGATTGGTTCAAATCAGCGAATGTCAGTCATTTTATGGTCGATGGAGCCTCACTGTCTCATCATCATTGCATTCGTTTATTTCTGCCCAACACTGTAACGGCATTCCCCCTGCATTCATAACAATAAGCACTTCATAGAAATATGTTTCTGAGCAGATAAAGAGAAACCATGATCTACTTGCTACAAGCTTCCCGGATGTCTCTGGGTTAACATTCACAAAAATTTTGCGGCACAGTGCCAACTAATTTTCACCTTAAAATCATCGAAAGGAAAATTCATGTGATGTTTTTCAAAACCTAGTTCTACAACGCTGCACAAAACAAGGTCAATGTGGAGGAGAGCATGGGGGTTATCTTAGTTTTAGTTCCTTCAAGTCAGAAATCTGCAGAGCGAAATTCATTCTACCCATGCTATTTCTTCAGCTGACACGTCTCGGTTATATGCATTACCATCCATTATAATCATACATTACATTACATTACAGGTTATAGTCATGTAAAATAATGCAATGTGTGCATGCACATAGTGTATTTCACATCAAAGTGATGCAGCTCACCAATGTGGGAGGCTGTTGTGATCTGTCAACTGTCAAATAAAAAATTGGGGAAAAAGCATGCAACAGGCCAATCAAGGTATTTTGGGTTTTGTGGCAATAAATATATTGGCGTTTTTATAAAGAGCAGTGCTTTGAAGTGGATAACACAGTGACATGATTATTTTCCCTTTGGTTGATTATTGTGATTCAGTATTTTCTGTGGTTCAACTCCAATATCCGCTCATAAAAACAGACATGAGTAATGCCATCTTTATTAAACTGCATGAACACATATGAAGATAATAGTTACAAATATCATTTATACTGTCTTTTTCAATCATAAAAAATGTAAACTGAATTCTTATTTTCAAAAGTATATATCATGCATTCAGACCAATTTGGCAGCATTCACACTAGGCCAAATATATGCAGTTTTGTAAAACTATGAAAGTTATAATAACTAGAATGTAGTCCTGTAATTGATATTTCAGTCAGTTATTAAATATTCGATGAAAGGACGTTTGTCAAGGGTTAGTGTATTGTTATTCATTTTAAACTGTCATAATTCATGATTTATTTATAAACAATATACATGAGTTTGATTACTGTATTTGCTCACCGCGGAGTTTGAGCTTCTCCCATTTTCATAGAACACAGTAACATATTGCAGCAACAGACAGTGGCAAAAATGGTAAGAGATTTAACATTAGTCGTAGGTAAATGAATTGTGAGCAAAATGGAATGAGAGTGTGAGCTCGCATTTGCATTGATTGTGTTGTATACTTGGGGACAGAGACAGAAACTGTTTGCTCTAAACTGATATATGCTATTTTGTGGAGGACAGGGGTATTTTTATAAGCTGTATTTAACAGATTGTATATTCATTTTTACATTTTTTTCTTCAGAGTGAAAATATATACAGGTGACTTAATATCTGAACTTCCATTAGAAAAGCTTTTGGTGTTTTTGGTGTTTTTTTTTCTGAGTTGGTATAACGTGGAATATCTTCCAAGCATTTGGCACATGAATTATTTAAAACATGAGGTTGACAGGATTCCCTTTTCCCGCTTATTTAGATGGATAGTAAAAAGAAAAAGAAAGTGTGCTGATATTTTGGTCTCAGAACTGCACTTTTGTTTTTATTTAGCATGCTATCTGTTCTGCTCCAATATGAGTGTGTTGTTTTTTTCCTAGAATGATTTAACAAAGAATATGATCTATAATCATCATAAAATAGATTTATTACTCTTTTGAGGGAGTGGGGAAATGCAAATAAACTGCCAATGATTCTTAACTTTACTTACTTTACTTTTTTTACTTTTTACTTTTACTTTACTTTTACTTTTTACTTTTTACTTGGGGTGTAGTTAGATGGTAGATAACTTACTATGGGTAAATGGGTGTTTATGCCTTCAAGAAAAATAATGGACCTTCAAATTATGCCTGAACTAAAATAATAATAAAAATAATGGGACCAAAGTCAGGTTTTGTGGCCTAGCTGAAAGCTTCTCTTTTTGACACTTTTTACTGATAATTATTGTCACTGTAATGTTTCTACCTTACTGGTTGAGTGGTTTAATTAAAATATCATCTGTCACTAAACAACAATTAGCTTTGTTATCAGTGGGCTGAGAAGGTGACAGTCTGTGCACACCCTTCTGTTGGTCTGTCTGTACACAGGGTACCTGAAACAAAGTTCTGCCTGGATTTGCATGAAACCCGGTGAAATGATGTCCTGTCAGACAAAAGCATGACTTGATTTTAGGCCTTCTTTGTATCAAACCTGAGGTGAAGTAGTATGAACTCCTGTGAGTACCGCTCTGGCGCCCCAAGCTGCAAGGACCACAGGCTTTCTGTAGGTGCAATCTGCCCTCTACTGGAAGGAAATAGCATTGCAGTTAAAGTTTCTTGATTTCCTTGGCTCTTCTCTGATGTCACTATAGTAGAATAGGCCATTGAAACCATTTTAGAAAATAAAGTTAAAGAAGGCATTCATGTATAAACTTTATTTTGTTGAGCTGTGTCTTCTGTCTACTCAAGATGAGGTGTGTTTTTCTTTCATGTGAAATTATTTCTGCCTGCCGCTGAAACTGTAAAATATGTACTATATATATAAAATAAAAGTGCTATTACTGTATTTGACAGGTACATACATGGAGCAAAATGTTGAATTTGCAAGAGTATATGTTGCTCTCCATTGCAGTATGAAGCATACCATTGAAAATATTTTATTCTTAAAAGATATAATATCCTTACAATGTAAAAAAAAAACAACTTACTTGGTCCTGGATTGGTCAGACCAGTACATTGTTACTTCTGACCAGCGTGAATGTGTCTTCATACATTACCTCTGTTGAGCACAACTGTCGAGTTTCAATTAATTTAACTGCACAGCTATTGGATTTAGGGACTGCGTTAAATTTTCAGACAAACGTAAAGGCCATTTAAGGTAAGTCTTCACCAGATGACTAGCAGTTATTTTCCAGCAAAGGAGGAGCTATCTTAGTTATATTTATACTGCTATATATATATTTATATATAGAGAGAGGAGTTGTAGCAGCTTTACTGCTATGAAACCTACCACAGCAAGAAAGAGCACAACAGTTTCCTCCTCTTTTTTAGCGATCACAGAAGTATACAAACATACTATATAACTTCATAGCCTGTAAGGTTGTTTGAACAAAATAAACCAAGGAATTGATTGCAAAGGAAGAGGAAGGTGATCACCCTAAGTACATTGTATCCTTACAGTATGTGACAAAAATAATTGGAGAATTTCTTTCAAAATTGTTCTTTTTAAATCCTTTTAAATATTTATTTACTTCCATTGTGGGAGGCCAATCAACAGCTGTTCTGTGTCAGGTGATATATCAACAAGACTGGTTTACAAAATGCATATAATGGAATGTGATTTTGCATCAACTGTATTTGTACTCTTGTGTGAATGGAATGACTGCCTTATGTATATTTTTAGTAGATGTAATCTATTGTATCACTGCACATTGATGGTGGATTTTACATGAAGTTAGTTCCTTGTTCATTTCTGGTCTGTATCATTTTGTTTGAGCTTTTATTGAGAATATCACTGCCACAATAGCAGGCTGGATGGTGTTTCACAAATAAAGCTGTATTTACCAATGACTTACATTCGCTGATTCATTTCAGTCATGTTCTTAGTTTTGGCTCATAGCTGATTTAAGCTGTAAATTACACAAAACATTATTCATGCTACACGCACACTTTACACACCTACACACATAGCCTAAGAAAGTAAAAAAAAAACCAATTTAAATAATTTTTAAAAACTTCAGGATTTTGAGAGTATGGTAGTTTGGCAAGAAAACTTTAATATAATTTACAAATGTGGCATCTAGCACATGGGTAGTTTCCATAAGTGATCATTTTGAGAATGAGAACACAAATGTGGGAAGTATTTGAGAAAACAACTAACATTTAACTTTCCTTCTAATTTCTGCCTTCTTCCCTCAGTGAAAAACTCCTCCTCAGCACAACCTCGTTGTTCAAACTAGACTGCCTACCACCATGCAAAAAAAAAAAAAAAAAAATTAAAAACTGTTGCTAAGTGAATTAATTGCAGGTGCAGACAAACATATTTATTTTGAATTGTGATTAAAACACATTAGCTGTAAAAATACAACCGTACCTTAGTCTTCATTTTATATCACACCCACATTAAATCAGTTTACGTAGCTGCTGATACATATCTAATGAAACATAAATAAATCTAATGTTTCAAATTTTAACGTTTCAAATTTTCAAATCGCGTGTCTCCGGATCAAACGCCATGCCATTCCACAAAACTGTCTCCTAACAGGTGCATGTGTTGAAATGGAACTTTACACACAGTAACCATATGTGGTTTGCTTAGGAACACTGAATGTCCAACCTACAAAGGACATGCCTACTGGATTTTGCAGGGAGGCCCCAGGATTTTGCCATATGCCACTGGATCCCAGGTCGAGTTTCAGTCCTTTTAAAACAGACTTCCAATGGCTCCAGTGATCAGACAGTCGCTGAATGTGTGAGTCTCAGCCGTAACCACAGAAAACGGCTGTGTGAAAGAAGAAGTACCATTATCAGCTCATCCAGGAAGCTCTGCTGAGTTTTTGCCCATAAGATGAGCTAGCTTGGCTAATAAATTGAAATAATCAGAAAAAGAATATGTGAAAGATTTAAAATGTACGGAGCTGTACATGGTACATTTCAATGACCATGTGTTGATCATCCAAGTTAGTCAACACTGATCAGTGGTAAGCAAACAGGACCACAACAATGAAAGAAGCATTCTGTGCTAGTGTACTGCAGTCCTCAGGTAGAAGCAATGCAATTATATGATGGGATTAAATATTGGATTAAATACACAAAGGACAATTATTACCATCTGATAGATATTTTTATTCTGTTGTCTGTCTTCTTTCTTCTTAAGAACTTCCTCTTTCTTCTTCATGGTGACATAAAAAAAAAAAAACAAAAAAAAAAACCCAAAACAAAACTGATACTCAACAGACTGTTACATCCGTTTGTGGGGGGGACACAAGTGGAGACATGCAAAGAGAGCTGGTCAATCTGTCCCTCTGAAGCACAATACAGAATTCAGAATCACAGAATGTATCAGAGTACCTGCTGTACTGTAGTAAGACACAGCACAGGGTAAAACAGCAAAAACTTAAGGACTTGTCATCAGATGTGTCTTGGTTTCTGTGGCTACTAGTCTCTGGAGCGAAGAGGAATGTCTGCCCTTGTTGGACTGGTGCTGGTGTTAGCAGCAGTGTCACATGGTAAGATATGTGTTTATCTATTACATTTATGTATTTTTGTATTTATCGGTCATATATGACATAATGTCTAGTATACACACAGTAAAACAATACTCATTTTGCCTTACAGCGAAAGGTCCTCTGTAATGATCACTGTCTCCTTTCAACTTACCTTTTTGCTGTATTGCTTCAATGTCTGTAGCTGTACATTCTAATGATGATGCCTAACAATGAAATGTAAGCCCAGCTCTCAAACATAAAACTGAAATGAGTTTTTCACAAGCCAACTATTGACTTTTATAGCTAACTTAGGTTTCTATGTATGTAACGTTTATATCTGTAATTTTGACAAAACCTAAACCCCAATGCCCCCCCCCCCCCCCCCCCCGACCTCACTATTTTTCAAACCCTGGTTACGGCCATGTGTCTCGCCTCTCCCCTTCTCTTCCAGTCAACAGTTCGCCTTTATCAGCTGACCTGGAAAGGAGGCTGCCTCTAGCTGCAAGCTGATGTCAAAACTTAAAGCAAAACAAAAATTAAAGTGTGTGCATGTATGATTTGTTGTGCTCCATACTAACAACTCATAGTCACAATTCACTCTGCCTGGGATTGGAAATTACTGTGTAGAGTAGTCCAACATTTAAATAAAAGTGTAGGACGGTTGAAGATAAATACTTGTCAGCAAGCAAATCATTAAAAACCTCTTTCTATCTGAATCTTCTAGGTTCTGCATTTTCCTGCAATGCCACAGGGAATAAACCGTTAATCCAATGTTATGGAGCCGTGGGACAACCTCTTTTCATACATCTGATAACAAACCCCCGTGGGTATCACCTAAGTCTTAAAAAAACAAATGCTGATGTCTTTACTCTTAGACACAACATATCAAAATTTCATGGAACTTTTGCCAACCGTTCCATTTTTTATCCTAATGGGACCCTTCAGCTGACAAAAGCAGAGAAAATGCACTCTGGGAAATATCTCTTTGAAATATATTATTCGAATGGGCAGAGTGTGCAAGTGAGGACCATAGAACTGTTCATCAAAGGTAAATTGTTTGTTTATCCAGCTCTTTTATTACTGACAGACAAAGCAGTTGGAAAAACATAAAGATGTAGTGACAGATCTGTTAAACATTTAAAGGACCCCACGGATGTTCTCTAAATAATACCATTGGTTTACTTTAATTTCACATACATGTATGGTGGAGGTATAGATCAGAATGAGGTAGGGATTAATAGTAACTACTGTATCATTTCATTCAATAAAAATTCCAAAGTGAATCTCAGGGAGATTTTTAGTCATATTCAAACACATTTAAAGTAGATGACTCTTAGAAGACTGAATAAAAAAGGGCTGACATGTCCAGCCAAACACTGGGGTTCATTTTCTTAGGTGGTTTTTAATCTTGACTGTCCCTCATCTCCACCTCCAGTCCCAGTGTCTGCTCCCACACTGTCCCAGCTCTGTCTGCCCCATGGAGAGAAAATAGTATCCTGCTCAGCAGAGGGGGACGACCCCCAGTACAGCTGGACTCTGGGTAACTGGTCACTGGATGCAGGTGTGGCCTACCTTAGCAATGACAGCCACACTGTCATACTGAAGAAGAGTGTGTCTGGAGCTCTCACCTGTACAGCACGTAATCTCATCAGCAGCAAAAATATCACCCAGGAGCTCATCACCTGTCCAGGTAGGACATCCTTTCAGCTTTGGAGGGTAAATACATGTAGCAGGGCTATAAGCTTAGGAGTCCTGGAATGAACATGCAATAAAAGTGTAGTGAATATAAATGACAGCAGCAATAATAATCACCATGAACAGTTTGAATTCCCTCCCTGTGGGTTTCCACTCGTAGTCCAGCAACATGCTGCCCAGTTTGACTTGGTGTCCTGCTGGGTTGGGCTCACTCTCAGCATGGGTCCCTAAGGCAGAAGGTAGTTGCAGGAAATACATGGAGGATGCATAGCAACAACAATGGAAACAAAATTATTAATGTGTATGGAAAATGTATATTGAGGATTTTAAGGGTTATACCATTACCATTCTCAATTTGGAACTTTCATTTCTAGTTTTAAGTGAGTACATTTTATTTATACATTGTGAATACTATTTAAAAATATGTTCATGTAAAATGCCTGTATTTGCATTATCCTTTGTTTCTGGCTTTCAATTATTATCTTACCAATAACCAATCAATTCCATCAGAAGTATTATGTGCACTTATTTGCACGGATGTGCACAATTCTGATTATCTTCGGCACTCAGCTTGCGGTCTTGTACCTGCGACCGAATCACAGCCGTGCTGATATTCACTATAACAGCACGACCTCGAGTTGCACAGTGACATATGGGGTCAAGGGGCCTCATAGAGTATGATTAATCTGCATTAATGTTTTGATGTGTTATTTTTTCTACAATTAATTAATTGAAATTAACACGTTATTTTGACAACCCTACTTCAGATATGATAAATAGTGATCAACAGTATTGATCGTGAATGAAAACAGAAACCTTAGAGTATACAATATAAAGTATCATTACACAGTATAAAGTATGAGCTGCCATTACAGGGCCTTTGAGGACACCATATTTCCCAGACTTCATACATCTGATAACAAATGCAGTAGCAATCATCTAACTGTCACAAACAATATCACAATAGCTGATGTTTTCATTCTTAAAAAGAACAAATCAAACATTTCATGAAACCTTTGCCAACCATTTAATATTTTATGATAATGGAACCCTTCAGTTGACAAAAGCAAAGACATTGAACTCTGGGGAATATCTCTCAGAAATACACAATTGGTCAGATAGACGACTTTTGCAAGCGACGACCATAGAACTGTTCATCAAAGGTAAATTGTTTGCTCAACCAGCTCTTTTATTACTGACAGACAAAACAATTGAAAAAATATAAAGATGTAGTGAATGTGCTGTTAAACTTTTAACAGACGCCCAGGGATGTTCTCATTGGTAGCATTGGTTTACTTTAATTTAACACGCGTGTATGGAGGAATAAATGGTATGGATTAGAATGAGGTAGGGATTAAAAGTAACTACTGTATCATTTCATTCAATAAAAATTCCAAAGTGAATCTCAGGGAGATTTTTAGTTGTATTAATGTGTTAAACACATTTTAAGTAGATGACTCTTAGAAGACTGATTAAAAATGGGCTGACATGTGCAGTCAAACACTGGGGTTCATTTTCTTAGGTGGTTTTTAAATCTTGACTGTCCCTCATCTCCACCTCCAGTCCCAGTGTCTGCTCCCACACTGTCCCAGCTCTGTCTGCCCCATGGAGAGAAAATAGTATCCTGCTCAGCAGAGGGGTACGACCCCCAGTACAGCTGGACTCTGGGTAACCGGCCACTGGATGCAGGTGTGGCCTACCTTAGCAATGACAACCACACTGTCATACTGAAGAAGAGTGTGTCTGGAGCTCTCACCTGTACAGCACGTAATCTCATCAGCAGCAAAAATATCACCCAGGAGCTCATCACCTGTTCAGGTAGGACACTGTTTCAGCTCTGGGTGTAAACATGTGTAGAAGGGCTACAGGCTGAGGAGTCCTGGAATGAATATGCAATAAAAGTGAATATAAATGACAGCAGATAATAATAACCATAAACAGCTTATATTCCCTCCCTGTGGGTATCCTCTCCAGCAACATGCTGTAGAAGTTGACCAGTGGGGTGCTGGGTTGGGTCCCCCTTAGCATGACCCTCTAACCCTATGCTCACACTGGGCAGCGAGAGCATCAAAATTCGCTCTGGCTGCCCTCCCAGCAACGCTGTCGAAGAAGAGGACGTTCTGATGTAGATGAAATAGGTGGCTACAAGTTTGTTCGGAATGCTTGGTCTTGCAAACTTCATTTAAAGGAGTCACAAAGCTAACAAACTTGTCGACTGGTATCTTTGTGCCGACTGACCACAAGTAGGGTGTAAGTTAACCTCATGGAATCTTTTTCAATATGAAAACAATTCTAATTTTAAGTGAGTGCATTTTATTTGTACATTGTCAATACTGTTTAAAATATGTTCATGTAAAAATTTGTAATATTTGCAATATCCTTTGCTTTCTTGCTTTTGTTTACCATCTTAGCAATAACCAATCGTTTCCATCATAATCACTATATGCACTTTTTTGCATGCTATTGTACCCTATGTTTACATCAGTGGTGTATGCATGGTAAATCACTAATATTGAGTATTAAACATAACTTTAATTGTCCAGAGCTGATGAAGGAACGTGGATTCTTTAGGCAGATCTTTTAAAGGTATTGGTCCAGTAAAAATGTATGAAACTGTGCAGGACCTGCCTGAATTTTAAGGTTCATGGATAAGCAAATGTTTATATGTAAGATATCAAAATGTTATTTATTCTTTGAGTAATGCACAGCTGTAAAATGTTTGTTATACTGAAGTGATTGCCGTTTATCAGATGATGATGATGTTTAATTGAGCAAGTTGACATAATGGGCCCTTTCTCTCAAAAGGAAAAAAAATATCACACAACTTCTGTATTTTGAAAAATAAAATAAAAAAGCAGTTTCTCAGATCTGATAAATAGTGATAAAAGGATTATGAATCAAAATAGAAGCTTTACATTATACAGTATAAAGCATTGTCATACAGTATAAGGCAGGAGCTGCCATTAAAACGTCGTTGAGGACATCATATTTCCTAGACTATACCCTTACGTCATGTGTGTAACCCACAGGGCTTGGAACGCCTGTGAATTGCATCTTACCAAATAAGACTGAAATCCAAGTGAGCATGAATGCCTCATTAGATGCCATTTCTCTGCTAAGTAACACAGAGATATTCTTCAGCCTTGGAGAGAATGAAATATCGTCTGCCATCTGTCACATCCAACCTCACAGTCCGCAGGGCGATGTCAATGACACCTCACAAAACAGTAATTTTTGTGGTAAGAGATTAGTCAAAGATGTTGATTTATTTTTGTTATTATTATTGCTGTTGTTGTTGTTCCTCTCACTATTATTGAAATATCAATAATAGAAGTTAAACATGTTACTGAACATGCCAAAAACCATCCATTAATAACGTAGGTGGGTGTCAATTCTGTTTAATTTCCGTCAGCGTGCCGTATTTCCCACATTAAAGTGCCTTGTTGAAACTCCTCAGAAAACTCCTCCATGTTGATGCCAGGGGCACTCGGAGCAGTCATATTACTTATGGCCTTGTCACTGGCAATATATTGTCTCTATAAGAAGAAAAACAGCCCAACAGAACCAGGTCAGAAATCTGCAGGCAACTGTTGATGTCACTGCTAAATAATCAATCAATAAAACTGTAGACCTACAGTATTGTTTTTAACCCTTTAAATCTTTCTCTACAGACGGTAGGACTGAGGAACCCCAGGAGCTGGTGTACGCCCAGGTCACCGTGGCCAAGAAGAGGAGCCAGATAGGAAGGAAGAAGGAGGCGGAGCCAGAGGTTGTCTACGGCCAGGTTAAAGTGTAAGGCGCTTCTGAAGCTGTTACAGAAACGCCCAAGAGTCAGGGGCACACAGTGTATGCAAAGATTCACACTTTCACGCATCAACCCAATACACAAGTCATGTGAAAGTCCCTCATTCTGGGCAGGGGCTACAGCAAATGCATTCAGTGCACACCAGCCACAGACATTCTGTGTTGCTAAAAAACCGGTGCTTAAAATCTTGCTCTCTAAAACTATTGACCTTGGAAAGTGTCATATCAAGTGTGTCACGTAAGAAATAAAATATTTTGATTATATTTATGGTAAATAGACTCACTCAATGAGTCTCACAATGACTCAGATGTTAAAAGGAAAAAAATATATCAAAATGGGAGAGCTATGTGTTCATGTTCAAGTGACAGCCTTTCTGATGAAAGAAAATATTCCTGTTCTGGATCTACACTTCCTTTTTTAACATACTTTTTTCTTAAATTGTGTAGCTTTGTTTTCCCACTGAGTGCAGGGGGATTTCAAGATTTTTATGCAATGCAGAATGCTTTTTCAATCACAATATATTTATGTTTATTTTACATTCATACACTTTTATTTTTACAAATATGAAATACATGAGTTTAGGAATGGATGTATTTGCTTCTGCCTGTGCTCTGTATATGTCGCAAAGTGTTCAAATAAAGGCCAGTCAGCGTGACCATGCAAACTCCTTCCGTTTCCGTATTGAACGAAATGTCGCGAACATAAAAACGAAAAAACGATGATCTAGGTTTCACCTCACCGCTATTTTTACTGAACTCTGTGGAGAATTGCAGCAAAAGAATTGTGATTTTTTGTTTCTGTGTCACGTTGCTTGCACACTTACTCATTTCAGCAACTACCCATAAGCGTTGAGGTTAAGTGACAAGATGAGCAGCCTTGCCTAAATAGCAAGTGTCAGCTGTGTTTGGAGAGGGTCATGTTAACACTTGGCCTTCTGCGCTACAGGCTAATCTTTTATGTGAGGTGTCTGGTTCTTTGTTGACATGCTAGTCATACGTGCCCCTTCCTCTTCACATTTTTATTTCTTATAAGCATGTGCTCTTTTGTCACAGTTGATCTGTGGGTAATGCCAGGAAGTTTCAAAATACTTCAGTACATAACCACTGAGAGAAATGCTTTTGCACAGATAGGGAACTGGTCAATAAAAGTCTGCTGGTTGATTAAAAACGTTCTCCTGAGAGACTGCTTTAAAGCTGTTAAATGGGCTGAAGTTGGCAGGACCACCTGCAACAGCTACCAACAGATGATCATCACTATCAAAGCCCTTGACACCCTAATATGTTTAAGTTGCAACATGCAAAGCAAAATTCAAAATAAGGACTAAATGAGGACACAGATCACACGCACATAACCCACAATATACAAGTTACACACCCATAAGTTTACAACATTCATATGTACAGAGCTGCTTACTGTAAATACTTCTCCTACAGCGTATGGTAAAAAAAAAAATAAATAAATAATGAAATAAATGGACACATAGACTTCACATTTAAATGAAAACTTAAGAACTTATGAAATAACACAAAAGTAATTATATACATGCATACAGTTTAGTACTTAAATCCAGTGTTGTTGTTTCCAATCAAGAAAATGTGATCTTGATATAATCTACAGCATGATAGCCAACACTTCACATGCATGAATTAGAAAGCAGTCATTTAAATTAAAATTGAGTTTAAATCAAATACACATCCTCAGACAAATTTTACCATGTCTTGCACTACAGACTGAAGAACTAAAGGACCTTTTTCATGTCCCTAGACCAGGCTCGGTGACAGGAGAAAATACAAAGGTTTACACAGTTGTGTTTTCTAGAATTCTCCAGAGTGGAGCACTGCTAAACACTGCTAAATTCCGCCGAACCATGTCATCGGCTCATTACCATAAATTTGCCCAGACATCAACTTTATTCTGATACCCACACCGCCCAAGATGGGCCACCAACAGTCATGCTGCTGCTGGCCGCCGAGAGACGCTGTCGCACATACAAAATGAATGACTTCCAGTCACTTTGACGCTCTCGCTACTCCCGGTGTGAACGTACGGTAAGGGAGAAGGTAGCTGCAGGAAATACATGGAGGATGGAACCATGTTGTGCTTGGAAAATGTATATTAAGGTCTAGGGATTACGTCATGCACACACTCAGTATGGAATGCTCATTTCTAATTTTGAATGAATAATTAGTTACATTTTATTTGTCCATTGTGAGTACTGTTTAACATGGGAACATGGGGGTTCTTTGGGCAGGGCTTGTAGAGGCACTGGCCCAATGAAAATGCATGAAACTGCAGCTGCTGCTTGAGTTCTGAAGTTCATGGATGAGCAAATAACATATGAATATGTAACACAATTAAATTGCAATTTGAGTGTTGAAGAATGTACGACCCTGAAATGTTTGTACTACTGAAGTCATTTCCATTTGTCAGTCTCATGTTTAATTGAGGAAGTTGACGTCATGGGCTGGATCTGTCAAAAGGAAAATATTATACACAAGTAAAATATATCACACAAGTTCTTTCTTCTGAAAAAAAGCAATGCTTCAGATATGATGAATACAGAAAAACAGTATTTATCTTGAATGAAAATAGATGCCTTATATTATACAGTGTAAAGTATTGTTATACGGGATAAGGCAGGAGCTGCCATTAAAGGTCTTTGAGGACACCATATTTCCTAGACTGTACCCTTATGTGGTGTGTGTAACCCACAGGGCTTGGAGCACCTGTGAATTGCATCTTACCAAATAAGACTGAAATCCAAGTGAGGATGAATGCCTCATTAGATGCCATTTCTCTGCTAAGTAACACAGAGATATTCTTCAGCCATGAAGAGAAAGAACTGTTGTCTGCCATCTGTCACATCCAACCTCACAGTCCACAGGGCGGTGTCAATGACACCTCACAAAACAATAATTCTCATGGTAAAAGATTAGTCAAAGATAATGATTTATTTTTTGTTATTATTATTGCTGTTGTTGTTCTTCTCAATATTATCAGTCACATTTTTATTTCAAGGAGGATTTTTCTCCACCTACATGACAGTTCATCATGTGCTCTGGGCAGTCATCACATTTCTCCTCACACTTTTCATCCTTCATCAGTGCAAAGTGCTGAGAGCACAAGGTGAGAGTGCAGTATGCTGGTTAAATAGCAGCTTTTATTAACATACCAAGCAGACGCATGCCTCCCGACAGGAGTTTAGATCAGAGAGACATGCTTCACTCAGATGCGTCTACATTGGCTCAAGTACAGCACAGATCAGCTACCTTGCAGAGTGGTAACTCAGTTAAGATTAGAATCTACCTCCTTCCAGTGATTTCCTTATCATTCTGTTTGGTTGTTGGCTGAAATCAATAAAAATAGTAATGATAATTAAAAAAAAAATAAATAAATGCAGAGACTGACTTCGCATTAATTCATGGCACAGCTGCTGTTTATATATTGTGTTTCCTTAATTTTCTCTCTGAAACCAGCTTGCCAATGCTTGTGATGAATGTGTAAACCAATGATAACTATGGGATGTGTGTTTCTTGCAGAGAAGCTGAGATCCCCACAGCTCCCTCTTGTGGAAGTTACTGGAAATGAGCAGAACTAAGAGATGGCCATACTGCAAGGAGCACAGAAAGGACAATGTCACCAAAGAATTTTACATTTTAATTCATTGTGGTGTCAGTTGCTGCAACTGTTTGTTCATTAAAACATCTTCAAAGTATATGTTAACTTTATAACCTCTGTAATTCTTCAATGTGTGTTAAAGTGTTTGCTTTGCTGATTTTTGTCTCATGTTAGTCATAGTAGTAACATATCAGTCAACTAATAGATATTATTTTGTGGAGGACAGGGGTATTTTTATAAGCTGTATTTAACAGATTGTATTTTCATTTTTTCATCCACTCTCTTTCAGCATGGTACGTTTCAATGGCGATGTGTTGATCATCCAGGTTAGGCAACACTGATCAGTGGTAAGCAAACAGGACCACAAAGAGGAAAAAAGCAGTCTGTGCTAGTGGACTGCAGTCCTCAGGTAGACGCAATACAAATATATGAGGGACTTAATATTGACAATAAAAGCACCAGTTATTACCACCTGATAGATATTTTTAAAATAGAGTGAATCCGGAAGTTTCTGTTCTTTCTTCTTTCTCCTCAAGAACTTCCTCTTTCTCATGTAAAAGCATCATGGTTGCATAAAAAAAACTCGTACTCAACAGCCTGTAACATCTGTTTGTGGGGGAGACAGGAGCAGAGTGACACAAAGAGAGCTGGTCAATCTGTTCCTCTGAAGCACAATACGTAGTTCAGAATCACAGAATGTACTGTAGGAAGACACAGCACAGGTAAAAACAGTAAAAAAGTTAAGTCCTTGTCATCAGATGTGTCTTGGTTTCTGTGGCTGCTGGTGTCTGGAGTGAAGAGGAATGTCTGCTCTAATTGGACTGGTGCTGGTGTTAGCAGCAGTGTCATATGGTAAGATATGTACCTATTGTATGTATCTATTACATTTATGTATTTTTGTATTTATCAGTCATATATGACATAATGTCTAGTATACACACAGTAAAACAATACTCATTTTGCCTTAGAGCGAAAGGTCCTCTGTAATGATCACTGTTGGTTTCCTTTCAACTTACCTTTTTGCTGTATTGCTTCAATGTCTGTAGCTGTACATTCTAATGATGATGCCTAACAATGAAATGTAAGCCCAGCTCTCAAACATAAAACTGAAATGAGTCTCCCACAAGACAACTACTGACTTACCGAGGGTTCTGGATGTTTTAACGACAGCGGGTGGGTGCCTGATTTCAGTGTGAGCAGAACATGTTCAAGCTGCAGCTAAGGACTCATTAAGAGGCTCCTTAATTAAAGGCACTGAGGGCCATTCCAGGAAACTTATGAAATTAATAGTTTCCTCAGAATTATCTCTTTATATTTATGTCCATTTGGAGCTTAAAATTCATCATAAACACTGTAAATCTCCACGGTGCAAATAGTACATACGGTGTTAAAAATTCTAAAGTTAGCCCTGAGAAAATCTCTTGGACACACCTGATTAACAGGTTTGGTAGATGTAAATTCTCACCCTGTGTTTTATATTCTCACAGAATCATCCTATGTGTCTTGTAGTTACCATTCTCCTCAGCTGAAAAAAAAAATCCATGACCAATAACCTACACAGCGATTACTCATGGAAACAAAAGGCAGTTTGATTTTGTTATGACTACCTACCCATCGTGTGAGAACAAATACTGAAAAATGATTGTAGCTAGCCAAAACTGTCTGTTGTGTGAGTGAAAAAAAACAAACTCAAGGGTGGCATGATGCACTCCTCCCAAGACAGCCAAGGTGAATTTGCTGACTCACCCAACTCTTGGGAACCCCTCCTGGGCTCCACAGCCACCAGAGCCACAATGTTCAGTTAAGATGATTGTTTATTAAAAAATGATGTCACGAAGACAGCAGTCCAATGCTTGGCACCAGAGAACCAGTGTTGAATAGGTGACTCCAAAAACACAGTCTTGCAAGTCCCAGTGTAACAAACAAGCAAAAAAAAAAAAAAAAAACAACATGACAAAACGACAGCAATTTTTCCAAGCCTCAAACAAATGCTGTCACCTGGTCTACACATCCACACTGCACTTGATTTTTTCCCTTGCATTCAAAGTTGTTGTCACCAGTTTTACTGTCCTCTCTCTTCCTCTTTATAAGGATTTGTACAAGCTTACCTGGAAAGGAGGCAGCCTATAACTGTGTTGACAAAAGCAGCAAGTGCCAAATTAAAGAAACAAAACAAAAAGTGTGTGTGTGGGATGTGCACACTAATAACTCAGTCACTCTTCACTGTGCCTTTGATGACCAAAAACTGTGTAGATTAGTTCAATATTTAGATAAAATGAAAGAGTTGAGAACTGTTGAAGATTGTTATTTGTCAGCCAGCAAAATCATTGAAACTGTCTTTTTCTCAATATTTTAGGTTCTTCATCTTCCTGCAATGCTACAGGGAATAAAACATTAACCCAATGTTATGGAGCTGTGGGACAACCTCTTTTCATATATCTGATAACAAACCCCAGTGGGTATACTTTAATTCTAAAAAACAACATCACAGGTACTGTTTTCACTCATAGAAACAACATTTCAAGATTTTATGGAACGTTTGCCAACCATTCCATTTTTTATCCTAATGGGACCGTTCAGTTGACAAAAGCAGAGAAAATGCACTCTGGGAAATATCTCTTTGAAATATACCGTGGGTCAGCTGGACAATTTTTGCAAGCGAGGACCGTAGATCTGTTCATCAAAGGTAAGATGTTTGTTCAACCAACTTGTTTCTTACTGAAAGACAAAGAAATTGAAAAAATATATAAAGATGTTGTGAGCGTTTTAAAGGACCCCCATGGATGTTCTCTAAAGAATGGTTTAATAACAGAACTTCAAAAGTGAAGCTCAGGGAGTCTTTAGTCATATTTAAACACATTTTAAGTAGATACCTCTTACAAGTTCTGATGAAAAAAGGGCTGACATGTCCAGCCAAACACTGGGGTTTATTTTCTTAGGTGGTTTTTAATCTTGACTGTCCCTCATCTCCACCTCCAGTCCCAGTGTCTGCTCCCACACTGTCCCAGCTCTGTCTGCCCCATGGAGAGACAAGAGTATCCTGCTCAGCAGAGGGGGACAACCCCCAGTACAGCTGGACTCTGGGTAACCGGCCACTGCATGCAGGTGTGGCCTACCTCAGCAATGACAGCCACACTGTCATACTGAAGAAGAGTGTGTCTGGAGCTCTCACCTGTACAGCATGTAATCTCATCAGCAGCCAAAACATCACCCAGGAGCTCATCACCTGTCCAGGTAGGACATCCTTTCTGCTTTGGGGGTAAAAATGTGTAGAAGGACTACAGGCTGAGGAGTTCTGGAATGAATATGCAATAAAAGTGAATATAAATGACAGCAGCAATAATAATCACCGTAAACAGTTTGCATTTCCTCCCTTTGGATTTCCTTTCACAGTCCAGCAACATGCTGCCCAGTTTAACTTAGTGGGCTGCTGGGTTGGGCCCCCCTCAGCATGGCCCTCTAAAGGAGAAAGGAAATACATGGAGGATGAATGGCAACAACAATGGAAACAGTTATTAATGTTGTGTATAGAAAATGTATATTATGGATTTTAAGGGTTATACCACGCCCATAAACAATGTGGAACGTTGATTTCTAGTTTTAAGTGAATAATGAGTTGCATTTTATTTGTACCTCATGAGTACTGTTTAAAAATATACTCATGTAAAATCTTTGTATTTGCATTATCCTTTGCTTTGTGGCTTTCACTTACCATCTTGGCAAAAACCAATCAATTCCATCAAAATCAATATGTACAGTTTTTACATGCTGGTGTATGCCTACCCCATATTTACATCAGCGGAGTACGTGTAGTAATTCACCGATTTTGAGTATTATACGTAACAGTGGAGGCTGAATGCGCTGTTAGTAGAGAGGGTTAACACAGAGTCCTGCACGGGTCCTGTTTTGTAAACCTACACCCGCCCTTACCCGCAGTGCTTAAACCCACATCCGACCCGTTATCCGTCAGCAGCATTAATTTAATTCCATACCCGGCCCAACCCGCTTCAAATAAATTCCGAGACCCGACCTGCACCTGAATTAAAATCAGTCTACTACACCAGTTGGACAGAAAAATGTTTATTGACTCACAGGTCACACAAAAGCAATCAAACAAACGTTCAAAACACTTTTGCACACAGCGAAGCCTTTAGCAGTGTTGTTTTCGTTATCTATAATACCTCCAAATTTCTCCCAGACACCAGACTTGATTTTAGATGACGTATGTTCGATAACTTTGAAATCTCCACTAGCTATTGTTCTTCTCAACTCCTCAAAGTCCATTTTAATGACTGCTAAATGTAGCTACTGGAAGTGGATGTGATTTCAAGCAGAGAGTTCTGGGAGGGCGAGCACGGGAATAGCCTACATACATTAAAAAGTGATTATTATTTCTTTTATTATTTGTTTAAGTTTTCAAAAATTAAGTGTTGCCACTTAGACCCGCGGTCCACCCGTGGCCTATTAATTTCCGACCACACCCGTACCCGCATATTACATTGTAGGATATTTTCCACCCATTACATCAAAACTTGCGGGTCACCCGTTGGGTACCTGTGGGTACCTGAACCCGTGCAGGACTCTGGGTTAACATCATCCAGACCCAATGTCAAACCAGTAACTGTCAGAAGAAGCTGTGTTCCTAATTGTCAGCCGTACAATGTTGCTGTCCAATACTTTTTCTGTTGTAAATAGCTACCTAGTTGCTACTCTGCGGTCTTCAAAGTGATAGATTAGCAGCAGTATTATCATCGATTACCAGTTTGTTAATCTTAATATTTAATGTGAGCGAACTGTGAATTGTCCAGCACTGTAAAAGGAACACATGGATTCTTTAGGCAGAGCTTTTAAACGTACTGCCCCAGTAGAAACACATGAAACTATGGAGGTTCATGAATGAGCAAATAACATATGAATATGTAACACATCAAAATGTTATTCAAGCTTTGTGTAATGCACAGCCTTGAATTGTTTGTTATACTGAAGTAATTTCCATTCTTCAGTCTTGTGTTTAATTGAGGAAGTTGACATCACAGGCTGAATTTATCAAAAGGAAAATATTTCATCACACCATTTTTGCATTCTGAAAAAAGCAGTGCTTCAGATATGATAAATAGTGATAAACAGTGTTAATCCTGAATGAAAATAAATGCCTTAGATCCGGGGTGTCCAAACCTCTCCTGGAGGGCCACTTGTCCTGCATGGTTTAGATCTCTCCCTGCTCCAGCACAGCTGATTCAAATGATCAACTTGTTATGAACTCCTGAAGCTGCTTAATAACAAACTGATCATTTGAATCAGCTGTGTTGGAGCAGGGAGAGATCTAAAACATGCAGGACAAGTGGCCCTCCAGGAGAGGTTTGGACACCCCTGGTTTAAAGTATCGTTATGCAATATGAGGCAGGAGCTGCCATTAAAGGGTGTTTGAGGACACCATATTTCCTAGACTGTACCCTTACGTCATGTGTGTAACCCACAGGGCTTGGAGCACCTGTGATTTGTGTCTTACCAAATAAGACTGAAATCCAAGTGAGGATGAATGCCTCATTAGATGCCATTTCTCTGCTAAGTAACACAGAGATATTCTTCAGCCTTGGAGAGAATGAAATATCGTCTGCCATCTGTCACATCCAACCTCACAGTCCGCAGGGCGGTGTCAATGGTAAGGGATTAGTCAAAGATGTTGATTTATTTTTGTTATTATTATTGCTGTTGTTGTTCTTCTTCTCACTATTATTGAAATATCAATAATAGAAGTTAAACATGTTACTGAACATGCCAAAAACCATCCATTAATAACATAGGTGGGTGTTAATTCTGTTTAATTTCCATCAGCGTGCCGTATTTCCCACATTAAAGTGCCTTTTTGAAACTCCTCAGGAAACTTCACGTTGTTGGCAGTGGCAGTTGGAGCAATCATCTTACTTATGGCCTTGTCACTGGCAATATATTGTCTCTACAAGAAGAAAAACAGCCCAACAGAACCAGGTCAGAAATCTGCAGGCAACTGTTGACATCATAATCAATGAATAAAACCGCAGACCTACAGTATTGTTTTCGACCCTTTAAATCTTTCTCTATAGACGGTCGGATTGATGATACCCAGGAGCTGGTGTACGCCCAGGTCACCGTGGCCAAGAAGAGGAGCCAGATAGGAAGGAAGAAGGAGGCGGAGCCAGAGGTTGTCTACGGCCAGGTTAAAGTGTAAGGTGTTTCTGAGGCTGTTGCAGACACACCTGAGTGTCAGGGGCACAGTGTATGCAAGGATTCACACATAGGCTCAACCAATTACAAGGCATTCTTATGTTGTGTGAAAGTCCCGCAGTCAGGGCAGAGGTATCTTCTTTTGTAAAGCTATTGACCTTACAAAGTGTCATATTAAGTCATGTTTCAATTATATCTGATGTAAATAGACTCACTCACTATTGACACAATGACTCAGAAATGGCATCTCAGCTGATTATTTTGTTCGATTGATTAAATCATAGCCTGAGAGCTGTGTGTTCATGTTCACAGAGAAGTGACAGCCTTTCTGATGAAAGAAAATATTTCTGTTCTGGATCTGCACTTCCTCTTTTACAAACGTTTTTCTTAAATTGTGTAGCTCTGTTTTCCCACTGAGTGCGGGGGGATTTCAAGATTTTTATGCAATGCAGAATTCTTTTTCAATCACAGTTATATATTGCAGATATATAGTTTATTTTACGTGCATACACTTTTATTTTTGTAATTCTGAAATACATGAGTTTAGGAATGGATGTATTTGCTTCTGCCTGTGCTCTGTATATGTCGCAAAGTGTTCAAATAAAGGCCAGTCAGCGTGACCATGCAAACTCCTTCCGTTATTTATTGAACGAAATGTTGTGAACATAAAAATGAAAACGATGATCTAGGTTTCACCTCACCGCTATTTGAATTTCAGCAAGTGAATTTTTTTTGGTTTCTTTTGGTCACACAACATGCACATTTCTCATTCATTTCGGCATCTACCCATAACTGTCAAGTACAGCCGAGAACAAGGAGCAGCTTGCCTTTATGATGTGACCTGCCCAGATGGCAAGTGTCAGCTGTATCTGGAGACGGTCATGTTGATAACATTTGGCCTTCTGTTCCACAGACCAATCTTTTATGTGAGGTGTCTGATTGGTTATTGACATGCTAGTCATACATGCCCATTCCTGTTCATATTTGTCCTTCTTATAAACATGTGCTCTATTGTCAAAGTTGATATTTTACACCATCAAAATTCTCTTCCATTTTTATTCACCACAAAAATACCATTTAGCTGTTGTGACTGAACTGTGGCTCAGAAAGGTCATTTTACAGGTCACAGCTCTGCAATTCTGGAATATGAATATATCAATAATGAAACAGTGTATCCCCTACCTGGCTGAACATTAAGCATTCTATTAGGCAAGCTACAGGCTGAGGGGTTTGGAAAAGTAATCAGGTAGCTGTGCACAGGGGCGCCGGTAGGAATTTTGGGCCCCCTGAAAGGTTAATGCACTGGGCCCATATATATGTATGTAACAAAAATATATGGTAGAATCTTTGAGGGCCCCTGTCTGCTTGGGGCCCTTGGAATCGTCCCAATCCCCCCCCCTTACGGCTTTGCATATCAGACAGATGAAGCTTCATATCTTTAGCAAACAGAAGAGGTTTTTGCAGGGGAACAGAAACAACTGAATTTGCACAACTAGAGCTGTGGGTAATGCCGGCAAGTTTAATAATACTTCCACGCCTAACCACTGACAGAAATCCTTGTGCACTGATAAGGAACTGGATGATAAAAGTTTGCTGGTTAATTACAAAAGTTCTCCTTGCTCCCTGTCTAAGACTGTTGTTAAATGGCCTGAAGCCAGCTGGACCTAACAGCAGCCAAAAATGGCCATCACTATCAAAGCCCTTGACACCCTCATATGGTTAAGCTGCAATATGCAAAAAAAATTTAAAATAAGAACTAAGTGAGGACCCAGACCACATGTACATAACCCACAATATACAAATTGCACGCCCATACGTCTACACCACACAAAACATTCATATGTATAGAGCTGCTTGCTGTAAATATTTCTCCTACAGGGTATGGTAAAAAAATAACCATCAAATTAACGGATACATAGAGTTCACATATGCAAATGAAGACATAATAACTTAACACAAATTAAAAATAATTATATATATACCTACAGTTTAGTACTGAAATACAATCTTTAAATCCAATGCTGTTGGTTTGAATCAAGAAAATGTGATCTTGAGATATTCTTCTTGGCGAGTCCATGTTTCACAGCAGAAATCCCTTCAACATTGGCAGAGATGACTGTGAGTGCAAGTCTTAGAACAGGTCTGCACTTATTTCTGCTTGCATTTCTGGGCACAATGTTGTTGGTCTGCGATGTTCTTGTAGTTGCTGTTGTGTGTGGTGGTGGTAGGACTGGTTGGTTATCCAGGGCTGCGTGAACAGATGCTCGGACGCTGCTAGCATTGCCCCCGATCTTGAGATAATCTACAGCATGATAGCCAGCACTCTACATTCATGAATTAGAAAAGTCATTTAAATTAAAATTGAATTTAAATCAAATACACATCCTCAGACAACTTTTGCCATGTCTTTCACTACAGACTAAAGAACAAAGCGAACATTTGCATTTCCCTGGAATAACAAGAGTGAACAGTCATATCGGATTCCCGCTAAATGTCACATGTTTTCTGTTCAGTGTAATTACAGATAGATTATCTGATCATTTTGATGTAAGAGAAAACAGATCTAGGGGATATTTTCAGAAAACTGTGAAAATGAACTTCCTCTCTAACATGTATTTTCTGCCTTTGGGCAGCGCATTTTTGCTGAGCACATTGCTTTGACCCAAGCTAAACTTTAGCAGTTCCTTTAAGTATGCCACAACGCAACCAACTGCCTGTTGCTGTGTGAATTGTGTGCTGGTGAAAACAATTAAATTTCTATTCTGAACTGTGGTAACATCATATGACCTGTGAATTACATACAAGCTGATACACTGTGCACTCACTAATACCAGAACCCTGGGGTTATACTGCACATACCAGCTTGTCCAACTGATGATACAACAGCTGATGTGTACGGAGGAGAAATAAAACTATTATTGTCAAGTAAAACAGCACTGATTACCATTGGCTGTGTGGTTGTGCTTGAAGTCCAGCTGAGTGCTTCTCTTGCCCTGTTAAGTTTGGCCACCCATTAACTGATCTGACTTTCTTTTCAGGGGTCAAAGGTTAAATGTCATATGAGATGCAACCCATAGTTTGTTCGGGCTGCAGAAGTAGTTGTGAAAGTTTGAAAAACTCTTCTTTCGTGACTGGCTGCAGCAGATTCCACTGGAGTGCTTATAAACAGGTTTCAAAGGGCTCTAGTGGTAAGACTGAGTGTGAGGATCAGTCGTAACCACATAGCGTGACTATGTGAAAGACGAAGCACCATTCTCAGCTAATGCAGGAACCAGTGGTGCAGAGGATGAGATGGGGGGGGAGGTGTGGTGGTGGTGGTGGTGGTGGTGGGGTGTTTGTTGCCTGAAGTACTGTTAATGTTGCTAGAGACAGTCTAATTGCATTAAACAGGCACTCTGATGCTCTAGTGTTAAGACTGTCTGAGTGTGAGGTTCAGGTTTAACCACAGAACATGACCGTGAGAAAGAAGAAGTGCCATTCTCAACTCACGCAGGAACCAGTGGTGCAAAGGATGAGGTGCAGGGGCCCCTGAAGCACTGTTAATGTTGCTAGAGACAGTCTAATTGCATTAAACAGTCACTGCAATACAACAAGTTGGCTTCAGAGAAACAAAAAAGTTCAATCTGTAAAACCTCCTAAATATTTTATGGAGCCTGGGAATTTTGTGTTATGTTAATGTTAGGTCAATAACTAAGCAAGTAGATCTAAATGAGAACTAGAGATATGAAGGAGAAGGAAGGAGAAGGAGAGATTTAGTGACCTTCGATGTTCCTTAAACCAAGTAAACCTAGTTTTAGCTTGACAGAGTCAATTATGTTATGAAGTCATAAAATACAGTAGATGATGCCACTAAATGTTGGGGCAGAGGAAATATCAGCACCAAATTCTTGAAGAATTTGATAGTCTCAACTCTATTTTTATTTCTTAAAACCTTCCTCTTTCTTTTGAAAAGAAAAAAAAACACATTTTGATAGTATGCTTTCAAAACACGCCCAACAGGCAGTAACACCCACTGGTGGCTGAGATGTGAATGGAGAGACACAGAGAGATCAGGTTAATCCACCCATGAATGCGAAGAACACACCAGGAATCAGGATTGCAATACCTTATGTGCTGTGGGAAGACACAGCTTAGGTAAAAACAGGAAAAATCAGGAACGTGTCTTGGTTTCTTTGGCCGCTGGTCTCTGGAGTGAAGAGGAATGTCTGCCCTAATTGGACTGGTGCTGGTGTTAGCAACAGCATCACATGGTAAGATCCACTTCGATTCTCTGTTTTCATATTCACTGTTAATGAGTACAAAATATGATGGAGGATCCTATGCACACAGTAAACCGATATTCATTTAGTGGCACTTTAATACACACATGATAAAACTGTATTTGTGTAGTGTATGTTTAATATGCACATGGCACAACAATACTAGTTAGGTACAGAGATGGGCAAAAATACATCAAAAAGTATCTTGTTACAAATTACAAATGCTTGCTCATCAAATGTATCAAAATAAAATACAAAATACTGGTGTGAGAAGATGTATTTAATTAAAATACAAGTAATTTGTAATTTGAAAATACAAAAATACATACAATTAAACTGACCCTCCACAGACATGGAAAACTCAGTAATAAAAAATGTTATCTTTATCCTCAAGAGGATGACGCAAGCTATTTCCCTGACAACAATGAAGATTAACCGCTATAAAAACGCCTACATTTTTGCTGTGACGAATTAATTTTATCCTTAGGAACAAAAGAAGCTAGCCTGATTTATCTCTAATGAAGTCTTCTATATATGACTAACCACAAGATGCCACTGTCCCAGGCTGTCTGAGCATGCCTGTGGCATTAGCTAGAATGCCACTAGCAAGCTAGCAAGTAATGCTGTGTTCAAGACAGCTTGGAAATAGTAAAAAACAACATCCAACCAGTGAAAAAATGAATTGAATGGTTGTTGAACTAGGAATTATTGGTCGGAAATTCGGGTATCATTTTTGAGCTCCGATTTATCCGACCTGAGTACCGGTGACATCACAACAAGGAAAAGTTTCCAGCATTTGGTTTAAAAGTAGCCCATTTATGGGTTCAAAGGAAAAAAGCCTGTAAGCTGCTGCATGTTTGCTAGATAAATATCCTACTTCTAGAAAGTCGTTAATTTATAAGAAAAATATTTAATATAGGCCTAAATATTTATATTTCAGTATATAACATTATATGTTGATATTTATTAAATTTGCACTAATATAATGCATCTCCCCTGTTCTTCAAAAAGTTCAGCAAGGAGCATAGAACTATAGCATTCTACTATTACATATATTTAATATATTCCTTGATGAACAAGGTAAAGGAGACTTTCCTACAGGCGTCCATGATTGTTTTATCCCAAGTAAACAGTGTGAACTTTTGACATTGGAAGTGGGAAATTTCCTGCTTGAAATATCCGAGTTCTGAGGTGTCTTGAATGCAGCATAAATTCACAAGTTCTAGAACACAGCTATTTGCTAATTGCTCTACTCTTCTGTCCTATAATGACATTCATTGAGCAATATCTGAGGGTATATTTTACTATATACTTTACCTTAAGACAATTTGCACCGAGCACCAAAGCAACTTCTTTCCTTGGGTTACTGGTCATGAGGAAAACAGACAGTTCACAACAAGCAGGAACCCAACAGGATGTGTCATGTGATTTACTTGCAACTAGCCAAAGACTGTGAAAGGCTATATGTAGTAGTCCTATAGTTAGCCTGGTGATGAAAGTTCTTGTCTTATTTGAGAATAAAATGAAATAATTGATTAAGCATTTTAAATACACAAAATACAATCTCTCAAAGTATTTTGTTACAAATTACATCTCATTATTTTCTGTCCAGCAAAATACAAATTACAAAATACTCAAAAGTAATTAATACGTATTTTAAATACATTTAATTGAAATACTGCACCATCTCTGGTTTAGGTAGATGTTTAAAAGCAATCAGTTTACTCTTAACTTCCCTTTTTGTTGTATCACTTTAGTGTGTAGAAGTACATAGAAATTATCTTGCCTAACACTGAAGTTAAACTCAAAAGCATTACTCCGTATAAATCAAAATATAGAACTGTTGAAGCTAAACATTTGACAGCCAGCAAAACTTTTTTTTCTGAATATTTTAGGTTCTTGCATTTTTCTGCAATGCCCACAGGGATAAAACATTAACCAATGTTACGGACGTGTGGGACAAGCTCTTTTTATACATCTGATAACAAATGCCAGAGGCTACGTTCTAATTCTTAAAAACAACATCACAGGTACTGTTTTTTACTCATAAAAACAACATTTCAAGATTTTATGGAACGTTTGCCAACCATTTCATTTTTATCCTAATGGGACCCTTCAGTTGACAAAGGCAGAGGAAAATGCACTCTGGGAAATATCTCTTAGACTATACAATGGCTCAAGTGGAAGAAATGTGCAAAACATGGCCATAGACCTGTTCATCAAAGGTAAGTATGTTTGTTCAACCACTCTTTTATTACTGACAGACAAAGCAGTTGGAAAACAATAAAGATGTAGTGACAGATCTGTTAAACATTTAAAAGGACCCCACGGAATGTTCTCCAAATATACCATTGTGTTACTTTAATTTAACATACATTGTATGGTGGAGGTATAGATCAGAATGAGGTAGGGATTAATAGTAACTACTGTATCATATTCATTCAATAAAAATTCCAAAGTGAATCTCAGGGAGATTTTAGTCATATTTAAACACATTTTAAGTAGATGACTCTTAGAAGACTGATTAAAAAATGGGGCTGACATATCCAGCCAAACACTGGGGTTCATTTTCTTAGGTGGTTTTTTAAATATTGACTGTCCCTCATCTCCACCTCCAGTCCCAAGTGTCTGCTCCCACACTGTCCCCAGCTCTGTCTGCCCATGGAGAGAAAGAGTATCCTGCTCAGCAGAGGGGGGACGACCCCCAGTACAGCTGGACTCATGGGTAACCGGCCGACTTGGATGCAGGTGTGGCCTACCTCAGCAATGACAACCCACTGTCATACTGAAGAAGAGTGTGTCTGGAGCTCTCACCTGTAAGCATGTAATCTCATCAGCAGCCAAAACATCACCAGGAGCTCATCACCTGTTCAGGTAGGACATCCTTTCTGCTTAGGGGGTAAAGACGTGTAGAAGGGCAAGCAATAATAATCACCATAAACAGTTTGCATTCCCTCCCTGTGGGTCTGCCTCTCCAGCAACATGCTGCCTAGTTTAACTTAGTGGTCTGCTGGGTTGGGTCCCTCTCAGCATGGCCTTCTAAAGGAAATGTGGTTGCAGGAAATACACAGAGATATGGACAACGTGGCATAGACAAGCAACTAGAATCGTTATTTGTCACTTGCATTTTAGTTGACAATTGCAAGTGACAAAATAATTTTTTAAAGATTTTTCCAGAGACCCCCCCAAAATTTTGCTGTTGAGGCTTTCAGGGGGTCTCAAGTGTCAATCAATGTCAATCGTATTTCACACCCTGCTAAGAACTAAGGGTTTTGTCATGCACATATTCAATATGGAACTTTCTTTTCTAATTTTAAATGATCAGTTAGTTACATTTTATTTGTCCATTGTGAATACTGTTTGAAAATATGTCCATGTGAAATGCCAGTATTTGCATTATCTTCTGGCTTTCATTTCTTGGTGATAATCAGTTTCATCAGTGTGTGCATCTTTTTGAATGCTGGTGTACTAATATTGAGTATTAAACATAATGGTGGTGGCTGAACATGCTGTTATTAGAGAAGACTAACATCATCCAGACCCAATGTCAAACCAGTACCTGTAAAATCAGGAGCTGTGCTCCTAATTGTAAAGGGTACGATGTCGCTCTCCAGCACTAGTTATGTTGTCAGCAGCTACCATCTCGCTATTCTGCGGGCTTCAAAGTAATCAATAATCAGCAGCATTATAATTGTTTTCTAATTTGTGAATCTTAATGACATCATTGGTTGTCTCTGCCATTTGTGTTTTGTTTTTTGAATTCTGAGTTCATGGATGAGCAAATGACATGAATATGTAACATATTAAATTGCAGTTTGAGCACTGATTAATGTACAACCCTGAAATGTTTGTACTACTGAAGTCATTTCCATTTGTAAGTCTCATGTGTAATTGAGGAAGTTGACATAACAAAGCAGTGCTTCAGATATGATAAATAGTGATAAATAGTATTAATCTTGAATGAAAATAGATTTCCTTAGATTCCTTAGCAAAGTATTGCTGTACAGGATAAGGCAGGAGCTGTCATTTAAAGGTCTTTGAGGACACCATATTTCCTAGACTGTACCCTTATGTCATGTGTGTAACCCACAGGGCTTGGAGCACCTTTGAATTGTGTCTTAACGAATAAGAATGAAATCCAAGTGAGGATGAATGCCTCATTAGATGCCATATCTCTGCTAAATAACACAAAGATATTCTTCAGCCATGGAGATAAGGAACTGTCATCTGCCATCTGTCACATCCACCCTCACAGTCCGCAGGGTGGTGTCAATGACACCTCAAAAAAACATTAATTATTGTGGTAAGAGATTAGTCAAAGATAATGATTTATTTTTGTTATCATTGCCGTTGTTTTTCTTCTCAATATTACGTTTCACATTTTTATTTCAAGGAGGATTTTTCTCCACCTACATGACAGTTCATCATGTGCTCTGGGCAGTCATCACATTTCTCCTCACACTTTTCATCCTCCATCAGTGCAAAGTGCTGAGAGCACAAGGTGAGAGCACAGCATGCTGGTTAAATAGCAGCTTTTATTAACATACCAAGCAGACGCATGCCTCCCGACAGGAGTTTAGATCAGAGAGACATGCTTCACTCAGATGGGTCTCCTCTGGATCACGTACAGCACAGATCACCTTCCAGTCATGTTCTTATCTATCTGTTTTACTGTTGGCTGAAATCAATAAAAAATAGTGATAATTAAAAAAAAATACGGAGACCGACTTTGAATTAATTCATGGCACAGCTGCTGTTTATATTATGTGTTTCCTTGATTTTCTCTCTGAAACCAGCTTGCCAATGCTTGTGATGAATGTGTAAACCAATGATAACTATGGGATGTGTGTTTCTTGCAGAGAAGCTGAGATCCCCACAGCTCCCTCTTGTGGAAGTTACTGGAAATGAGCAGAACTAAGAGATGGCCATACTGCAAGGAGCACAGAAAGGACAATGTCACCAAAGAGTTTACATTTTTAATTCATTGTGGTATCAGTTGCTGCAACTGTTTGTTCATTAAAACATCTTCAGAGTATATGACTCGTTTAACGTTTTATATATATATATATATATATATATATATATATATATATATATATATATATATGTAGTAGTTTTGTAGTAGCTCTGTGTCAACATGTACATTAAGATGTCTTTGCACCCAATTTTGCTGAATTACACTCTGCACATCTGAGACCCACATCTGAATTTTGCAGTGTTTTAAGATGTGATGTGGATTGTGTTTGACATGTTGTAAAACTTGCCGCATGCTCTGTTCTAGTCATTGGAGTGGGCTGAATGGTCCAGGGCTTTAGGATGCTCTGTAGTGCTATGAAAGGAGAGAGAAAGTTTACTGTAGAAAAGAAAAAAAAAACATTCAGCAAATATGTTTAATTTCAAACTGTCTTTTACCTCACTTGTCATATATCTTTTAGAAATGTCCTGTTTAATCTCTGAAAATTATTTCATCTGTGAAGTAATTCTTGAATGTGTGTTAAAGTGTGCTTTGTGCTCTGCCGATTTGACTCTGTGTTTTAATACTACTACTAATACTTCCGTGCATTATAATTCTGATGATTATAACCAATAATAATAGTTAACATTAACAATATCAGTACTCAATAAACATTCATTTATTTTCTTTATCCCTTCATTGATTCATTTTATGGGTCTCTTTTTCAGTGCCTGATTCAGGGTATAATTTGGACTCCAAAGACTTGACTGGAATTCAGATGAGGGCAAAGAAAACACAATCACAGGAATCATGGATTTACTGCTATAAAACTTAGCATAACAGGACAGGGAATGTTGGATACTTACTCTTTTAGGTGATCACAGTATCATGCAAACATACTACATTATACCTGTGGCCTGTAATCTTGTCTGAATAAAATAAACCAAACCTGTACAAATCAAGTACATATTGCACCTGTATGCAGTCCCAACCCATCAGTTAACAGAAGCATTTTTGTCTCATGCTGGTCATAGTAGTCTTCAGAACAGGAATACACTGATACTCGATCGCTTTAAGTACACTATGTCCCGACAAAAACTACTGGGGGATTTATTTTTAGCTAAAATAAATGAATTACTTCCTGTACGAGAGCCTTCTCAACACAATCAGTTCTATGTCAGATGGTGCATAAAAAAAACTTTTATATGAAATGCAAATCATGAAATGTGGTTTTGGAATGTGAATGGAATGATTGTCATGGTCATTGTTAGTAGATCAAATTTCTTGTATTGCTTTTATTGAGAGCATCACTGCCAAAATAGCAGTCTAGATGGCATTTCCCATATAAAACTGCATTTACACTTTATGTCCCCTTACTCTGGCTAATAACAGATTTCTGATTGTCATTTAGTGTAAATTTATATTTTTTAGAAAATTATTTTGAGAAGATTCAGATGTGGAAAGGTGAGAAAATATTGAAAACAGACAAGACAGATGTGAAGAGCATTCATCAACTTTATCTACTTTTTCACTTCAAGCTGCAATGCTTTTTCTTAGCACACCCCTTTTTTTCAGCCGGGTTTGGCAATTCTACAAGGTGCATCACAATACAAAGAACTTTCTGTTGCCAAGTTAAATCCCCGAAGGTGAGAGGGAATCAATTTCTGTTCTGTATTGTGGCATCCTCATATCACCTCTAAAATAAAATACTGGGGGTTCCCAGGTAGCTCAGCAGTTAAGGTGCTCGCTTTGAGTGCATGCTGATCTCCATGGCCTGCGATGAATCCCTGCCGTGTCATCAGCCGACGCTGACTGTGAACTGTGAACACGGAATCGGTGTTAGCGGTGGGTAAGTTGGCAAGGGCTGCCTGCCCTGCCGCTCAGTCACCCTGTGACTCATCAGGTGCCCGCAGGGCACTTGGATGATCTCCGCGGAGCTATACCCATCCTCCAGTTTGCGCTTAGCTCGCTGTGGTTTGCTGGCTGACTTGCAGTGTGAAACACAGTTGTGGGTGGAATTGCATCGGGGGCACACTCACCCTCTGCTTTCCCTTTGCACCCCTGCATGAGAACAATGGTTGCCATGGTGAAACACACAGACAATTGGTTGAATTGATGATTCCAAAACAGGCCTTCAGAGAGGGGGAAAAAGCATAAAAAAATTATAATAATACAATGAAATACTAAATGCTACTCCTTACACTCAGGAGTAGTTGAAACTTTGTGTTATATCATATTGATGTTAAATCATCTTGGCCAACAGCTGATACATGGTGAGGTATAAATAAATATACTGTTGCAAATCTGATTACCATTGGCTGTGTGGTTGTCTTTGAAATTCAGCTCAGGGTATTCATTTCAGTTTAGCGATTTAGAGTTTGTCTGTTCAGGGCTCAAAGGTTATATGGAGTGCAATCCTCGAGAGCTCCCATGCAGCTCGAACTTTCCTTGGGCTGCAAAAGCAGATGTGAAATCTTGAAAAAACTCTGCTTTTGTGGCTGGTTGTGGTACCTTCCAGTAGGACACTTCAAATGGCTCCAGGGATTATACAGTAGTTAAATGTGTCTTAAAATTACACGCAGAACACAACCACGGGTCTAACATTACATTACTGTCATTTAACATACACTCTTATCTGGGGGAACTTACATAGGTTACAGCTTTTGTATGTTATCCATGTATTAATCTACGTATTTACTGAGGCAGTTGTGGGATAAGTACTTTTCCCAAACACAGAACTGAACCAGGAACGTTTTGTAAGCCCTGTGCCTTACTACTATGATTAATGGCCACCCGATGTGAAAGAGGAAGTGCCTTTATCATATCATCTCAGGAAAGTTGGTTGTGTTCTTGCCTGTGAGCTAAAATGGCAATCAATCGAAATTAGTAGAAGTCGGATGTGTGAACAATTTACAAAAGAAAACGAGAACCAAAAGTTCTCTTACAACATCCATGCGAAGTGTCAGTTTGGACATTTAGTCACAACAGTGGCTCAAGACAAAGAAAAAAAAACAAACAACCCTCCAACAGGTTTAGAAAGTGTGTATTCCCTTCTTGGTGACTGAAGTCCTCAGGTGGCAGGGACAGGTAGAACTCCAGTGTCGATGACCTCTGACCTTTATCACCTGATTTCAGCTTTACTGTGCAAAGTCAATCACCCTCTGGAGAAATACAAGTATGTGGCGCCATCTAAATGTTGATGCAAAGGACAGTATTACCACTGAATACATATTTATAAAATCAAGAAGTGAGTTCTCAAGTTTTTTTCTTGTTGCTTCTTAAGAAGGAAGAGGAAGTTCTTAAAAACCATCATGGTTACTCAATTGCAACACAGTCAACAGCCTGTGACAGCTGTTGGTGGGTGACACACACACGATTGCAGAGACCAGTTTAATCCATTTATCCGAGCAAGGCAGACTCCAGAAGGAACATCATAGGTGAAAACAGTGAAGGCTCAGAAACCCGTCTGAAGATATGCCTTAACTTCTGTGGCTGCTCGGCTCTGTAGTGAAGAGGGATGCCTGCCCTAATTGGACTGGTGCTGGTGTTAGCAACAGCGTCACATGGTAAGCTGAGCTTCCCTTCTGTTCTTGTATTTGCTGTTCATGAGTACACAACATGATGGAGGTTAATATGCACACAGTAAACCAATACTCAATTGGTGGCTGTTTAATACACACATGGTGAAACAGTGTTTGGTGGATGTTTGATATGCACATGATACAACAATACTATTTGTGTGGATGTTTAATAAAAAATTAATTCAGTGTCTACCAACTTCCCTTTTTGCTGTATTGCTTTAATGACTGTAGAGGTACAAGGAGACGATCATGCCTAACGCTGAAGCGCAGGCAAAGCTTGTAGTATTTTACTGTGGTTTCATTGACATTTACAGATTAGTCCTTATAGAACGGAAATACAGTACTGTTGAAGATGGCCATTTGACAGCCAGAAAATCATTTAATTCCTCTTCCTTCTGAATCTTTTAGGTTCTTCATCTTCCTGCAATGCTACAGGGAATAAACCATTAACCCAATGTTATGGAGCTGTGGGACAACCTCTTTTCATATATCTGATAACAAACCTCAGTGGGTATGAACTAATTCTAAAAAACAACATCACAGGTACTGTTGTTTTCACTCATAAAAACATTTCAAGATTTTATGGAACGTTTGCCAAACATTCCATTTTTTATCCTAATGGGACCCTTCAGTTGACAAAAGCAGAGAAAATGCACTCTGGGAAATATCTCTTTGAAATATACCGTGGGTCAGCTGGACAATTTTTGCAAGCGAGGACCGTAGATCTGTTCATCGAAGGTAAGGTTTGTTCAACTAGCACTTTTATTATTGCCAGATAAACCAGATGAAAAAAATGATAAAATGACCCTCCTTACAGGGATGTAATGAGTTTTGCCACATTTTTAAATGACTCTCAAGGATTTTTCTCTTGAAAAAATCGTAGGTTCATCTTAATATATATGAATTTAACGTATATGGAGGTTGAATGATGCAGGCATACATAGTAACTACACAGCCATTCCATAACCATGTGAAAGTCTTTATTTGGCCTTAAGCATGTAGCAGGCGCTTTTGTGGCTGATGTAGAAAAATTTGGTACATCCTACCAAACACCTCCCCTGAGATTAACAGTAACTATACAGTCATATCCATTTTTCCTTTGCTGTTATGAGATTTTCTTGCTAGGAAATATAAATAAAAAAAATAAAAGTTTACCCTCTGGTAAGAAAAATGCTGGCCTCTTAGTAGCTACATGATCCTTAACTGCATACTCTGTATATGTCAGGAGCTTGTCCTGATAATAACCATAAAGCAGTTATGTCCTCTGAGTTTTCCCCAGCATCGCCACACAGCCTCCAGCCTGCTGAGTCGGGCTTCCTGTCAGCATGGCTCTCTAAGGGATGATACAGCTTCAGAAAGCACTTGCAGGAGGGATAGCAACAACGGCAACAGCAATGGCAACAATGATTAATGTTGGACTTAGGGAATGCTTGCTGTGCGTATTTAGGTATGGAACCTTTGGGTTCCCTGGGGACTGTTGAAAATAGAAACATTTTTGGCATTCCATAAAGAAGTTGTAAGGCCTCTGTGTTGGCACTGAAAAGATTCTGAGTGGAACCATTGTAGGAAAGCCTGTAGCGTTCAGATTGTGTTGCTCATTGGAACGGAACCTGTTCAATGAAATGCTTGAAGCTGTGGAGGAGCTGCTTGACTTTTGAGGTTAATGGATGACTGTGGAACATACAGCACCAGTCAAAAGTCTGGACACACCTGATTAAGATAATGGGAAACATGCATTCAAAGACATTTTGGTCTAAAGACTTTGCTTAAATGCTTGACATTTGTTTCTGTGACAAATAAAAATTATGACAAGAGCTGCTCAAAGTATCTCTGAGATTTTTCCCTAGACTGTATCCTTATGTCATATATGTAAACCACAGGGTGTATGGGCGGCTAGAAATGATGTCTTACCCAATGGCATTGAAATATGAGGGTAATTGCCTCTTTAAATGCCATATCTCTTCTAAATAACACAGAGAAACATTACATTACATTACATTATTGGCATTTAGCAGACGGTCTTATCCAGAGCGACTTACATCAATTACAGATTTTTGCAATGTTATCCAGCTAGATATTTACTGAGGTAATTATGGGTTAAGTAGTTAAGCAGTGCCCCCATGGGGAATTAAACCGGCAACCTTTTGGTTACAAGTCCCGCTCCTTAACCACTGTTGCCTCATTTTCAGCCTTTGGAGAGAAAGAACTGTCATCTGCCCTCTGTCACATCCAACCCCACAGTCAGTAGGGTGGTCTCAATGATACCTCCCAAAATAATCAGCCTTTTAGTAAGAGATTAGATGACGTGTGTTTGTATTCCTTTTCTTATTACCAGTGAAATACCTACAAATATGTTCAAGAGTTCAGCATTTTACTTCTCTCAAATGTAATCCATTGAAAACAAGTAGGCATGGATGTTAATTCAATTTACTTTCCAACATTGTGTCATATGTGCGCCATTAAACTATTGTCTTTGTTCTCCTCAGGAAGGCCTCCGTTTATTCCAGTGGCAATTGTAGTGATCATATTACTTGCAGTGTTGTTGCTGGTAATATACACTCTCTACAAGAGGAAAAACAGGCCAAAGGCCCCAGGTCAGAAAGCATTCTGATGTGGATATCACTATTTAATAAACCACTAACATACAGTTTTGCTTTAATCCTTTTCGTTTTTTCTTTCAGTAGACAACAGGCCTGAGGCTGTGCAAGAGCTGGTATATGCACAGGTCACTGTGGTAGAAAGGAAGAACCAGAAGGGGAAGGAGGCGGAGCCAGACACTGTGTATGATCAGGTTAATGCATCTGGCACCTCTGAAGCTGTGACAGACAAGACCAAGAGTCAGGGGGAAATAGTGTATGCCAGTATTCACACATAGTCCTGGCCAATCACAAGGCATTTTTACATTGTGCACACGTCCCACAGTCAGGGCAGGTGAAATGCCAATCATATGCAGTGTACACTAGCCACAGTATTAAAGCCATTCTCTCATGATAACATACTGGTGCTTCTTCCTTTCCCAATGCTATTGCCTTAGTTCAGATAAATATACCCATATCTGGAGTGCATTCAGAAATGTATGCTGTGCCATGCATGTAGTGTCATTAATTTTAATTTGTGCCATTACTGCAAAATTCAATGATTTGCTTCATAAAATATATTCATAAAAGGTTATGGCAATAGGAAAGGTTTAAGGACTCATAGGTTTAGCAGTGAAGTGTGTCAAACATTCTGCTTTGGTTGACAAAGGGCCAGCTTTATGTTAAGTGTTACATTTTTTCATTACTCACACCATATTTTTACTACCAGTGACTCACAATGGCAAGAAGGATGGATAAAAACAGGGATTCACTTGCTCATTTTATTATTCTGTAGGGAGGGCATCTTCTGATTAGAGTATGAGGTGAGAGCCTGAGAACATATTTCTGCTCTGTGTCTGTGCTTCCTCTTTTGGTCACTTTCTTCTTAATTTGTGTAACTGTTATTTCTTGCATTGGGTCCATGGGGATTTCAAGGGTTTTGTTACAGATGCAAATGTTCCTCTTTATTTTCAGTCATGTATTGATTATTGTTATTATTATTATTATTATTAGTAGTAGTAGTAGTAGTAGTAGTAGTAGTGGTAGTAGTAGTAGTAGTATTCATGCAAATGTTACATACATGGGTATTTGGTGATGGAAGTGTATCTTTCACCCTTAATTGCTAGTGTAATAACAGAGAGTGAATGTATTTGCTTCTGTCTGAGCTCTCTGTATGCCGCAAAGTGTGCAAATAAAGGCCAGTCAGCATTTTCAGCATTATTTTATGGTGGACCTTTAGGCGAGAGTTGTGTTGTTTTTCCTGTCTAATAAAGAACATATAAATATCTACCAAGAAACACTGGGAACAAGATGGGTAGCCTGCCTCGATGATATAATCTGCCACAATGACCTCATATGTCATCCTTGTAAGGAAGACAGGGTGGTGGTGGAGACACTTGCAGTGTCGTCTAAATGATAACCCAAACGTCATTTTCATAATCCATAATACACTAATTATGTACTCACATATATACACCACAGACATCAGATACTATATGTAAAAGCTTTGGAAACACATTAAAAATAGATATATACAAGGAACTTGTAATGGTTCATGTGTGGCTGAGTGTTGAAAGCCAACTGTTCAGTTTCCTCTCATTCTAACACCAGGAAACATGAAAACAAGCTATAGTTTTCTGCAAAAAGGTGAACGCATGGTTGGAATTTTTCATTTTGACAAATTACTTCATGTTAAATTCCAACATTGACACCAATTACAATGACATGAATCTGCTGATTGTATGTGATGTCATCAAGTATTACTTACTACATAGTATGGCCAAATGCAGCACCACTCACAGTATTGATCCCAGTGAAATTGCACCAGATAAATTACAGGGCCATACATTTCAGTCTGCTCCTGTAAAAAAAACAAAAACCATGTCCACGATATTGCTGAAATGCAATGCTCACCCCCCCCCCACCACCGTGTGGATTCCACCTTGTTCAGATGCCAATTAATTCATTTCTGAATAAAGAACTTTGCAGTTTAACCTGTGTCATGATTCTTCACAGGAGTGGAAAAAGTCCAATCCTCAGGGTGAAACATTTGTTTACGGTTTATTGACACCAATCCATTCCAGAGGAAATATATGTCACTCAAAGAGAAACTTAAGGAGTACACCATGCCGCACTTCAACATTGGAAAGTAATGCTCTACTTCCCATTACTCTGTTTTTCAAAGGAGCCTGTGTAGGGCGAAAACCACAAATCAGACATTAATAGCACTGTAATAGGAAATAGCACTGTAATCTCAGTACTGCAAGGCATGTCCACACGCAGAGAGAAATTGTGGAAGTTCCAGTTTGCATTGAGGGTTTGTCATCTGCTTTGTCATCAACCACATTTACACAGTAGAAGCAGCAACAGGAATGTGCTGCTCTTTAAATCTGGTATGAAGTTTCCAGGTAAAAACATGGTTAGCTGTTTCGTTGTGTTTGACATATTCAGCATTTTATTCACTAATTTTAGACTCGCCATAGAGATGTACTGTATTTCACAACAGGATATCTGTGCGTCTTTCCATTTTTTGACCACTAGATGGCTCTGTTACACTGCTGCAGATGGCACTACTTTCAAAGCGCGGCTCTGCCTGCAGGTCTGAGACCAGTGCAACAGAGAACCTTGGTTTTTGGTGTTCATTGAGGTGCAGAAAACAAAACACCAAAGAAAGGACAGCATTAAGGCCTAAACAAAGGATAGCTCAAATTAGGGACCTCGCCTTAAGACAGGACAAAAAAGAGGAAACAAAGGCAAACCAAGCCCTGAGCAGAAAAAAAAAAGCTTAACATATCACAGCAGTGTGGAGTAACAGTTGCTTCACCATAGAGCATGATGAAATGATAACCTGCGGGTGTGTTGATTGGTAAGTTGCTGGCATGTGTGGGAGTCAGCAGGAAGAAAACATTCACCAGGTTAAGGCTTCGTCACCACCTTCTGGCCACACACAGCCTCTCCACTGTAACATGTCAAACCTGGTTACCAGGTTAAGCTCAGTGAAATTACAGCAACCCCTTTTGCAAAAGTTTCGGCGTATATATATGATGTATATACTCTTTCCAAAACAATACTTTACCTGAAGTGTTAAACAGACAAAAGGGGCTTTGGTCTGTCTGTAACGTTTTTTAAATTTTATTGCTTGTTTGCTAAGTAATCACTGAACATGCAGAGTGAAACAAGCATTGTTGGTCCTGTACTGTATTTATGGTGATGGTGGTGCAATCACTGACACATGTCAGGGGACAGGCAGTCTGCATCCTGTTTCCTACTGCTTCTGCCCTCTGCTGGTGCAATTCACTACTGCATACCTCTGCATGAAATGTAAATGTTTTGGCTACACAAGCTGTACAAGAGGTCTAGAGCAATGTCGCACAAGCTTTTCATTGGCAATTCAAAATTTGGAGAAAAATATTTTCATAACCAGGCCTACAAGAGTAATTCAAGATTCAAGATTCAACTTTATTGCCAATTTGGTGTAAAATAGAGCATTACCTTTGGCTTCTTACAGGTCAGTAATAAATACCAGACACAAACTGCACACAATTTAAATACAATAAATTCATGCAGAGATTAAGAGGAAGATCAGTAATAATTTAGCGAGTGATATATACAATAAGTGCAAAGATGTAGGTTAGTTTCCAGCTGGTTAGAGCAATAGAAGCACTAAAGTACATTTGAAACCAAGTCCATATCAATGCCACGTCTCTGAGTGGTTATTTGGCTGGGTTACTTTTGAAGACTTCTTTAAGCAGATCTTCTTGGCTCCAGAGGAAAGTGAATGTACAGCCTTATGGGAGTACCTCAAAGTCACAGTGGACGGTTGAGTTGGATCCTCCATGATTTTTCTTGTAATCCCTCTGATTGACTTTGAGTGGTGGCCAGACAGCTGGGTTTGCCTTTGTCTGGTTGTCTTGTCTGGATATATCAGCTAAAAATACTAGAAAATGGGTTTTTAATCCCTTTTACTGGACACACAAAATAGGGGACAATCAGTTTGGTTGTTTATTATCTTACACAGTTTCAGTTAAACCACTATACAGGAGGGCAAAGAATGGCATTTTAGTCATGCTTACTCAGGCATTTGATGGTTAATTACCAAAAACTAAACATTCTGTGCTGTACTCTCAGTAAATTACAACATACATTTTACCACTTTCATCCAATTTTCAGTCAAGCCGATGACTTCTAGATGATGATGATGCCATTTGTTGACTTCAATATTTGATTGATACATACAGAAGGTTTAGACACACAGCATGGTTGACATTGGAAGGGGCAGAATTAGCGATCCTGGTTAAAGCCCTCAAAGGTAATGAGCCTTGCTAGATTTCATTTACAAAGGGCAATGCTAAAACCACTGACATGAAAGAAAATAATAAAACATCCACACATCTTACCAATCTCTGCTCTTTCTTGTAGAAAAAATATCGTAATAGACATACAGTAATTACAGCTAATTCTGTGACAAGGTCCTCTGACCGAAAGCTCAGCTAATTAAACAAGATCTGTAGAGATAACACTATGTGGGAGTCTTATTAATTTCTACTTACGTATCTGACGTAAACAGCATTACCCTCAGTGGGAAGTGGGGAGCACATCTGAACTAAAAACAGAAGCAGAGACCTGTGTGGTTTCTCAATGTGAGTGAGGTAAAAGAGGTGCAAGGTCAGAGACACACACGCTCGTTCTCTGCTCTTTCCGTTGTCTGGTCTGATATGGCCTTCTGGTCCTGGTCCTCCGGTCTTCTGGTCCCGATCCTTTGGTCATCTGGCCATGGTCCTCTGGTCTTCTGGTCCTTGTCCTCTTGTCTTCTCGTACTGAGACTGTACAGAATGCCAGTGTGTGGGACCAGGCAGCTCTCGGCTCTCCTGTTCTTCAGTCTCCATCATGCCGGACAGTGTGAGTCTACACATGCTGCATCTGCATGGGATATACACTCTCAAAGCTCCTTTTCATGTACAGTGTGTTTATAAGTAATGCATATTATATATATTCCAAATGCACTAAACAGAACTAGAATGATCCACAGGTCCCTCTTATAATTTGAGAGGGTTTTCATAAGAGAAGAAAACAGTGCATACTTTGAGTTAATTTTTTTTTTTAGTGCGTGTTTTAGAACAGCTACAAAATGTATTGTTCCACAGAGCTTAAACACAGTACAAGACATCTTGTCATGCATATGTACCACTCTGCATAATGTCTCTGACAGCCTACACCTGCTTTGCTGTTGCTGTGAATATGTATTTATTTTTGTGCAGGAGAAAAAACTGCTCTGCACAATGATGACAAAAATACAACCGGTCTGTTTGCTTTCCTAGTACTGTTTCTGCGGTGGAAAAAAATGTAAATGCAAAATGTTTATAGTCCAGTTTATTTCAGCAAGCAGAAAAAGTCAGCTGATTTAAAATAAGGCAGTAGAAAAATCTATCTCTAAACGCCATTTTATTTCCCCATAGCCTGTGAGATAGGACTTGAGGAACGAGTGATCTTCATCAGATCTGGTGGGGAATCTGTCTCTCTCTCTGTGCCAGCTGTGCCTTTGGCTAAAGTATCAAATCTATTATGGAAAACAGAAGACAGTGTTGTGGCAAAGCTCAAGAGTGAAGATATTACGGTGTACTGGGACAGAGCCACTCTTTTTGCAAATGGGACTCTAGTGCTGGACAAACCAGATAAGAAAGACAGGGGAACTTTGCAGCTGGAAGGATTTGATGCCAGTGGAAAGTGTATGTTCCGTGTAAGCATTCAGCTGGTTGTGCAAGGTGAGTGTTGGACTCCATTTTGCATATTTCAATTTGAGTTGAGCTTGAAATATACCATAAGAAAAGGCAAACTGACTCATAGAACTTTATCTGACCAAAAAAGAAAAATCTAAATAAATAAATCTAAAACAGTTAATTTTTACAATTATTATATTGAATTTTTATTTTTCATGTGGCCGTCTAAGTGAAAAATTTATAATTTGAACACTCCAGCGTGCACTAGTATGTTGTTCCTTGATTGACATGTAGATATACATTCACCTACACATGAAAGAACCTCAAAACTGAGACCTAGCATTCTAACAGTGATGTTAGAATGTGCCTGTAAATTAGTCTCCTAATAAATAAATTGACTGTCTGATCATGTGGAATGTGGTTTTCTTTTAGATCCTGTTTCTCCTCCAACTGTTTCCATGGTGTCCTGTAATGGCGGAGGTGTGGAGTTGAGGTGTGAGGTGGAGAGGGGGGACAATGTGTCTTTCTGGTGGAACATCAGTGGGGGCTCTCTGGACAGCAGTGGTGGGGTCACCAATGAGGGGGGGCGTTTGCTGTCTGTGAAGACCCACACCATGGGGGAGCTGGTCTGCACAGCCTACAACAACGTCAGCATGGAGACCAGTGCTCGCATCAAACCCCCCACAGACTGTCATGGTGAGTTCAGAGACATTTATGTTTCTTGTAAATTAACTGAATCCTCTACATTCTTGAAGAAAGCAGAAAGGCCGAAAATTTAAAGCAATGTCCGGGAACACTCCTTGATTTGAGTTTTCATGGGTATGCTTATTTTGTCAGGGAAAAATACAAATACAATCACCAATACAACCTTTTTCATCAATTTTTCTTCCTATTTTTATGGATATCCAAATCACTAAAATGAGACTGCCAAAGAGAAACAATGAGAACCTAGACCAATTCAAGTCTTCAGTCTTGACTCATGAAAATGTGTAAAAGGAGAGCATTTTATAAGACTGCCACAGAATTTATTTAATCTAATAATATTTAAGCTTAATAATACTACAGTTAATCAAGGTAATAATTGCATGCAAGCGTTTAAATAATGCTAATCAAAAATGGTCTGTTTTGTAAATGCTGATTTATCAGTAGTATCTAGAAATTGGCTGACAGCTTCAAGACACACTGCAATAATTACATGCAAGGGTTTAAATAATAATCAAATGTGATCTCTTTTTTACATTACTGATTCAATCAGTAGTTTGAACAGCATGTTGTAAAAACAGAAATCAATTGAGAGAAAATTCATGCATAATGAGGTATAGATGTAGTAGTTTGCTGGATAGATATTTATTTTTCTATACATTTTGTCTACAGCAGTGATCCTACTGAATGCTGAAGCTATGTTCCTGACTGTTTAATTTAACATAACCACCATATACATTCCCCAGTATTAATATGGAGTTCAGTTGTATTTTCATTAATGCTGTATGCTTGATAGCGGTGACAACATCACCATTAAAACTTTTTTCTGTTTTCAGCAGGCTTTTTCTCCACCTACATGACAGTTCATCATGTGCTCTGGGCAGTCATCACATTTCTCCTCACACTTTTCATCCTCCATCAGTGCAAAGTGCTGAGAGCACAAGGTGAGAGCGCAGCATGCTGGTTAAATAGCAGCTTTTATTAACATACCAAGCAGACGCATGCCTCCCGACAGGAGTTTAGATCAGAGAGACATGCTTCACTCAGATGGGTCTCCTCTGGATCAAGTACAGCACAGATCAGCTACCTTGCTGAGTGGTTACTCCTCTAAGATTAGAACATATATCCTTTCATTTTAGAATGCTGGCTGAAATAAAGAAATCTAATGATAATTAAACAAGAAACCTTATGTAGACTGTTGATACTTTCCATCACTCCAGGGCACAGCTACTGGTATTATTTCTTTCCTTAATTTTCTCTTTGAAACTAGCTTTCTAATGCTTGTGATGCATTTGTAAGAAATGAAAATTATGAGACGTGTATTTATTGCAGGAACACTGGAATCTGCACAGCTCCCTCCTGTGGTACTGACCGGAAGTGAGCAGAACTTAAAGGAAGAAACACCTTGAACATGCAATTTACTGAATGACTGTTTTAAATTCACCGTGCTGTTATGTCTGATGCGCCTCATTTTCTCTCATTGCATTCATATAACAGTTTTGATATTGTCCCCTCTGGTGTGTGGGTGTACCTGTACTCGGGGCAGCAGTGTAGCGTAATGGTAAAGAGCAGGGCTTGTTGCCGAAAGGTTTCTTGTTTGATTCTCCACTGGGGTATTACTGCTGTACCCTTGGGCAAGATACTTAACGATAGCTGCCTCAGTAAATATACAGCTGTATAAATGGATAACATGTAAAAATTGTAACCTATGTAAGTCGATCTGGATAAGAGTGTCTGCTAAATGCCAATAACGTGTAACTGCTCATTCAGGCAAATATTTCTACTGAACTATTTCTACTGAACTTCTACTGAACTATTGAGCTTCCTAAAGCTCTTCAATCTAGATAAAGAGGTAACAGGGGGAACTTTGCAACTGGAAGGATTCAAGATGTAAAATGTATGTTCAGTGGAGTCATGCAACTGGAGATGCAAGATGACTTGGATCTTATTTCACATATTTGGATTTGAGTTTGAATTTAAACTGATGCATGTTATCCAGCAAGATCAGTCAACACATAGAACTACAATTAAATAAATAAACACGGAAATAAATATAATCTGAAGCCTCTTAATGATCTGAAGCCTCTTAATGTACAGCACTTAGTTTATCCTGGCTTGATTTAACTATATATGTAATAAAACCAAAAGTGGGCTTTTCGCATAGAGACTTTGCATAGCAATGTAGAAATGAATGTATCATGGTTCTTTTGCTGTCCAGACTATATCTTCTCATTCAGTGCCAGTATACTAGATGCTAAAAACCTGGCACATCCTCCATTCTAGTTATTGGAGCTGAATGGTCCAGCAGAGGGCGATAGGATGCTCTGTAGCACTGTGAAAGGAGGAAGGACCAGAGAGGTCTTGTTGTGCTATACAGAATGGGTGGAGCTGTTTCATCCAGCTCCTCTCACTTTTGTGTGTCATTGGTCAATGCAAATAAACTACTGAAGTAGCTGTAATTGTGTGAAGCTGGACAGGAAATACGTTTAGCAAAATAGCAACCTTCCTGGTTTCATTTTATTTTACTTTAATGACTTTTGGAGAAGTAATTTAAATACTTAAATAATTTTTAAAAAATTCATATTTGTGAATTCTACAAATGCATATGAAAGTGTTTGCTGGCTTATTTTTCATAATTTGTAATTATGATGAAGATGATTATATACATATATAATTATCATTTTTATTATATTAACATTCATAATATTACTGAGTGATCATTTATCTTTGATTCTGCTATATGTGTTGAATTAATGTCTTTTAGCCAAAGCAAAAATAAACACATCCATTCGGAAAAAAAAAAAATGGTTTTCATGAATTGCTCTGGTGAACATTTTTACCATACATGAATACATTTTTTAAGTAGTTTAAGTGGCTTTTTGTTATAAATTCATTTTACCAGACAAACCTGATATCACTTCACTGTAAAATTCTTTGAGGGGCCATGCTTACTGTTGGCGACTGAAACCACCTGGCATGGGTCAGAATGAAAATGGCTCATTGTAACATCACAGTTTCCATGCCGACTTTCAGGAAGTGGAGGGGCTATCACTCAACAGACACAGAAGTACTTTATGAAAAGCTGTGGTGGGTTGAGGGCTGCACCTGTCTTAAGCTCTGTTGGTCATCTGACCCTCTGGTCTTCTGATCTTCTGGTCCTAAGACTGTGGTCGTCTCTTTCTGCTCCTCCGGTCTTCTGGTTCTGGTCCTTTGGTCTTCCGGTCCTCATCCTCTGGTTCTGGTCCGCTTGTCTTCCGGTGCTGAGACTGTGCAGAATGTCAGTGTGGCGGATCAGGCAGCTCTCGACTCTCCTGTTTTTGAGTCTCTATCATTCCGGACAGTGTGAGTGTACACCTGCTGAACTGTGCAATGTATATTCTCAAAACCATTCTCTTTCTTTTAATGGATATTGAATTCCCAACTGATGAGTATTTTATTTTTTGTAAACAAATTGTATTGCAACAGATGTTTTTCTTAGCCTTTGCTTTGTCACACTATGTAAGTATATGTCTGCCTTATCGCATGCTATACTGTACAAGAGCAAAAGAAAGAAAATTAATCCTCTGTTGCGGCGGAGAGCAAGTGTCTATGATGCTTATCACGGGCTAGCATGATTTTTATGATAAAGCCAAACAGAGGAACGTGCTAACACAAGAGCATTGAAAAATTTTAGAGGAGGAAGCCGGTCCTGATGTTAGACGATTTACCTATTACGCAAATGTTTATTTTTTTACTTCAGCTACTGGACACAAAAAAACTTCAGATGTCAGAAAGCACAGCAGATAAAGCTGCATTGTGACATCTTCTCACTGTCTGCAGGTTTGTCAGGTTCTCAGAATTGTGCTCTTTCCCCCCAGCATACGACGGCAGAGCTGAGGAGCTGATGATGATCATCAGGTCCGGAGCGGAGTCGGTGTCCTTCCCTTTGCCAGCTGAGCATTCTGCCAAATTCTCACAGCTGACTTGGAAAAAGGAAAACCGCGTCGTGGCAAAATTCAGAGACAAAAGCATTACAACTCTCTGGAATAGAAGTTCTGTTTATACAAATGGGACCCTGGAGCTCCATCAGCCAGGTAGGAGTGACAGTGGAACCTTTCGGCTGGAAGGATTCGATGACAACGGACGCTGCGTGTTCAGCAGAAACATTCGGCTGGAGGTGCAAGGTGACTATTGGGTCTTATTTTACGTATTTGATTTTGAGTTTGAATGTAAATTTAAATTTAATTGAAGTATATGATATGTTGCAGCAACACCTAGCGCTATGACTGGCCTGGCAGAAACCTGAAAAAAGACAAATATGAAACATCTCTACTGCACATTTACTTCCTAATCAAACTAAAAAAGTTAAAGGTTAAAAACTCCCTGAGGCCTCTTAATCTACATTTACATTGACATTTATTCATTTGGCAGATGATTTTATCCACAGCAACTTACAAGTGAGGCAGAATACAACACAGGCAAACAGCCATAGAAAGGAGTGAGCAATATTAGAAGCAGAATCTAACAGTGTACAATCTACTACCCTTAATTTCTTCTAGCTCAGCTTAACTTTGATACAGTGAGGTGCCAGGGCTAAATCCTATAAGAAGAAGGAAGAACACAGATGACAACATAAATACCTTAAATAACAGGGTGTTTTAAGGGAAAAAAAATCATCATAATGAATTTCAAATGTTGTTTAGTCCAGACGTTCTACTTAGACTGAATAAGTCATATTTACCTGGCATCCAGTTTCAGGCATTGTACACTATCATAGAAACCTAAACATGCTTTTGTGGCTGAAGATGACTGGAAATTGATCTGATTTTCAGACCCTGTTTCTGTACCTACCATTTCCATGGTGTCCTGTGATGGCGGGCGTGTGGAGTTGAGGTGTGAAGTGGAGAGGGGGGACAATGTGTCTTTCTTGTGGAACATCAGCGGGGGCTCTCTGGACAGCAGTGGAGGGGTCACCAGTGAGGGGGGGCATTTGCTGTCTGTGAAGACCCCCACCATGGGGGAGCTGGTCTGCACAGCCTACAACAACATTAGCATGGAGAACAGCACTCCCATCAAACCTGACTGCCATGGTGAGTTGTGGGATATTTATGTATCTTGTAAATTAATATAAGCTCAAACTTATATTGTGTTGAGAATGTGACTGCTTCTAGCCTGTCGTCTACAGTATTAGCCATCCATTGGATACATTACATTATTGTCATTTAGCAACCTTATATAGTCTCCAGGGCAACTTACATACATTACAGTTTTATTTAGTTTAATTTATACAGCTGGAAATTTACCGAGGCAGTTCTGGGTTAAGTACCATGCCCAACGGTACAACGGTGCTGTGCCCCAAAACAGCAACCTTTTGGTTCCGAACCCTGCTCTTTACCATTACGACGCACTGCAGCCCGATACAGGAGATTAAACAAAACTTTAGAAACCAGTCAGTCATAAAAACAGTTTGTTCCAAGTTTCCAAACAGGGTGTTTCAGATCAGGAGTTGAAATGAAACGCCCAGAAAGGAAGGAAACAAGTCATAAGTAGTAAGTTTCACTTTTTGACATCTGTGTTCTTCCTCTTTGCTAATTAGATGGGCTGATACCAAATCGGAACACTCCCAGTGCCGATATTGCTAAAGGTCAGATATCCACAATCACTCACATTCTACCTAACTCCACCAGCACATATCATGAAAAGATTTATGGTAGAAATTATTTTACTGCAGTATGATCAGCAATGTGAAGTGTCAGTAAAGTGCCTTTATGCAAGGGCTCTTATAATGGAACATGCAGCATCTATGATCTCTTTACTTAAAATGTATTTAAGTGGGTATCAGTTTTATTGGACCATTGACTGCAATATCATAAGTAAAAATTAGTAATGAGTAAAATCTAAAATGGAATAATTTACTGGATAAAGAAATATTAATAGCCATTTGTTGTACTTGGTGAAAATCTGTTCTAATTTTTTCAAAATATGTTGGGGTATTTGCCGAAAGTAATTTTATCTTGTAAGAAACAAATAAAATCTGCTATTACACAATTTGTCCCAGGTGTGCAAGGGCAGAATTTCCCTAATACTTCTAGGGATACTGATGCCCCGGGTTTGAGGCCAGAACTGTAAATGACTTCACACTCCACCACAAAAAGTCAAATATTCAATATCAATTTTCTTCTTAATGTAGTCATTTCCTATTCTTGTTTATTAGTATTTGCTCAATATTAACATTCAAATGTACATTTCATCTTATATTTTCCCATATCAGTTTATTTAGCAAATTATGAAATCAGTGCAGAACTTCAATCTTCTATTATTGCATTTGAGTTTTCAAACATTTTTTATAGGCAACCAAAATTCCAAGAACCTCCTACTGATGTTGCTATGCACCTGTGGTGGTCTCTTGGTTGTAGTCATCCTCTTTGGGATAATCTTATGCGTCACTAGGGGCAAAGAGGGGCCCTCCACAGGTAAGCTAATTCCCAAAATGTGAGACAGATTGTGGAGAGATTGTACCAGAAACATTCTCTCTCATTTCATTTTAATTTCTTTATGAAAATAAGTTAACACTACTTTTCTGCAATGGATATGATCGCTGTATCATTTTGTGAATTACCGTATCATTGTGTGTTTAGTAAATAAACTATGCATCTCCTTGGGCAATAATTCACTTATAACATCTTAGACGTGTGTTGTGAGCTGTTTATAAGTTTGTGATGAATTAGATGTACAGCACTGTATTGCAAACCACTAAGGGTCCCTCAGTAACTGTCTGTTTTGTTTGAGAAGAGATAAACATTTTTGACAAGAAGAGAGATGAAAGGGGAAGCAGTCACTCTCTATGTAAAAAGACGCCGATGGTCACATTCAAAGGCAAGTCATTACTGAAACTTTCTGAGTGTGTCTATTTCTACTTGTGACAAGCAATGGCAGGTTTTCTTTTAACTGCTTTTGACCTTTTTTGCAACCCTAATTTGGAATCAGCAGTTGTATACCATAGCAGGCTACCTTCACCTCAATAAGCTCTGCAGGAGTGCAGAGGCGAGATGACCGCAGTCCTTCACTATGCTCGCATGTAGGCTAGTTTTCGCTCTGCAAGTCACGAGTTGCATCACAGCAGAGTGGGCCTTCATTGGAGGACAGGCGCTGCTCCACTGATGCATTAGGGCAACCTGCAGGCCCCTGGCGAATCACATGGTGCCCGAGAGCAGCGAGGCGAGCGACCCCTGCCGACATACCCACCCCTATCCCAGCTATCCCAGGTGGAGCAAAGCTAATCTGTGGGCTAATTCCACTATGGGCTCCCAGTTATCATCGGCTGATGACATGGATGGGATCAAACCCAGAACCGTAGCGCTCACCCTGCATTCAGTACGAGCACTTTAACCGTTGAGATACTTGTAAGCCCACAGCACATTTGTCTTGGTTATCACCTAGATGAAAATTAGAAAATGGCTGGCAACATTTTTTTTACCTCTTTATAATTGGATATGAGCGAATAGTGTTCCATAGATCAAAACATATTATGCTTATGAACTGAATGCTATTACACAGACGACGGTCACCAGCTGAAAAGTTTTGAGCCAATAGTTACGATAGTTCCCTATGCAATCACGGAATGGAATGTGATAAACACCAATGTGATAAGCAGCTGTGAGCCCTGTTTATGTCTTTATGCCTGTGCAGGTTTGCCACAGAAATGAACACAATCATCACAGATGTCTCATCCTGTTTTTGTTTTAGAAGAGGAGTACATAGACATGTGCTTGCAGACTGATCCAAGGACAGGTACCAGTGTAGGGAGCCATCCCTCCTTGTCTGATGGAGGAATTCTGGGAAGCCGGGCAACAGACCAAGGCAAGAGTCTAGCCGGGCAGAGTTGTGTATTGGTTGTCTAGAGTGGAGAGGAGATGGTGTAGTATGGTGTGGTGAGAGCCTACCAGACCCATCCACATGCACCAAGCCTGGCATCATAGTGTGGAAGAAAAAAATACCCCCACAAACACGTGCATATAATGTATAACGCTGACAGAAAACATCCAAGTCACTTCTAAATTTTGCTTTCTTTTTCTGTAGGGGATTTAAGGAACATTAGCATGAAACCAGAAAACCCCCTCCTGTTTCTATTCTGCCATACCACAACAAGACATCTGGCTGCTGACCACATACTTTGTCCTGGCCAAGGAGATGTAGAATGCAGAGTCTTGCTGTATTTAAAGACAACACGTCGAGTAATTAGCCAGCTAGATAAATTAGTATGCCCATATCCAAAACTGTCCTTGGTTGCAGTAGCTACTTAACTAGAAGAGGGCAGATCAAACATAACTTGTGAGGACACATAACTGTATGTTGTAGCTAGCTCATTAGCTTATTAGCAACTACAACAACAACAACAACAACAAAAAAAAAGAAATCAAAGAAAAGTAGCAACACGGACTACTACTACTACTACTACTACTAATGCCTCTCATAAGATGAAACAAGTTCAAAAAATGCGAGTCATTATGGAAGGCAATTTTGCAAACTAAATTAGCTACATTTTGAACTTTCAAATCAGCTTGTGTGTTTTTGCTTCTTCACTTTCGGAAGGGTTAGCAAGTGCAGCTTTGTCTCGCTGCTTTTCTAGCTGGCAGGCTATAAGCTGAATAAAAGCGGCCCCTTTTTGCAGTTTTCTGTGCACCCTGATTCTGTTCAAAAACCATGGCTGCAGTTGCATGTAGTCCGTGCTCTTGCTCTCGCTTGGGCGAAGTGTTAAGCGTTCGGTCAGATCTGTTAAAATGAATGTCACAGGTCCATGCTCCCTGTGCTGTGAGGACACAAGGGGATAGTGATGGAAAGGGCTTTTCTTCGCGTCGGTTCCCGAAATTGCTTTGATATAGCATTGTTTGTGATGAATAAACTTGTATGGTCTGAAGTGGGCTTTGCCCAGGGTCATTAGCAGCCAAATAACTGTCTGGCTTCTGTGTGACTGCAGAGGAAATCTATGTTTCGATGACTAATACCCTGCAGCCAAGAGAGAACAGTTTTGCATTTAGAGGGAAACAACCCATACCCGATGATGCTAACCAAGGTAAGTGAAACTCCAAGATGGGGATGTGGCTCTACCAGCATTACTTGAGGGCATGTTTGCTAAATAAAAGCTCTTCTTCTCTGCGTAAACAGTTTTTTTTCTTCAGCAGGTGGCCCATCTACAGGACAAACAGAACAAAGCAACGATGTGGTTTATGCCCAAATCTACATTGTGAAGAGAAACAAGGCAGTCCCTGGACAGGCATGTGGTGTGGCTTAAAAATCACTCACCATACTTAAAAGCTGGCTATTTCCCATGAAGCTTGAGCCTACAAAATGTTTAGAGACCTTAATCTGACAATCAAACCACAAAATGCATTGTCCTTTAATTCTAGCAGCTCAAGCAAGCAATATGAGCTCTTCAGATGTGACAGGATTAGCAGCAAATGCTGAAATTTATGAGAAATAAACAAAACAAAACAAAGGCTTGCTTGAATCCACCATTTAAAGTGAAGGAAAACGTACATTGTGGTTAGAGGGTCGTAATTCAGTGCTGAGATCTGAAGGCCTGATGTATGAAAAAATATGTAATGTCAGTTGATTTTTTTTCTCAGCTCAGATATCAGAGCTGTACTATCTTAGTAAAGACATGTAGGTAAAACAATTCACTTTCCTTATCCTACACAAACAGAACAGCGTAAATACACTTTGACCTTACATATAGTAGAAGTCAAACTTTTATGTTCATGGCATCTAACATTTCAACTGCTAATCTACTTCAACAGGCCATTACCTAATAACCTAAGAGGTCACAGCTGCAGGCCAGTCTAGCAGCTAACCACTTCAGTCAAAAGTGCAGAAAAATGAGATGGCTTGGTAAAATATACTTAGCCTGTCTCAGCTGCTTGACTGTATTTCTGATATTGATCATCTGAACATCAAAATAAGCATTTTACACCTCCTCTACACCTGCAGTAAATTAGCTACGGCTGACGTTAGATGCCCTTAAAGTGTCCAGGAGGCCAGAGGCCTGCTAGCACTCTTGTCTGATGGAAGCAGAAAATACCTGCTGGTTAGTACCAGGTAAAGTATAGACATATTGAGTTATGATTAGATAGTGATCCAGCTAGGTGATTGGATTGGATCTGAGGATTGCACTTTAATGCCAGGTGTAAATGGAGAATTCAAATATTGCTTGTTATATGTCTGAATAATATCTGTGATCGTCTTTTTCTGAAATTCATTGACTAATTAATTTTCATTATTCTCCTTGGTATTCATAACTAATGCCCTCTGTCTTCTCTGATTACGATATCAACAACAGTAGTAGTGTAATCTCTTCATCTGTATTTTACTGTTTAATATTATTTCATATAATTTATTCCAGTTATGATAGCCTTGATGAACTGGATACATTTGTGTTTGCTGCTTAAAAACCTGGACTATACTGAAAATTCTAAATAATAACAAATAATTTTGTTAACATTTTTGTTTATTGTGTTGAGGTAACTCACTCATCATGTTGGTTATATTCTAAGTAATATACAGTAGAAAACATATTTTGTTTGAAAAGCATACAAGTCGTAGATAGACTGCAGAAGGGACAATATTCAGAGGGACAAAGGTCAATTACCTACAATAACTGCAGTCTGGCAAGAGCATGCATACTGCAGCATTAAGGGTAATTTATGATTACACCACATAAGCAGCCACTACTGCTTTTTCCATCATCCTCTCAGCCAGCCCCTGCAGGGCAGCCAATCAATGGACTTGCTGATTTTTTTTTTTTTTCTTTGCACATTCTGTGCAGCTCTTAACCACAAGTTGTTCGTATGTGTTAAAGAGATATTTGTAGCCAAACAGGTGGCGAGCAGATAAGTGTGTATGGGCTGCATCACCCCCCCTCCCCAATTCCAATCTACTTTCTGGAGCTGTGCTTACACGCAGCTGACTGCCGCAGTTTTGCTTCCCTCTTCTACGATGTTTACTGAAACAGACTGGCTGGCACCCGCCAGTGTCTTTGTTACATTACAGCAGCTGCTGTGCGGCATGGTCAGATGTCCCCGCTTCTCTTATGCTGGTGAGCAGCTGCAACATGTCTAACCAGCTACGCTACCCGCTCCTCCCTGCATGTAGAAAAGACGTCAGTGTAGATAAAACAAAAGCAAAAGTGAAATTTCTCTTCTCTTATGAGGAGAATGCTCTCTCCATTCGTCTAGACATGTCCAACATTCACTTGATAAAACTGTAATTACAGGAAATCATGTAGTTTAATGTCAATTCTGTAAAATGTACCTGGTCAGACCTGATATAACCACATCAAATAATAGTTAGAAAAATAAACCTGGATCTACCTGCTTTCAGCCCCACCTGACCTATTGCTGACTGGAAGTGGAATCAGCCTTAAAAAGCCTTAAAGTGGCCACCTTGAAGTACACTTTGAATTTGGCGAATGCACTTTTTTTTACAATATACATGTGTTATTTATGCTTTCTCAAGGCCTTCTGAAGTTACTATTAATATCTGTAATTTATTTGAGTTTATATAGTGTACAGCCAAGCATCACAGTGTATGTAAACACTGTATATGCATGGTCTGTTTTCAATTTTTTAAATTCTGTTTCATGTTTTATGTCATTGTTACTTACGATATGTGAGGAAGTACTGTGAAAACTCCTCCCCGGCATCAGCTGATATCACAACACATTTCTTGATTGATTGACTGATTAGCAAAATATTACCTGCGGCTGTACACTAGACAGTGAACTGGCTGGTGTTAATTACATTATGAATTAGTGGAAATCATGTTCTGAAAATTAATTCTGTCTTGGAGAGTAACTTAAATCTGTTAAGTCAGAAGTAGATTGTTGATGTAAATATCATTAGACTGCAAGGTAAATGGGTGATGAATAGAAATATACTACATAAAAGTTGGGAGTGATTTATTTCCTATTGGCCATGCATAAGAGCTGTTGTGTCAGAGTTTTGTTAATAAGAAAGCTCTTCGTTGGCCATTGTTGCATAAAAAGTACTGAGATAACATTTCTCTCATGGACATTATCACAAACAGATTCCTTCATGGGAAACATTGATCCTCAAAAAATATTTTTCAGGCCAAACATATTTCTCTTTAATCTTTGATCAACTTTGTTGGAAATAAAAAAAAATATATGTATATGGAAAATATCCAAAAAACGTCCCAATTTCTAAAGGGAAAAAAAGACGTTGTGAAATGTCAGCCAACACAATGTATAATGTATACTAGGCTACGAGAGCATTAGGATGCTTATATGCAGTAATGTTATATTCATTTGACTAACACACAACAAGACAAGACACACAACAGTTGTTTTACTGCAATTGTTAAAGCCTCAGAGGACGCTCTGAAAGCAGCAGTACTGCAGAAAAACATATATTGAGCTGCTAGACACACGCTCTGCGGGCGTCCCCTGCAGCTGACCACATCTAAACAAAGCAACCATTTTCTCAAATGACTCACAGAAGCCCCTCGATACACAGAAAAAAAGAAGTGCATTAAGTGGCGTTTGAGCGACTGCCACACTGCCGTAGCTTAAATGCTGAGTACTAGCAGAGCATGGTTTCCTTGTGTGCTACAGGCCACTCAAGATTTATGGAAAGGGTCTCCTTCCAGCTTGTGAGTCTGTGTTTTTACGCTCAATATGGTAAGCGGCATTAATTTTTACTTGTGCTCTTCAATGTTTTAATAAAATAGGCACTAAGCTTTCAATGTGGTCAACCTGTGTCAGCAATACATATACACGTATGTCTGAGCCATTATATATAACTATTTATATATTTGTGTATATGTTATGTTTATATAATATCTATTGCTCTCTCTCTAGATCTATAGATACAGATATACAGTGCTGGCCAAAAGTATTGGCACCCCTGCAATTCTGTCAGATAATGCTCAATTTCTCCCAGAAAATGATTGCAATTACAAATGTTTTGGTAGTAATATCTTCATTTATTTTGCTTGCAATGAAAAAACACAAAAGACAATGAAAAAAAAATTAAATCAATCATCATTTTACACAAAACTCCAAAAATGGACCGGACAAAAGTATTGGCACCCTCAGCCTAATACTTGGTAGCACAACCTTTGGACAAAATAACTGCGAACAACCGCTTCCGGTATCCATCAATGAGTTTCTTACAATGCTCTGCTGGAATTTTAGACCATTCTTCTTTGGCAAACTGCTCCAGCTCCCTGAGATTTGAAGGGTGCCTTCTCCAAACTGCCATTTTCAGATCTCTCCACAAGTGTTCTATGGGATTCAGGTCTGGACTCATTGCTGGCCACTTTAGAAGTCTCCAGTGCTTTCCCTCAAACCATTTTCTAGTGCTTTTTGAAGTGTGCTTTGGGTCATTGTCCTGCTGGAAGACCCATGACCTCTGAGGGAGACCCAGCTTTCTCACACTGGGCCCTACATTACGCTGCAAAATTTGTTGGTAGTCTTCAGACTTCATAATGCCATGCACACGGTCAAGCAGTCCAGTGCCAGAGGCAGCAAAGCAACCCCAAAACATCAGGGAACCTCCGCCATGTTTGACTGTGGGGACCGTGTTCTTTTCTTTGAAGGCCTCGTTTTTTTTTCCTGTAAACTCTATGTTGATGCCTTTTCCCAAAAAGCTCTACTTTTGTCTCATCTGACCAGAGAACATTCTTCCAAAATGTTTTTGGCTTTCTCAGGTAAGTTTTAGCAAACTCCAGCCTGGCTTTTTTATGTCTCTGGGTCAGAAGTGGAGTCTTCCTGGGTATCTTACCATAGAATCCCTTTTCATTCAGACACCGACGGATAGTACGGGTTGACACTGTTGTACCCTCGGACTGCAGGACAGCTTGAACTTGTCTGGATGTTAGTCGAGGTTCTTTATCCACCATCCGCACAATCTTTCGTTGAAATCTCTCGTCAATTTTTCTTTTCCGTCCACATCTAGGGAGGTTAGCCACAGTGCCATGGGCTTTAAACCTATTGATGACACTGCGCACGGTAGACACAGGAACATTCAGGTCTTTGGAGATGGACTTGTAGCCTTGAGATTGCCCATGCTTCCTCACAATTTTGCTTCTCAAGTCCTCAGACAGTTCTTTGGTCTTCTTTCTTTTCTCCATACTCAATGTGGTACACACAAGGACACAGGACAGAGGTTGAGTCAACTTTAATCCATTTTAACTGGCTGCAAGTGTGATTTAGTGATTGCCACCACCTGTTATGTGTCACAGGTAAGTAACAGGTGCTGTTAATTACACAAATTAGAGAAGCATCACATGATTTTTCAAAGGGTGCCAATACTTTTGTCCGGCCCATTTTTGGAGTTTTGTGTAAATTGATACTTGATTTGACTTTTTTTTCTTTCTCTTTTGTGTTTTTTTATTGCAAGCAAAATAAATGAAGATATTACTACCAAAACATTTGTAATTGCAATCATTTTCTGGGAGAAATTGAGCATTATCTGACAGAATTGCAGGGGTGCCAATACTTTTGGCCAGCACTGTATAGTCACATACCTAGATCTCTGTATAGATATATCGTCTATAATACACACATACATAAACACATTATACATAAAATCATACAGTATATAAATATTTATAATACATAATGACATATGTAATATATATCAGCTACATGTCAGTGATTGCATGTCTGTATATTCCTTGTGTAGTTATGACACTGGACATTTCAATAAAACAAGTCGGACAGCTTGGGGACAGCATAACTTTACATCCTGCCTTTTCCAATAACCATGTTCATGATGCACGCTGGAAAAAATCAAACAAACTCCTAAAAGGATTTATTAATAGATCAGAGTCTTTTGCAAATGGATCAATGCTCCTCAGCACTGCAATCAAAAACGACTCAGGAAATTATACAGTGGAGCTGTTCAACCTTTCGGGACATTTGATTTCAACGACACATATTGAGCTCATCATTTTGGGTAAGATCTGAATCTTATTTATTTGCTTTCTGGGTTGCATTAGTATTACTGAAAAAATTGTTGTTTAGGACAACTGCCATTCTTATTTCCAATTACATTTTGTAGAATCCTTTAGAAAGTTTTCAAAGGCTATAATACATTTGCATTAAAGATTCTGAGAAACTGAACTTTCTTTTACTGAATGCTACTTGTTTATCCCCACCTACTTTTTCACCAGCTACTGTAAAAGGCTTTAATTTTTTTTTAAGTGAGAGTCACCTGGCTGGCATAAAACCGTGCTATTTTGCGATACACATCGACCACATTGATTTCCTGTTTTCAATGTTTTACTGTATTTCTTCTCTTCTCGTGGTACACACGATATGCTGTGGTTAGCATGGAGGTTGCGCCAGGATGCTCATGCTGCTTTCAGTTTAGTCCAGCTTAATTGTTTTTTTATTTTATTTGATAACCTGAGCAAGCCAAGCTTTTTTTGTAGATTTAATGGCACAGCTTACACTCGGCCATGCACTGCTCCACTGAACTGCCCGAACCAGGCCTCGCTATCCACAGGCCTGCTTTGGCTCATGTTGCTTTACTTCTATTTTCTCACCCCCCTTAGAGGCTGTGTCCCAGCCAGACGTGCACACGTCTTGCACACCAGACGGGCACATTGTCATGACCTGTTCGGTGGACAGGGGGGACCAGGTTAGGCTGTACTGGACAGGGGATGCAGATGTGAACCCACAACCAGAGCAGAGACAGACTGAGTGGAACTTAACCCTGTTCTTCAGCGCTAACACATCTGATCTTGGGGCCTGTGTGGCTGAAAACCAGGTCAGCAATAGGTCCAGTGGACCCATCAGCCAAAGATGCAGCGTTGGGAACCCACAATATGGTCTGTTCTGGTTATAATTAATTGTTTATAATTAAACAATCTCATGCTCACAATCTGTGGTGTTTCGTGAGCATGATCACTTATTCTAATTACGCGATTGGTGTGGATTATTCTGTAAATTATTTGTTTTGTTGTTAATCAAGGAGGATAAAGGGGAAGCAGCCACCACTAGTATATGTATATGTAAATATTTATGTGTATAACTGGTCCTTTATATATAGTATACCATAAAACTTCCAATAAATGCTGAGGCATTTATTTGCTTTAATTACTTAACTTTACTGGCGTTTACTGGAGACTCGGTGATAATTAGAGACATGACCAGGAAAATTCACCACGTTTTTTTCCCCAAGTAGCCGACTTAACAAATATTATACAACGCTCTTTGGTAGTAACTCAAACAGGAATCACTAATAAAGTAAATTAAACACTGTCATTGCAACCTATGATGGGAAAGCACAGTCTGTAAGAAGAGCAGTATCACTGTGAATGTAGGCTACCATGATCCGAAAGACAGCTTGTTTTGTTCGTTTATGTTTAATCTAATTTGTGAACAGATGAAGACACATAAGGCAAACTGAATTCACTAAATCAACCTCATTTAGCCTAAAAAATGATTTGTTTGTGTTATTTAGTTAATAGGACTACTGTAAGCATTTTGACCCACTGCTCTTTCGTTTTATAGTCACGAAAAATAAATATATTTTTCCCCAGCGTCTATTTGAGGCAGGTGTTTATTTCACTGAAAGGGTCGCCCATACCAGCGATTATTGGAGACGCCTGCATTTATTGGAGACTCAGCTATTATTGGAAGTTTTACGGTATTCTGTTCTCCTCCTCATGTGCTTTGTTCTGAGTGTGTGTATATATATATATAAAAGCTATGTTAATCTCAAAGGGATAAAGACATCCAATGTACCATGCCTCTAACAGGTCTGAAAACCGAAACGGATCACATTCTATTGTGGGTCCTGTTGGGATTGATTGTTGGAATTGCTGCTCTTTCTATGGCCGTGTTATTCAAGTTATGCAAGAAGCCTGTCGTGCACAGTGAGGGTGAGCAGAAGATTATTTACATTTACATTTACTCATTTAGCAGACGCTTTTATCCGAAGCGACTTACAATACGAGGAATGCATTCAAGCTACAGTATGGAAGGGGGCCTTGTAGTAGGCGCGAAGTGCTAAGAGTTTATCTGTGAATTGAAAATATCTGTTTTGTCTCCTAAAATGTGTACTGTAATATCTATGCATTTCTGATCTCTTTGCATGTGTGTTCTCCTGCCAGCTATGGCAAATTACAATTTGACCACAAAGCCCAACTCGTAAATACTAATTGCGCTCCAGTCAGTCTTAGAGCTGAAATTGTTGTGAAGCTGATCTTTTGGTATACATTTCCAGAATTATTTTTTTATTTTTTTATTTTTATATTAATTTCCCTCCCCATTTTTTATCTTAATTTGGAACACTGAATTATGTTGTGGACATGCTGCCCCATTGCTGCAGGCCCCCACTGCCAGTCTGGGGGGGGGGCTCATCCAAACACACTGTCCTCCAAAAATGCATGATGTAGCTGCCACTTTTTTTACACACCGCAGTTCCCATGCCAGGCTTGCGCAGACGTGAATCAGAGGAAAACACTTTTTGCACAGCTTTATACAGGGTAGACTGTAGACTGTGGACACCCCCATTGGCCAGCAGGGGTCGCTTATGACCAAAGGGATGGATGAACTCCTGGACAACCTACCCACCGCAGACTTGCTCCACAAATACATTTGTTATGATTATACTCCACTCCCCCAACCTCAAATATGTTTACCTTTGCCATTGTAGCCAATGAGCTCCGTACTATTTTTATCGCCTGCGCATTCATTGCCAATCAACTCCATACTGTTCACAACCCTTTGCCTCATCACAGGCCATTAGGGCAGTTTACATGGTTACATATGACCCATTCATACTGCAGTAGCCTGGCAGAACAAAGGCAGCCACAGCTGGCGTTCAGGCTTGAACCTTATGACTACACACTTGCCTCCTGAACCACCGTGCTTCACTCTCACTTAAGTACGTGTGGGCTAATCTGCCAAGCCAGGTCACACTTTTACACAGATGGTACATGATAGTGATGCATGATGCAGCTGCAAGATCTCTGGTGACATCACAATCTGCATCACAGATTAACCTGCTTCACACGCGCTGTAGTTGTGTCTGTCAGTAGTACGCAGTTAAGGTCTGCCACAGTGAGACACAGAATCCTTCCTCCAAAGCGTTTGACATTTTTTGGAGGACGGCTTCATCCAGCATGTCTTACATTACACCGCATTACATTCATTTAGAAGGCGGTCATATCCAGAATGGCTTCCAGCACAACACAGCAGAAGTGAATCCATTCAAGCTGAGTAAGCAACAGCGTCAGACCAGACTAACAACACTCCCAAACTAGTGAGTGCGAGCATAACACCATTCAAGCCCTCTTACATAATTGACTGGTATTTATCATTCCAGCCTGGGTTGAGTTTGGGGTCGGAAATGCCTCACCGTGATGTCGCTGTGCTGCCCACTGCTGGCTGATATTACTGATTGCTGTTTCAGATGCAGAGGACAACGTCTACGTAACAATGGCGGGGTGTCAGGAAATGAGAGACAGAGCTGAGCCAAACAAATTCAAAGAGACGGACGACTCACTTTACGGTAACGTATCTGCCAAAATGAACCGCTAGCACGTTCACAAGAATAATAGGCAATGATGTATGCGTGTTAATTGATGCATTTGACAAATAGCCCATGCTGACATCATTTTCATAAGTAACATAATAAGTAATGTAACATGAACACAACCAGGTCCTCTGAGCCGACTAAAAACAGTTGACAAGGACATATCAAAGCCCTGTGCAGTCCAAAAGGTGTTTTGTTGATTGATTTAAAGCAGCCATCCTCCAAAATGTAAATGTCAAATACAAGTAAATTATGAAGTAAAGTAAATAAATGTCAAATACAAGTAAATTATGAAGTAAAGTAAAAAATGTTTCTCTTCATTTTTTCCTGCCAGTCACCTGCAGATCTCAACGAGCCAATCAATTGATGGACATGAGCATCAGTCCAGCTGGAGAGGAGAGTATATATGTGTGAAAGGTGCTGATCAAAGTGTAATTATGCCCACCTGTAGCATATTCAGAGCTCTGAAAGTGCACTCACCCTGTCAATATAACTATGTCTATACATTTTTAATGTGCAGTTTCCTTAATTTATGTCATTGCAAATGTTCATAAGGATTATGATACAGTATATGTGTGTGTGTGTGTGAACATACATATGTAATGACACATATATATGTGTATATGTATTATATATGTATATGTGTATTTGTATTACATATGTGTATTTTCTATGAATATGTTTTATGTATATGTGCCTAATGTGTACCTAATAAATTGATACAACATAACTTCTGGTAGATGTTCTTACAACTTTTAATACAATTGTGAAGTGCTGAGTAGTGTAAATTCTAAAGATTTGAATGTGCTATGTCCCACTAGTATCAGAAAACATGGGCTACTGTGTGTTACCAGTAAGAGGAAACTACCCCTATTAGAGTGCTTGTGAAATATGTGACAAAGTATGAAGTTCACAGTGTAAAGAATATATTTTACAATACATATACAGATACACAGTTCAACAGTTTCATACATGCAAATTTACACAAACTTTGTAAGATATCTATTTGATCATTTATTGAAATAATTTGAACACATGAAAATGTAACAGTAAAAATGATAACACGATATTACCAATAATGACGATTTTTCTGTAATATATGCAGTACAGTTTGACACACATCCCTTATCTTGGAATTTTTTTCATGACCCCCAAAATGGGCAGAGCTGTCCTGTGTCAAAGGCTTTTGCTTTGGAGAGCAACGTCTTTTGACTTGCAGTCAAGCTGTTGATTGACAGTTGCCCTGCCTGTTATGGGCATCATGAAGATCACAAGACGGAGCTCCCCAGTGATCAGAATGTGAAGGTGGACATCTCCATCACCGGACTGAGAGCCGGGCAGTCCTCTCCGTCCTGCAATACGGGGGGTGGTGGAGGCGGGAACTCTTCATCCTCAGTCTCCTCACATATCTGTGTCACGTCGTTAGGAACCGTGGGAGCTGTGCGAGGATGCAAACAGAAAGAGCTGAATCCCCATGCTGAATCTGTACGCTTCACGCAACAATGACATGCGGCTGTTCAGTATTCACAAAATAGCATTAGGTCTTAAGGTGCCATCAACACGCGTTCCAGAAGTCACTTGTTATGTATTAAAGGTAAATGTAGGCATGCATAATGTCCAAAGCATTGACTTCAACTTTCTTTGACTTCAAGCTCTGCCATGAATCTTCTTTTTTTTTTTTTCCTCTCTAAGCCGTCTTGTTAATTTTAAGAAAGAAACACAGCAAGGATAACGCAATGTGAAAATGGCTTCCCAATTTTGTAATTTCCCAGTACTGTAAAATACAGAATTGGTTATTACAGCAGTGTGAAAATGCCTTTTAAATTTTGTAATTTCTCAATGCTGTAAAATACAGAATTGGGCATTACAGCACTGATGGCTTCCCGATTTTGAAATTTTAAAATAAATTGCCACATTTTAATGTTTACTTAGGCTAACGAAAAAGAAAAAGCATAACATGACTTACTCAATTCATGTCTCTCTTCTCGCTTTCTTCTTCTAAGAAGGCAGTACACAGCCACAGATAACATCACCATAACGATACCAGATGAGATAGAAGCTGCAATGATGACCACACTCGTCTCTTTCTCTTCGAGATGAAATCAAAGTGAAAAAAAAAAAAACAAAGCATCATTCAAAAGAATTTTTTTAATGTCAGCTTGTATATAAAAAGGTATAGATCTTTTCAAAACAGTAGCACTGAGTAACTTTCAGCCTGCTGTACTGCACCAATGTTTGACTGGCATCAGGCCCTCTTACCAGTGCACATGAAGAAAACAGATGTGTTATGGTCAGGGTAATCCTTGACAGCGCAAAACAGCTCCCCAGCAAAAGCGTCCAGGACCAGGAAACTGTCATTCTCTGGGTAACTTCCATTTAAAATCCACAGAGTTGGGATGCTTGAACTTGCCATGCACCGGAACTCTGCTCTCCCACCGGGTAAACAGGAGTGTTCTATCACAGGTGTGGGCACTGATCATGAGACAGAGAGAAGCACAAACTAGAAATGGGTGTCATTCTCACACACGGAGGCCTGATGTATTATTTTTACATCTGTGCATCACGGTGACATCCAAGCCGGCTGCTCCTCTGGTCAGCGACTGCACGGTTCTGTACTACAGAGCAACTGATGTTGGTTCTCAAGTCCACGTGAGCAGAAGTGAGTTTTCAATGCACTTCTGTTAGGCCACGACTGTCTGCTGCTTACTGTCAGCATCTGAAATGGCTAGATTGCCATAAAGATACTGAGGGCTGGAGGAGAACTGGATGCTCTGTCTGATTTTACACAGCATCAGTAACTTTTACTTTACAGTAAAGCAACAGTATGAATACCACATAGCATAAGCCAAAAGCAAGGATGTGTTGGTAGTTCCTCGCATAGAAAATCATATGAATCTCCTGTATTGCATAAGTCATAGAATGTTTGCTTACGGTAATTGGCACATAATGTGGGTATTGCATTGCACCAACCGTGATGCTTGATTTCAGTGAGTACTATATGTAGTGCTTGCACCACACTGAACCAATACAGCGATCCCAGGTGAACATATATTGGTTGCAGTGGATCGCCATAGCAGGCCCTTACTGTACAAACCATATAATGTTATGGTTGCATTCTATATACCATATAACAGTGGTTCACAATCAAAGGCATTTAATGTAGTAATGTAATGTAGTGGTTGTATGGCGTGTACCATAACAATGGTCGCTACCATGATTAAAGTGTATCAAAAGTGGTGGCAATACAATGACTTCACATGCACAATGGCTGCCCAGAGTGTAAAAAACATGATTTAGTTGTTCTATTACACATAACATGTAATGATTGCATGAATTGTTGCATTGCTATACCTCTAATGAACAGCTGTGCCGACCATATTAGTCGAAGACTCCCCTGAGTGACCACCAGCGTATGATTACCCTCGTCGCTGACATGTGCTTGGTGGATCTGGCACTCCCCGCTGGGTAAAATCTGCACACGACCCTGGTACTCTCCTGAATACACAGGCTGCCTGGATTGGTTGAGCTGAGCCACCAGGGATCCATTCCTTTCCCACCTCACCTCCGAAAAGTGGGAGATGCCTGTGAGGTCTTCCCCAAAGACAACTACGGGGGCTGCGAAATCTCCATACACCTGAGAGAACCCTCTCACACCTGCAGAATACGAAGAGACAAGACATGCTGGTCTTTATGGATGCTTGGTTCTGTGCAGTGCATTACGTCATTCTCATTTAGCAGCTACTGTTATCCAGAGCGACTTACATAAGTTCCAGTTTTATCCATTTGTACAGCCTGATATTTACTGAGGCAATTGTGGGTTCAGTAGCTTGCCCAAGAGTACAACAGCAGTGCCTCAGCAGGGAATCGAGCCAGCAACCTTTTGGGCACAAGCCACGTTCTTTACCACTATGCTACACTGCTGCCCCAGCGCAACTGCTCACAGGAGATAAAATGGTTATGATGCACGAGGTACAGGTACAGCCCCTACTCACATGTGACAATTACATCAATGACGGCCATGTGTATGCGTTTGCCTGCCTCATCGAACACCTCCACCTCATACGGTCCAGCATCCCGCTCCTCCAGCCTGTCCAGCTTTAGTGTCTTGTTTCCAAGAAAAGTCAGCCTGCTTGCATAGGCCTGATTTACAAAATCCCTTTTCCATCTGAAAATGTAGATTCCTTTTTTCATTGTCAGGTCAGAGATGCTGTCCATCTTGTCTGTGGCGAGAGGGAAGACCACAGATTCTCCCAGGAGCCCATGAACTGTAGACTTGCTATCTATGTTTGCTACAATAAGCAACACACAGGATAACATACAGAATTACTGCATGAAATATGACTCTAACAGTAGTAAGCAATTAAAAAAAGATGATTTCTCCCAAGAAACCTAGAGCAGTACTTGATTACTTCACAGAAGTAATTGGGCCAGTTTCACAGACAGGGATTAAGGCTAATCCTAGACTAAAAAGCTTCACTCTGTGGAAACCCTTGTAAAATGTCCTAGTCTACAAACAGGCCTAATCCTTGTTTGCGGAACCGGCACATTATGTACTAGTTTACACATAATTTGTCACGTCATGCCAGTACGGAATGCAGTGGATCAAAGTTCATCGCATTACGTGGTAAAATTATACAGATTGTAACATACTTACCAGATACGAGATGTAAAACATTCCAAATAAATGGCAGAAATTGATACATATACCTCCAATCCATTGTGCAATCAAACAGAGTGTGAAGATCTAAGATGTGCTGCAGCTGTTTGTCCCACAACAGTTTGTATGCAGCATTGTCCGCAATTGCTCTGAAACCACAGTCTATTAGTTGCTTCTTCGATTCAGTGAAGAACTGATACCGTGGTAGGAACTAAAAGTTCATGTGGTCACCGTTAACAGAGGCCGATAAGTACCAAGCATGCAAAGTTACACGTAAAGGCATACACATGGGCCGTTATTATGTTCTGAGGTGACATCCAGTACAAACTGGTCCATTAAAACTGAAAAATCCCAGGGTCTAGGAACCTTAATTTATAAATATAAATTATGTATTATACATACACATAGAAATGGATGTGTGTGTGTGTTTGTGTGTGTGTGTATATATATATATATATATATATATATATATATATATATATATTAGCTGTAAATATATAAAGCTGAGAGGGAGACTATGTTCTTTTATGTGTGTCAACATCTTCCTGTTTTCAGCAGAAAGTAGAATGATTTCCCCGCCATTTTTATAAATGTTTTTATACAGTGATTTCAATTCACACAGTGATTTCAAATTCTATTCAGGAATTTCTCAGTGGCGTTATGCTTAACAGATGTTTGTAAAATGTCATGAGTCTACAGTTCAATGATGTTTTGTGGAGAGTAAACTAATGGTAATAATAGTTTATGAAAGTAAATGCTTCACAATGCATGTATAAAAACATTAAAGCATGAGGCATACATAGAAAGAAAATAAGAAGAAAACATTGTGACATTAATTCTAATTTGGAAATTAAAACTCTTGTACCATTTCATCATTATGAGAAAAGCTAATTTTTTATATATTATGTAATATTTTCACTTCCACTTTTCTACAAAAATATGTATATTCTTGTGTAGATTTCCTTTTGGTGAAAATAACAGCACATTGAACAAGTGTGAACAAGCTTGATGAAAAAATCATTCTCACATGAAGATATGTAATCTTGAGAACATGTGAAACAATTTTTAGCTATTAAGCAGCACATTGAGATACACAGAAGCAGCAGCTGCCGCTGGAGTGAGGGGCCACATTAAGAGAGGAAGCTCACCTGCTGCTTGTTCGCTGTTTATTTTAGACCTGTCTGCAAGCACAGAGCCGAATGCATTGTTATTTAAAGGGAAGCAGGCAAGCGAGAGCCGTGGTGATGTGTCAGGGCTCGATGGATGGAAAAGAACATTCAGTGAGTTTCATCTTTGTGAGAAAGTTTGCACGTGTGCTTTCCCAGGTCTGGCTCACTTTCGTGAATGGCTGCTTTGTTATGAAACACATGCATGGTTGATCTCAACTCAGAATTTAAATGTCTTTAATGTTGAATTTGTAAATAATGTTGTGTTTTTGGTATGAGGATGTCACAGTGAGCTTAATGTCTGAATGTCTGAATTTTAAAACATGAATGAGAAAGGTGGAGATGCTGAATGTCCCTGCCTGATTTAGGAGAAAAAAAGAATATGGATTTTGGATATTAATTGCTCACCCTGCTTAAATGGTTTCTGCTCAAGGTTTCTTCCTATTATTCAGGGAGTTTTTCCTTGCCACTGTTGCCGCTGAGGGGGTATCAGGCCTGGAATACCGATGCAAAGCAGCTTTGTGACAACTCATGTTGTAAAAAGCGCTATATAAATAAACTGAATTGAATTGAATTGAATTGAAATTGAAATGACTTTAATCTCACTAGTCACTGAGGTGAATGAGCACAGGGGATTACATTATTATATTACATTATTGTCATTTAGTAGATGCTCTTATCAGAACGACTTACATATATTACAATTTCTACATGTTATCCATTTGTACAGCTGGATATTTATCGAGGCATGAGGGTTAAATACCCAAGGGTACAGCAGCAGTACCTGTGGTGACGAGGTGTTTTAACCCCTTGAATTTCAAACCTGGTGATAAGCAGACAGACAAACACAGAAAATAACCAATAATCCCTGCTTATAAAAATAGGCTGGTGCCTTTGTGGCTGTGTGCCTTTGTGGCTGTGTGTTTGCAGAGTGAACTATCGCATGCATTGTCATGTACCGCCTGTGGTGTTCGCAGCCGGTCGTTTGAAACCTGGCGAGATGTTACAGCCAAACGCAGCCTGCCAAGAATAGGCCAAGATCTGGGAGACCACAAGCTCAAGCACCTCTCCAAGAGGAAGACATACCGTTCTGATGCTCTGTTTGTGTGAATCTTTTCACATGGCTAGTCCCACTTCATCAGAAACACCGGGTCACAGCACACAGCTCAACAGTTCATCTGTGAACACATGCAGGCTTTGCAGGGCCGACATATAATTTAATGTTACACAAGCCGCTCACCAGCTTACATCACATGACGTTACGTTACATTAATTTAGTAGAAACTCTTGTCCAGACCGACTTCCAGCACAATGGGCTTTAATGCTCACAGTTTTCATTAGTTCGACAGAATGAGATGGCGTCAGCAAAACTGCAGATGAACACATCAGCAGTTGTGTGGAGTTCTGATGAATCACAGTTATGGATTCTCCATGTTGCAGACTGAAGCCCCACTGACGGTTTCTCGAATGAGCTGTGGCATTTACTGTAGGGTTTAGAGACCAGTGAGTAAGCCTGCTGACCCAGGCTCTGCAAGAAGCACTTTTCAACAGACCAACAGCTCTGACAATGTTGCCGGGATATTTGCACCCTAGTAAAATGATGTGACTGTAGGTAGGGTGACCATACGTCCTCTTTTTCCCGGACATGTCCTCGTATTGGGACCTAAAACACGCGTCTCTAAACGAGGACGTGTCCGGGAAAAAGAGGACGTATGGTCACCCTACTGTAGGAGCTGCACGAGTAAATCAAAGTAGGCTTACAGTGGGGAATATTTTCCAGAGATGTTGCCACCTAGTGCCAAAATGTGGTAATGTGAAAAGAGGGTTCCTTGATGAATGCTCATAGGGAACACTTCATGAATGTGTGACTTGATTTTTTTTGTATCACATTTCATATCCCTATGGTCCACAAGTGTAATGTAAATAAGCCATAAACATTTCAACCCTTAAGCTCAAACCTGGATTTGAGTCTGAGCTGTGCCATTCACCAATGACAACTAGCAATGGAGTTCAATTGGTTTCGTTCTGCAGAGGATTGTCAGAGTCTCTTAGTAGCTGTGTATTGCATTTGCTTTTCCTCAGTGCTTCTCTGTGACTGTGGGGGGTTGTTGTGGTGAGGTAAAAATGATGTACAGGTGACAGTTTCAAAGTTTTGAGTGAAAAAGGAGGTAAAATCCAGAAAAAAAAGAAAAGCTATTTCAGAAAAGTGTAGTGATGTGATTATAAACAAAGCCGCTTATACACTTTGACAAATGATTATGATCTTGCTAGGATGCACTATATAAGAATAAAACATATTATTTGCACAAACCTTTGAACTGAATGTGTGTACAGCATTTCCATGGCTAAAACCGAAATAATAATTGAAATATTGCAATCAATTGCAATAAAATAATTGCAATCAAAATGCAAAAAAAAAAAAGAACTGTTGAATCAACATCAAGGGAAAAAGGAAAACTGAGCTAAAAGGTGTGCTGTAGGGGTGAAGCATGATGCACTGGTAACACCGCTACAGCTCCCTCTTGTGGAGAAAATTGGAAGTGAGCTGAATTTGAAATGCTCTCCATGACCAGCATGGAAATGTCATAGATGACAGACTGTGTGCAGGTTCACTCTCACTCTGCTCTGTCAGCACATTTTAATCTCACAGGACACATTTCAAGATGAAAAAAGCAAATCTGATATAAAATCCATTATGTAACATAATCTTACCACGTCATATAGCAAAAAAAAAAAAAAAAAAACTGCTGGCCATTATCTTTAAGAGTTAACCTAATGCTTTAATATTTTATTTAACATTAACATTAACATTTTAACCTTGAAGTTAATTCTATTTTTTGTCTCTCATTGTTCTTTTCCTCTGTAATAGTACCTACACCCCTCTAAGGGATAACCAGACAAGCACATTTTATCTCTATTAAACACATGCTAATTTCATGAGGAATAATTAATACCTGCAACACACATATTTTTTCATTTTTTATTGGACAAAAAGTTCTCATACACTACACTATTTACCCCTTAAAACCACAGGCTAACACATAAATGCATCTTTTATATGCACTCACATCATATAAAAAGGAAATAGCCATCCCCTAAAGAAAATAATTATCTACAAAAATGACTGAAAAACTATATTGGAAATATCACAATTGCTTTTGAAGTAATGAAAATAAAATGGTTTAATGGTTAAAGCAAATGCTTTCTAAAAAGAACATAACATTTTTACAATGGTGTACTCGACTGGATTCAAATGTCATTTGAGTCATTTCGCAAATTGGATATCGCTGTACACAACATCTTCATCTTGGGTCACCTCATTATGGGATGGTTCAGACTGCACATCTGCAGGATAAAAATGTTATTTAATATTTAATATGATGGTTTAAAGCATTCATATTACCAGAAAAAGCACCATATTCAGGTCATAACACCTTGAGTTATACTATCATAGCGTCTTCATACAATATGACACACATCGATGATACCATAAATACAGTGTTTGAGAGGTTGTTTAACTCAATGATAAAGTGTATTCATCAACTCAAACTACATATTAATGTCTGCAACTTGAAGTCAATGAAAACAGATATCACCTGACGCATGAAGATGCCTTAAATTGATCAATCAACAACAATGCTAAGAGAACCCACAAACTCAAACATCCTATCGCCACTTACTTAAATTGTCTCGCTTGCAGTATGTTTGAATGGCGAATGAACATCCAATGATCATCAGGCAAAGGACCAGCAAAAGAGCAATTCCAGCACCAATACACCACTCCTGCCCTGTCTCCAGCTGAGGGCCTGACCATCAAACACAAAAACACTCCCCTTCAGCCTCATATTTCACAACATTTATATCTCACATGAGCTCACCGATGATTCATCAGTTAAAAGGAACACAGTTTATCACATTAGCTGAAAGATATCAGATAAACTAAAAGCAGATCACTGCATCTTCCTCAAACATGTCACTGTACGCATTGTATAAATAAATGTATATATTTATAGTTACCAGTATTATTCATTTACGGACCAAATGATTCCCACATTCTGCTGGTTACAATTCACCATGCTAAGACTATGGAGAGAAATTGATCATTGAAAAACGAATCTGAAGCATCAAAAAGGTATTGGAAAGGATTAATGATGCAGTTATTTGGGAAATATTGGTATGAAAATTACAGGTGCAGCTAGTTAAGCTTTCATATAAAGTCATATATTATGGCAATAACTAACTCTTGCCATAGTACAAAGGTATTAAAACTGAAAGGCTTAAAACTCCAACTTTGTGTGAGAAGTATGATTTACCTGAACAAGAAAATGGGTAAGGATCACTCTGAGCTCTGAAAACACCCTTTTGCAGAGTGCAGAAGATGTTGCCAGATGTGCTGTTGAGACTGACATGTTTCCCAGTCTGATTGAAAGAACTCTCCCCACCCTCTGTACTGATATTGACTGTCCACTCATACACAGCATCAGGGCCGTTTTCTCCCATACAGTAAAACACAGCAATGCCGTTAGTGCAGACAATAAGCTCAACCACAGGAGGATCTACAGAAACAGAAAAATGCATGAAACATGCAAACATGAACAAGTATTTACCTCTGCTTACCTTTTCTACAGTCACCCCTATGAAGGACTGTTTAAAACTATTTAAACAATTCAAAAAGATAAAATATATAAGAATAGAATTTATAATGAAATTTTTTTTAAAAATCATCAATATGAAATTATGAAAGACATAATGCAGGTTTAAACTTACCAATCACTACCAACTCATAAGTGACATTTTGTATCCATCTGCCATTTTGAACAAAGGCTTCAGCAAAGTAGACTCCACTACAATTCTTCTGAATGTTCCTCAGTATGAGTGTCCCATTACTGAGAACCTCAGCAGATAAATTTAAAGGACGCTTAGTTGTAGCTATGAGTTTCTGATTATATTTCCATCTGACATCAGAATAAGACACATTTTCCACATCCCGCAGATGTAGGTATACAGTCTCTCCTGTCTTGCCGTACTGCGTAAGGGCGTCGCTCTCTCCTGTGCAGATAAAACACTGCATTTTTAACTTGTTAGATCTCACATCAATAACTACCTCCAGCCTGTATTGTCCAGTTCCTAAAAACAGATACATTTAGTAACTCACAAAAAAATGGGCCAGTTTCATTTTGGGTAAACTGGTAACACCATTTGATTTATCAGTGGAGTTTTTCCCCAATTTTATATTATGATAGCACATCACATTTTACCTTTAAGCAACAAAAAGTTACACTATTTTACACGTATACACCAGTTTCAACTGGTTTCAGTCAAAAAATATCTTTACGGTGTATTACCTATATATGAGTACTTTATTGCTATTCAGTGCATTGTCTGAGTAACCCCGGACACTGCCACATGTAATGAGCTATTAAAAGAATTCTAATTAAATACAGGAGGCAAAATTTACCTGAGAAAAGAAGAAACACAAAGAATAAGAGGCAGACACCGCTGGCGTTCATTACGAGTTCTCCAATAAAGACTGAGTGGAAAATCTGAAATCATACCTTTATGAAGTAAATATGTGGCCGGACATGGAAACTGACACCACAAGTCACCAGTCTTGCAATGCCCCTCCCCCTGAATGAATGTTCAGCTGTACAAGTGTAGCTGCGTTATATTTTCTTTTTAATATGTTAGTGAACCTTCCCCAAAATTGTTAGTGACTCCAATTTATCTAGTTCCTCTTTAACAATGGCATCCTGTTGTTGTTGTTGGGGCACAATTAAAAGTTACACCATTACCGGAGCACATGTCACGATTACCCAGTGATCCTTCAGTTGTTTTAATGCTGAATGGAGGAATGGAGAGCAGATATGATGTATTAAATGCCCCATGTTATATCAGCACAGCTCATTGAGCCATGTGAGGTCTGCTACACAAGCTGGCAACAAGCTACGCGCCTTTTTGAACATTTTACCTGTGGTCATCCACTAGGATCAAATCAAACGACATTCAGAACTCAGTCCAGTAGCTACAGCATTGGATCCTTCAACTAAACAATGCGTGCCCTGTGTTGATCAGCATGAAGTCGTAAAGTCACAACGCCATCTCTCCAATGCACCTACCTCGTCATCAAGCTAGTCATGAGTACAACAGTGAGAACACAACTATTAATCACTTCCGCTGTGTCTATCAATACGCTGTGTGAAACATTTAGATGCCCCAAATCTGTCTCACATCCTGTCATTGATTACAGCTGTCAATCAATTGCTAATTCGGTCACAAAGTTGATGAATTGGAAACATTGCCACTTGGTATGCATCCTTATTTCAGAGAGCTTACACAACTCCCATTTTATTTTAAATCAGCAATCAATCGATCAAGTTTTATTTACTGTAATGCATTTTTACGATCATGATATTCACAAAGCGTGCACATAGGGCATTTTCCTGAAGGAATAAAAAACCAGAATACCCAGGCTACTTGTCAAAAAACTGGCTTTACATAGAACTCACACAAGCTACTAATTTCAGCTCTGCTACCAAGGCATTGTATCTTGGCCAAGCAACAGCTGCCAGTGGTGCTGTAGAGGTACTTGTTACTCCATTGGGTGAAGAGATAGAGAGAATGGGACTGAAAGAGGGGAAGAGAGAGAAAGATAATATAGTGTTTAGAGTGGGATGACCTGTGAATTTGGGTGCAGTAAGTTATGAGGCAGTGCCTCAGCAGACATAAACTATGGCAGCATGCAATATGGTGGTGAGAAGAAAGGGTAGCAGCCATAGATGATTTGGAGCAGGAACCAAACAGGTAGACTCCAGCTGGAAATGAGGCAACTGCAAAGACAGGTTCATAGCACCTAATATTTCATGAGCTCCTGGTTTCGTGGCCAGTCCTCTGCGTTCTCCCCCACCCTCCCCCAGCTCTGGCTGTTTGTGGTGAGTTTTGATGTACAAAATGGCTGCTGCACAGCAGCGAGGGAGAGCAGAGGGAGGTCATGTGAGTGCTGGCTGAGGCGAGGTAACAGCAACTACCAGCTCTGCAGCAAGTTCAGATCTGAAAAAAACCACAATGCAACTGCAAAAGCATTACTACCAGTTGACAATGATGTAAACACAATAAGGCACTGACAAGTTAATACCTTGAGCTTTACAGTGCATGTGAAGATTGTTCATTCCAGGAAGTAGTCTTTACACACTGCTGTGGTCTGCATTCATTCACAGCATAATGCAACTGTGTAAAGAGCTAACAGATTGTGGGGTAGAAGAAGCTCTAAAAGGAATTCAACACCAATATGGAAAAATATATTTAAAATATTTTGCAGAAAGCTTTTTTATTGTTTAATACTTTCAAAAGTATCAATTGAACATTCAGATGGTGGACTCTCATAGCATTCCTTTTAAATATGCTGACAGATAACTTAATGCAAGGTCCATCATGTTTCATGTTATGAATATACAGTATGCCCTCATATTATCACATATCATATATCAAATACTTGGGCAAACTGCTGGCTACTCCTGATTATCTCATGGTTTAAGCTAATTATTTAATTTTTAAAAAGCATGTTGAACCCCAAAGGTATTGTATTTTTTCAGTAATTATTATCTGATTATTGTTTGATTAGTTAACATTGTTCTCTGGGATGACGTCACAAGGACATTGTATTGAAGTCTTAAACACACATTTTTTCATTTTGTTTATTGGAACAGAACAAAAATTCTCTTACACAATACTTGCATTACTGTTTAACTCCTAACATCCAAAAGCAAAAACTTAAATTTCCTGTACACACACTCTCACACATGCGCGCACACACACACACACACACACACACACACACACAGAGACTATCAATATATGTTCTAAATATCACAGTTGCTTTGCATTAAAGTTATCAAAATACAATATTTTAATACATGAAGTCAGCATGAACTTAGTGAACTTAGCATTTTAACAGTCATTTATGTAACTATGTTTAAAAGTCATCTGTGTCGTTTTGCAACTTTGACTTCACTGTAGACAATATCGCCATCCTGGGTCGACTCGACAGAGGAACGACGTCCTTGAAATGGCACATCTAGAGGACGAAAATACTGATGAGATGCTTTCATATTAATGGAATAATAAAAAAATCACATATGTATGATCCAGCACAGGCTCTTCATTCGGCATGGCTGTGACAGAAATGGTGCCTTTAGCACTCTGAATGAATTCATTCATGCCACATATGTATGTTTATGATTTCAACAACTGAAATCAGAAATCCAGTGATAAATGTATACACCATCAGATGACCAATGAAGAAATTGCTAAGAACATCAACAAAGATGTTTCAGTCCATCACTCACTTATCCCCCATCGCTTGCACCATGTTCGACCTGAGATTGAACATCCAGCGATGATCAGGCAAAGAAGGACCAGTACGAGAGCGATTCCAGCACCGATACACCACTTCTGCTCGGTCTCCTGCAGAGGGGCTGACAATCAAACAGAAAAACACTCATCTACAGGCTCATAATTTTCATTGTTTTATACCAGAGATGAGCTAACTGACGATTCATCAGTGAAAAGTACTGCAGTCTGTCACTTTAAAGATTTATCACTGTAAATAAATTGTCCCCAAAAAAGAGGAAGCGATTGAAGAAGGTTCAAAAACTTATCAGCATCAGTTTTCTTTATCAATACCATCAATGTATGAGCTGAATAGACAAGTGTGTTTAGTTCTAGGCATCCACATTGTTAGTTTAACTGTTACAAAACAAATGCTTCCCACAACATGCTTATTAAGATTCAATATGCTAGCGTATGCAGAGACAAAGGTATAGATGTAAAAAATGATTTAACACAGCAAAAGGGCCATAAAACCATCTATAATTACAAGTACAAGTTATTTCATTATTCACAGACAGAAGCAATGTATTCACAATGGCAAAGATGACTTTTAAGAATCTTGTAATAGGATGAAAAAAGGATGAAATAACAATATATTTTTCCATAGTAGAAAATGCCCTTTAATTATTAAAGAAAATCACTGAAGGGCTTTTGAAAGTGTCTGAGGTTGAGTTATTTCTCTCTGTGTGACTAATGTGACTTACCTGTACAGGAGAATGGGTAAGGATCACTCTGATCTCTGAAAACACCCTTTTTCAGAGTGCAGGTGATGTTGCCAGATGTGATGTTCAGAAATATGTGTTTTCCAGTCTGATTGAAAGAACTCTCTCCACCCTGAATACGGACACTGACTGTCCACTCATACACAGCATCAGGGCCGTTTTCTCCCATACAGTGAAACACAGCAATGCTGTTAGTGCAGACAATAAGCTCAACCACAGGAGGATCTACAGAAACAGAAAAATGCATCGACACAGACAGACCATGACAAAGCATTGACCTCTGTTTACCTTTTCTACAGTCAGCCCTATGAAGGACTTTTTAAAACTATGGCACAATTAACCTAGGACAAAAAGGATAAAATATTTAAAATAGAATATATGATAAAAATGAAAGAATATGAATCATCAAGATAAATGACATGATATTATGAAAGACATAATGCAGGTTTAGACTTACCGATCACCATCAAGTCACGAGTCACATTTAGTATCTTTCTTCCATCTTTATCAAAAGCTTCACCAAAGTAGACTCCACCACAGCTCTTCTGAATGTTCCTCAGTATGAGTGTCCCATTACTGAGAACCTCAGCTGATGAATCTAAATGACGCTTAGACAAAGTTATGATTTTGTGATGATATGTCCATCTGACATCAGAATAAGACACATCTTCCACATCCCGCAGATGTAGGTATACAGTCTCTCCTGTCTTGCCGTACTGTGTACGGGCATTGCTCTCCCCTGTGCAGATAAAACACAAGTTTTTTAGCTTATTAAATCTTACATCAGTAACAACCTCCACCTTGTAATGTCCAGGTATTAAAATAAGTTATTTAATAACTCACAAAAACATTGGCCAGTTTGATTTTTGGTACATTGATAACACCCTTTCATTTATTAGTGGAGCTTATTCCCCGATTTTATATCATAATAGTACATCACATTTTACCTTTAAGCAGCTAAAAGTTGACACACTAGCTTCAACTGGTTTTAGTACCTTATATATAGTCAGTGTGTTGTGTGCATAACTCTGGAATCTGTCTCATGTAATGAGCTATTAAAAGCATTCAATTAAATACAGGAGGCAAAATTTACCTGAGAAAAGAGGAAACGCAAAGAATAACAGGCAGACACCGCTGGCGTTCATTACGAGTTCTTCAATAAAGATTGAGTGGAAAATTTTAAATCATACCTTTATGAAGTAAATATGTGGCCGGACATGGAAACTAACACCACATGTCACCAGTCTTGCAATGCCCCTCCCCCTGAATGAATGTTCAGCTGTACAAGCTGGCAACAATCTGCACATCTTTTTAAAGAGTTTACCTGTGGTCTTCCATTATGATCTAATCAAATGGTATCCATAATTCAGCATTATATCGCTCCACTAAACAACGCATGCCCAGCATTGAACAGCACGAGAACACTATAAAGTGTTATGCACTGATACATTAGTGACACCATGACAAGACTGTACAGGAGGTATGCCTAGATTAGGAAAAGTGGATCCCTATCTTGATACGAATGGTTCATTCTTACCTCTAGTTATATTCTGAAATAAAGATGTTTTTATGTTCATAAAGTCATGATGGCACCTCAGACATACACTTCCCTCATGATCAAGCACTCGGGTCAGGAGCACACCTGTGAGAAGACAAATGCTAATCATTTCCTCAATGTCTATCAATATGTTTTCGTAAACATTAGCTGCCCCTTAGCCCCTTAGCATTTAAACATCCTCTCATTGACTGCAGCTGTCAACCAATTGCTAATTCTCTCATAAAGTTGATTATCATTATTCTCTTGGTGCACATCCTTATCTGAGACAACCTACACAACACACATTTTATAAGCTATTTCATTTATTAATCCAATACTTAATACTTAAAATATTAATATTCAATACTTGTGGACGCAACTCAGCTGAAGTGCTCTACCTTGCTCAAAGTGCCTGTATCTGGGATTTAACCTCTACAGAACAATCATGTCCTTGACAAGATGCTGCTCTGGCCTCCAATCAGATGACAGGATGGACACAGTAACCATCTCTGATTGGTCAAAACAATGGGTCTGGGTTCAGACCTCATTCCAAATTCATGTTCAGGCATTACGTATTTGCAGTGTTTTGGAGTTTGGCCTGGTGTGTTGGCTGCTCTTGATTGCAATAAACACTAGTATTGTACAATCAAGAAGGAGAGACTTAGAGAATATAGTGTTTAGAGTGGGATGACCAGTGAGTTTAGGTGCAGAGGGTTATGAGGCAGTGTGACATTAGGTTGCCTCTGTAGCCATAAACTATGGCAGCATGCAAATGGGTGGTGAGCAGAGAGGTTAAGACCTATGGATATGAAAATGATCTGAGACTGTCCCGCCCCATGTAAATTAGGAACCAAACAGGTACAGTCCAGCTCAAATGAGGCGACAGCAAAGACAAGTTCATAGCACCTAATATTTCATGCACTCCTGGTTTCGTGGCCAGTCCCCTGCATTCTCCCCCTCCCTCCCCCAGCTCTGGCTGTTTGTGGTGAGTTTTGATGTACAAAATGGCTGCTGCACAGCAGCGAGGGAGAGCAGGGGGGTCATGTGAGTGCTGGCTGAGGCGAGGTACCAACAACTACCAGCTCTGCAGCAAGTTCAGATCTGAAGAAAACCACAATGCAACTGCAAAAGCATTACTACCAGTTGACAATGATGGAAACACAATAAGGCACTGACAAGTTAATATCTTGAGCTTTACAGTGCATGTGAAGATTGTTCATTCCAGGAAGTAGTCTTTACACACTGCTGTGGTCTGCATTCATTCACAGCATAATGCAACTGTGTAAAGAGCTAACAGATTGTGGGGTAGAAGAAGCTCTAAAAGGAATTCAACACCAATATTTATTTATGGAAAAATATATTTAAAATATTTTGCAGAAAGCTTTCTTACTTTTTAATCGTTTTAGAAATGAAAATTGAACATTCAGATTTCCATTTCACACCATCTTCAATAACTCAATACTTGCACCGGAAAGCTGAAGCACCACAAATGTAATCCTACGATACACTCACACACAGTTGTACGCACCCAATCTACATGTGCATGCTGTGGAGTATTGTCATGGTGTCACTAATGTATGTGTGCACAACATTTTATAGTGTACTCATGCTCCTCAAAGCAAGGCATGCATTGTGTAGTGGAAGATAATAGTGCTGTAGCTACTGGATTAAGTTCTGGATGTTGTTTGATTTGAGCCAAATGGAAGACTATGGATAAACTGTTCAAGAATGTACACAGCTTGCAGTGCAGACTGGAGGATGGGCACGTCTCAAATGATGTCATGTCTCAAAAGTGACTTGCAGGTACATCACAAGCTGCTCAAAGGTGCTAATGAGCGAGGAGGTGAGGAGACATGCCCCACTCCTCGAAGAATGAAGAAAATTGCATTCTGCTTATGGAAACTCCACATCACTGTCAGCAAATGACACAGCGCAGCCTTAAATTCACAAAGGTCTTGGGCTGCAGGGCTCAGTCTCCACTGAGAACGAGGGCCTTACTAACAGTGCAACACAGGAGAGTCTGAAACATATAAAGGTTCATTTACAGAAATTATTCAAATAGACTAACATTACTGGGATTTGAGAATGGTGGACTCTCATAGCATTCCTTTTAAATATGCTGACAGATAACTTAATGTAAGGGTCGTGATGTTTCATGTTATAAATGTATACTCTAATATTATCACATATCATATATCAAATACTTGGACAACTCCTGGCTACTGCTGATTATCTCATGTTTTAAGCTAATTATTTAATTTTTAAAAAGCATGTTGAACCCTAAAGGTATAGTATTTTTTCAATAATTATTCTTTCATTACAAGCCCCTTTCTCTAGGATGACCTCACAAGGACTTTTTATCACTCATATACACATAGTAGTTTCAGAAGAGAAAACTGAAGTCTCTAACACACATTTTTTCATTTTGTTTATTGGACAGAAGAAATATTCTTGTACACAATACCTGCCTTACTGTTTAACTCCAAACAGCCAAAAGCAAAATCTTAAATTTCCTGTTCACACACACTCTCTCTCTCTCTCTCTCTCACACACACACACACACACACACACACACACACACAGGCTACCAATATATGTTCTAAATGTCACAGCTGCTTTGCATCAAAGTTATCAAAATAAAATATTTTAATACAAGTCAGCATGAACTTACTGAACATAGCATTTTAACAGTCATTTATGTAACTATGTTTAAAGGTCATCTGTGTCGTTTTGCAACTTTGACTTCACTGTAGACAATATCGCCAACCTGGGTCGACTCGACAGAGGAACGACGTCCTTGAAATGGCACATCTAGAGGACGAAAATACTGATGAGATGCTTTCATATTAATGGAATAATAAAAAAATCACATATGTATGATCCAGCACAGGCTCTTCATTCGGCATGGCTGTGACAGAAATGGTGCCTTTAGCACTCTGAATGAATTAATTCATGCCACATATGTATGTTTATGATTTCAACAACTGAAATCAGAAATCCAGTGATAAATGTATACACCATCAGATGACGAAATTGCTAAGAACATCAACAAAGATGTTTCAGTTCATCACTCACTTATCCCCCATCGCTTGCACCATGTTCGACCAGCAACTGAACATCCAAAAATTATCAGGCAAAGAAGGACCAGTATGAGAGCGATTCCAGCACTGATACACCACTTCTGCTCGGTCTCCTGCAGAGGGGCTGGCAAACACAAAAACACTCATCTTCACCATCATCCGTTTCATTGTTTTATACCAAAGATGAGCTAACTGACGATTCATAAGCGAACAGTAGTGCATTCTACCAATATAGAGATTTATCACTGTAAATAAGCTGTACCGCAGAAAAAAGAGGAGATGATGGAGGTAGGCTCAAAAATATATTAGCATCAGTTTTCTTTATCAGTCCCATCAATATATGAGCTCAATAGACAAGTGCGTTTAGATCTAAGCAACCGCATTGTTCCTTTACTTGTTACAAAACAAATGCTTCCCACAACTTGCCTATCAAAATTCAACATGCTAGTGTATGGATAGACAATGGTATAGATGTAAAAATAATTCAACACACCAAAAGGGCCATAAAATGAGCTATAATTATAATTATAACTTATTTCATTATTCACAGACTGAAGTGTATTCACAATTGCAAAGATGACTTTTAAGAATCTTGTAATAAATAAACAAATGAAATAATAATATATTGTGCCATAGCAGAAAATGTTCTTTAATTTTTAAAGAGGGGCTTTTGAAAGTGACTGAGGTTGAGTTATTTCTCTCTGTGTGAGTAATGTGACTTACCTGTACAGGAGAATGGGTAAGGATCACTCTGAGCTCTGAAAACTCCCTTTTTCAGGGTGCAGGTGATGTTGCCAGATGTGATGTTCAGAAATATGTGTGTGCCGGTCTGATTGAAAGACCTCTCTCCACCCTGAATACGGACACTGACTGTCCACTCATACACAGCATCAGGGCCGTTTTCTCCCATACAGTGAAACACAGCAATGCTGTTAGTGCAGACAATAAGCTCAACCACAGGAGGATCTACAGAAAAATGTATTGACAAAAAAGACAATGAAAACATATCTACCTCTGCTAGATATGAAGGACTGTTTAAACTATGTCACAGTTTATCAAATACAAAAAGTTAAAATATATAAAAATAGAATTTATGGTAAAAATGAATCCAACATAAAGTTAGGCAATATGAAATTATAACAGACATGATACAACTTTAGGCTTACCAATCACTATCAAGTCGTGAGTCTCGTTCAGTATCATTTTGCCATCTTCATTGAAGACTTCAGCAGCGTAGACACCACTACAGTTCTTCTGAATGTTATTTAATTTCAGCGTCCCGTTACTGAGAACCTCAGCAAATGTTTTATAAAGGCTGTAGTTTAAGGTTACGCGTACATTGTTGTGTTTCCATTTGACATTCGATAAAGAGACTCCTTTCACATTCTGCAGATGTAGATATACATTCTCCCCTGTCTTTCCATATAGCTTAAAGGCATCACTTGCCCCTGTGAAGAAACAAATAAGAGTTATTGGATTGTTAGATCTAACATCCAACAATATCTTTGTGTGCATTGTCTGGTTCCTAAAATCAGGCATGTAGTAACTCAGCAAATTGTTGGCCTGTTTCAATGCATGTACATTGTTGTTGAGATTAGTATTTTAATCTTAGTATTACAATGAAACAACCAATTTTACCTTAAAGCAACAAAAAAAAAGCTGTCATGTTCAAAAATTTCAACTTATTATCGATACGTACCTTATCCTTAATCATTATCTATATATTAGCCGTACTCCTTGTGACACAATTAGTCAATGGAGTTAATAAAACAATTCTAATTAGATCAAGATGTCAAAATTACCTGAGAAAAGAGAAGCCCCCAAGTAGAACAGATAGATGACTTTGACACTCATTATGGTTTCTTCATTAAAGACGGACTGGAAAATTTGAAATCAGGTGTTGACGAAGTAATGATGTGGCCGGATATGGAAACTAAGACTGCATGTCACTGGTCTTGCAATGCTCCACCCCCTGAATAAATGTTCAGCTGTAAAATCTTGTAACACACCGTTTTGAGCAGTTTGATGAAATAAAGCAACATGCAGAATTCAGTCCGGTAGCTACAGCATTGTATTCTTCCACTAAACAATGCGTGCCCTGCATTGAACAGCATGAGTACCTTATACAGTATTGTGCACAAATACATGATACCATGACAATAATCTAGAGCAGGTAGTCTTGCGATCACTGTAGTCTTGCAATGTCCCTCCCCCTGAGTGAAAATGGTCAGCTGTACATGCAGGCAACAATCTGCCTTCTTGAAGAGTTCACCTGTGGTCTTCCACTTGGATCAAATCAACCCGACAGAATCCAGCAGTTACAGTACTTGTACCCTATTGTTAAGCAATACATGCCTTGCTTTGAAGAGCACAAGAACACATACAAAATCACACAAATCTCTTCCTCAATCTGCCAATAAGACTCATATTAGTGGCCCAAAAATCCTTCTCACATTTAAATGCCCTGATATTAAATTAATGAGAGCAAGAAAATAATTGTATTTAGGTCAGCTATTAATCATCCCACCATATAGACTTAAAAAAGCAGCATTCTTGGCAGGGGTCAGAGTTCAAACAGCTTTGAACACAACAGTTTTGAAAGGTTGTGTTCAGAGTATTTCCCTGATTTTTTCAAGTAAACAAGTTACCATGTCCATTCTTGCCATAAGCATCATGCTGTTGAATATTTGTGAACTACTAATGAATCAGTTTTTACAATATTTTTGATTCTCCACCGCAGAAGTGAAACAGAAATTACCTTGGGATGTGAGTTTAATGAAAGCATTTGGGCTAATTCACCATTACGACAACATTTGAGGATGTTGATGAATTTAGAGGTGATAAGACTACTCTGGGGAGGTGTATGCTGAATATACTAGACTTGAAAGTATTTTTAATCAAATGTATATTAAAAAAATATTCACATGCTTCATGATCACATTGTATGAGGGTCTGGTGCTATGAGGGTGCTTAGGGGTGCATTGCACCCACAAAGAGACCTCAGTGAGACCCCCAATTGTAATTCTTTCTTTTAGTTCACCCTAGTGGATTGCAATTGCACCCCTCTGTAATTTCTCCTGGCGCCGAGCCTGGGTCCCACAGTAAGTGACCCCCTACAGTGATGGCTTCTGGCTGAGCCAAACCTCCCTTCAATTAGCTGAGGAGAAAACTCTTGCCCCAAAAACCATGTCACTGAATCCATGCCCGAACATGACAGAGCGGCTGTCGTCTGTGATGTTGAAGATATGCACCAAACTTAAACTAAATCAGCTAAATACAGTGACTGCAGGTTAAAGTAACATGTTTCTGTTGCAGTAGGCTGTACAACTCTGGTAGCTACAGATTTAGCACAGTGGCATTTGTAACTGGCCAGAAATAGGCTTTGCCTTCTGTCTGGGTTACTTGTACCTTCCCAGCCACCATAGTTACTTCCTGGTTGACACACAATCAGCTGATTGGACAGCAGCATATTTAAACCCCCAAAGTAGTCTGGGCAGCATGCTCATTCCTGGTTGGTTTGCTTGATCCTTGCTGGAGACTGCCTTGCTGTGGAAAGACTGATGTTTTGTGAGATCGCAACAGGCCTACAGTGGGTGCGTAGGCAATTGCTGCAGCTTGCAGGTAGGGAGCCCAATGCCTTTTTTCCATTAACTTATATTGCACGTAGTTTACAACCCACACGGTTAGGGAAGGTGTGTTAAGAACTCATTGTAACTGTGTTGTTTGTGATCATGATTGTGTTTATGTTCACAGGAGTTTGCCGTTGCTGTTTTGCCTTGTGCGGCCTGCCTTGGTTTCACTCGTTTCGTTTTGATTTGGTGTTTTTGGTTAGCTTGTTTAACTGTTTTGTCATACCCGTTTGCTAGCCTGTTTTTGCTGTGCTTTGCCGTTTTTGTCCTGCCTGTTGTCTCGTTTTGCTCTTTGACTTACTTGGCTCTGTTTTTGAATTGATTTGTGTTCATTTCCTTTGCAAATTTAGTTTTTGCTTTGAGATTCAACTTTTTGTATTGCTTATTTGGTACTGGCTTGTGTGTTTTATTTTTGTGTTTTTGCTTTTGGAGTTCCGTTATTTTCTGTATTAGTTGTATGTATCGGGGCCTACTCCATGTAGCTGTGCATGGTTGGTGATCTCACCTAGTATTCTAGGTAGAGAACTGAGCATTTGGCCTAAGTCCCTACCTTTCCACACCTACTGTTTTCACAGGTACTGGTTGTCTTATTTTTATTTATTTTTTTAAATTGCTCATCAGATTTTTCTGGAAGTAGTGCAGCTGCATCTATGGGATGGTTACTGGATGGTGGCTCCCATTCCCTCATACTGCATGAGGTGGATACACATGTACCAGTATAACATGTACTTTTGGGAGCACAGACATGTGAATTGGATGAGTCAGCCTGCCCCCCCCCAATTTCAGTAACTACTCCGTTATGGTTGGTGTACTCTATTTATTTGTATTCATTCATTTCCTTGTTGATGGCCAGTACCCTATCCCATTCTATTCTGCTTGTTTTCAGTCCTGTTTTAGTCTAAGCATTGCATGTACAACTATCTACCCAGGGCTGCATACTACTTTTTGCAAGAAAAGGACATTTTGAGTGCATGCAGAAAATCACCTTCACACTCGGTTTCCCTCAGTTGCAGAACCAGTGAACACAACCACAACAGATACACATAGTCGCACAACGTTATCATTTAGCAGATGCTCTTATGTAGCATACATAAGATTGGCTTCAATATTCTCCATTCATACAGCTGGATATTCACTGAGGCAATTGTAGGTTAAGTACCCTGCTCTAGGGTATAACGGATGCTTCAGAAGGGAATCAAACTGGCAAAGTTTCGGTTACAGGCCCTGCTGCTTACCACGACGCCACACTGCTGCCCTACATTAGAAGGCCAAAATCAGTGGTGACTAAAGCAGAGCTGAACAGATGGTAAGCTTTCAAAGACATTGTTTCATTGAACATGAGCCTCCTCAGAAAATTCCTTTCACATTCACAATGTTCACATGCTTCAGCCAAAACGCAGGAAAATTATTTTAGGAGGTTTACAGGGCAATTGTACCAGATTAACAGCACAGATCACACCTTTCTGTACACCATGTTTGGGGTTACTACCTCTTTGTTTGCCATTGCATCTTTTCATTTGGCTCTCTGATGTGCGATGCAGAAGTTAATCATGTGTCTCGTACCAGGGTCATGAGTTTGCATAAAAAGATTGTCACAATCTTGTTTGTTTGCACCTGTGACCTATCGCATTTAAACATGGAACTGTTGACACTAAACATGTATTGATATAGGAATACCATGCTTTATTAAATTATAGTTAATGAAATTGGTTAAATTATGTTGTGATTTATTTGCTTTGAGTGATTAAATGCTACTTGGTCACTTGGTTGGTACTGCATTTTAAATGTTCATTCTGGAAATGGTAACAGTTCAGACAATGGGCTTTCATAGTTGATAAGCACTATATGTACACAGATATCTGGAAACAGGAAATGTGTATAAATAGACACCATCAGTTCTCACTTATATTTTTATCCACTGCAGCCACAAGATGCAAAACAGACATCAGACTACACACTGCATTTAATGCTCAGTATGCTAATCTCAAGTTTTTATTATAAAGAAATCCAAACAGCCATGATTCTGTGAATAAAATTCTATACATTTCATAATATCCCCTGAGAAATGTTAAATTCATCTGAGAGAAAGTGGAATGCCCTTTAAACTTAATCAAGATAGTATTCCCCATTGAGTTCACCATTTTTAACAGAGGTCAACAAATCGCACACAAAAAAGAGAGAGGGGGAGGCTGCAGGGTGAGGTGTAAGCCTTTAGTGGATCCCAGATGGACTTTGCAGAAGATGCTGTGCTTGATAAAAAGAGAATCCCTCCTTATCTTCCTAATTAGGCTTGACCACAGCAGCTCAACTTTCACCTGCTCGAACCAAAAAAAAATTCTATCAGCTCTGTCCTTAATTCATGTAACAACAAAGTACACAAGCATCTTATGTTTTCACATAGGGATAACTGGACACTGAAAGTTTGGATTAGGGTCCTTCAGGTTTGCCCTCAGTCTTAAAACTCTGTTCTTAAAGGGCCAGTACTTCCACATGTGCATACATGCTGTTAACCTCTAGCATGCTAATCTAAAGCTCTGGGTGCAGTGCAGCACATTGATGAAATTCAACTGATGTTCTAGACTTGACCAACGTGTTTAAGTAACTGCATTATAAACACAGCTGTGTATATGACGAAGACGACTGTGCCATTCATCACAGGAGCATCTGGTTAACGAATAACCACCCAATTCAATAACTCTGTCTTTATTTTGTCAGTTTAATGTCCCCCATACCCCTGGCTCTGAGAGTGGTTGTGGTTTAAAGAGCGCTGGAGAGCCTGCAGTTCAGCACTGTTCTGGGGCCAGAGGTGAGAGGTGCTGCTCTGGCAGCAACAGTGTTTGAGAAGCACAGGCTGCACAAGGGAAAACGGAGCTTTGGAACGAGCCGAGTCTGAAACCGCAAAGTGGGTGAGGGCTGTGCTGAACAGGAAAGGGCCGTCTAAAAACGAACCCTCTCTCCGTCCGTCCCCAAAGCTCTGAGGATGGGGGGGGCTTCTATCACACAAATAGAACATACATTATTCTGTGTAAATGCAGAGTATAAATACCCCTCGTTTGAATGACACCTGATTTTGTCGCAGATGTAGTTGTACTTTCTAGTATGTTACAAGTGTAAGTGGAGGAATTCTACATTACGTAAGTGTTCCAAGTCATTCCAAGCAAATGCAGTCATGCGTATATTGAGCTTCATAAAAGAATTATGTATTTTTTTTTGTACTTATTTTAGTTTTACAGCTATTATATGATAAAAACATATCATAGAATTGTCTTAGTCATCATTGGGTTGACAGGTATACCATCCAGCCAAGTGAGAGCGTTCCAGTTTCTAGTGTACTCACTTATGCCGGGCTGCCGATTCTGTATCTTGGAGCGTATCCAAAACGCTACCGGAACCAAACACGCCAGCACTGCCAATGGTATCAATATGGCCCCCACAGTTTGGCTATGCGTCTGCTCTAAAAAGATTAAATGGTAAACAGAATATTACAGTAAGCACATATATTATATATATATATACACAATTACACTATTTCATGCTGTTTACAGTACATGACTGCATCAGACAGATAACTCAGTTCTAGATATCATGTGTGTCATTCTCACCAGTGACAGTCAACTCAAAAGTCTTGTTGAGAGAGAGCCGTCCATCGTTGTCGTACACTTCAGCTTTGTAGAAACCATTGTCCTGTTTTTGGACATTTCTCAGCTGAAGGGACCCGTTTGCTAATATTTCAATTTGCTCTCTAACAGTATATTTTTTGTGGCGGTTTATCTGAGCTATTCGAACCTGTCCCTGGGTCCACCTGATGTCACTGTGTTCTGATACAGACACATTGACCAAGTCAAGTATGACTGGGCTACCTGCTGTGGCCAAAACTCCAACAGCTCCTCCACTGCCTGCATAGGACAAACAAAAGACAATTCCTGTAAGAAAATTTATGAAGCTGATTCTCCTTCCTTAACGCTACAAAAGAATCAGTTTGTTGTTGGTAGTATATATAGGCTTAGCAAATGGATTACGTTACACTCTGTTGTCATTTAGCAGATGCTCTCATCCAGTGCAACTCTCACACACCTAATAAAATGGCATGAAAAGCTGCAGAAACAGGATGCCAAGCATCAGCGGAAAAACACAATTCATGCCTAGATTGACATGTATTGACATGCATACAAATAGTTAAATGGCATGAACATACTGTACCTACCGGAGACAGACACAAGGAAGAGGGAAATGATTGCAATGGAAGCAATGTTCGGTCTTTCAGCCATGGTAATGAACTGGTGCTCTGACCAAGGTAGGTCTGGGGGTGGCATTCATAGGGCAGCTAACCACCAAGCAGACTAACCTGGTTTAGACCCTATGGTCATGCTGTGAGCTACACCAGTAAGAACATAAAGGCCTGGACTGCTGAATGTGGTTACGTTCTGTAATGAAGTACAGGTAGAGATGAACACACATACTGTGGAACAAGACCGTGTATGTGTGCAAGGACATTACATTAAATGAAACTCTGAGCAAGTCTGACCACTGAAAAGAAAAACAGATACAGCCCCCCCCCCCCCCCCCCCCTTGAGACACCATTGAGCAGAATGTGTCTGTTGCATCTAGGTAATAGTACAGTTCTTATGGTTTATCGTGGATGAAACTACTTTTGTCTGAGTCAGCAGATGGCTATTGCTATGTGCTACACACTGCTGTGTAGCCACATGAAAATGCACAGCACAAGCCTAAGGTGTGGTACACAAATTACTCATTACAAGTTACAGGACATAAACAATTTTATCATCTTTTTTTATTATCTTCTTTTATGCTTCATGGTGTGCACCAATCAGGTTACTACTTGCACACAGAGGTGACAGTTTTTCACAACATGAACACATTATTACAGTTAATGCCTATGGCCAAAATAAAACCTTGGGTTGCTACGCTTTCGGACAGGACGTTGGTTTCTCATTTCCTGTTTTTGTTATGGTTCATACTCGCACAGAGATCATAAGCTTTATGAGAAATGTTCCATCCAGACTTTACCACAAACGGAGAAACAGAGCAACATCACACACGTTTGAAGAAGCACCAACAGCAGAAAGGCATGTCTGGAATATTGTACGGGATTATGAGATTATTATGTCAATGTATTTATTTCATATGTCATGAACCATGTAAAGTAGCGGTTCATGTTAATACAAAACAACATGGACCATTGAAGTGACCAAATACAAAAAAGGTACAAGGTCAAAAAAAAATATATATTTTATTTGTAATGTGCACTCTCTCCTTTATTTTCTGAGAAAGGTATATATGGAAAGTTCAGAAGGAGCCCATTCACTGGATTCACTTTCCAACCCAACCAAACGTGAGGCCTGAAGATAGTGGTAAAATGCAGAGATAATGTATTCACAAAAGGGGAGCAAACAAATGTAGTGGGGGTTTCACCTGTTCAACACGCATGGAGTAGACTTTGTGTACAAAAGGAACAGGTAATAAACAACAGTCTGTTTATACTTATCTCAGTTACATGCACAGACGTCACAAGTCATTATGTTATTGTCACCTGGCAGATGATGTAATCCAGAGCAAATCTCACAGGTTGCAATTTTTTCATGTTATCCATTTACACATCTGGATTTTTTACGGATGGAATTCTAGGTTAAATACCTTGCCCAAGTGTACAGCAGCAGTGCCCCAGCAGGGAACTGACCCGCTAAACATTTGGTTACGAGCCGCACCTTACCACTGTGCTACACTGCTGCCCTCATATGGAGTCATATGTAAAGGCTGGCTGAGCAAGGCAACTCAAGTGTGCAGCTAAAAACTGAGGATACCCAATTACCTGAATAGCAAATCAAGGGTAAATAAACAGTGGTGATGTGTTTTGTCCAAAACCAGCCTTCCTTTGCCTGTTTCAGTTTTTTCCAGTAAGACAGTTGCAGCCAGTGGCATCTTGTTTATGCATAAACAGAAACAGGTTTGAAAGAATTTCTGTGTCTGATGCAAGTATAGTGCGCTAAGGCCTGCAGCGTAGTGTTAAATTGGAAAGCACTCCCTCTGGTGGTTCGATCCTGCACTGCAGCTCACCACACACCTTCATCCGCAGGTTTGAATATCTTTTTTGTGTGTGCATTGTAGGTAATTGTTAAATCAAGCAAGTACAGCACTAAGGAAATACTAGACTTCTTTTGAGCAAAATATTTTTAATTTTGTGTAAAAATATTAGTTGGTGTTGCTTAGATAATAAATAAAAAGCAAATGTTTGTGGAAAGTATTAAAAAAAAGCATACAGCTGTCTTGTGCTTTCAGTTCAAGAGCATGACAGTGTGGTGCTGAAACATTTTGTATAGAGTATAGCACTAGTATCTGTGCAAGATAAAGGCTGCTTGAGGTTAAGTGACACCAGACAGCTCCTTGTGACCGCATGAAGGTTTCATCTCATACAAGTTTAACTTTGTCTCATGACTGTGGCCAGGGCACAAGGTGCTTCATAGTCTCAGCAAATGCCACTTAGACGTCTTTGAATACGATGTGTTCAGAACTCAGATGTACGCTATAGATCGTCCCTGAGGTCTCCACATACAGAACTATCAGAGAAAGCGTTCCCTGATGTGATCTTGTGTCTTAATCTGCCAGCAAGTAACTTGCTAGCTTCATTGACTACCTCAGCCATAACATACTGTGACAGAATGTGAAAATCATCAAGAGTAATATGAACATGAAAACAAGTTACATCATTTGGAGCACTGAGACAGTTAAGGAGCAAACATTTTGCAGTCTTGGACCCGTTCTAAACTAATGTCCTATTTACATGGCATTACCACTTCTAGTGGTTTCCTGTACATTTTCATGCAGGTAACACGTGATATAAGCAATCAAAATGGACATGACATGGCTTATTAATTTACATTGAACAAACTTTCACTGGGGATTGAGAGAACACATCTTACCGTAGAATAAAAACAGGGGGTAGACAAAATAATGGATACATCAAACAGTATATGAGTTAGGCTTCAGTTCAGTCCCTTTTGGAATGCTGTTATACAAACTTTGGGATATTTCACCATTCTTCAAGAGGATAAGCCTCCAGTGCTTTGAGAGATGAAGAAAGTAGAAATATTCTCCGTGCTCTGCATTCCAGAATTTCCCATAAAGGTTCAATGATATTCAGATCTGGTTCAGATCTGAGAAGGCCATGGAAGGCGTTTGACTTTGTCTTGGTCTTCTTGAAACCACTCTTGAATCTCTTTAGCAGTGTGTAAGGGAGTATTATGCTCCATTTCTTGAGGAAGCAATGTTTGCACTGAAGGGTGAACTTGCTTACCTAAAATGGCTTGCTTGGCTGTAATTCAGCTATCCAGAGTAGTAATTGAACCAAAAAACATTAGCTAGTTTAACATGCACCCTTTATCTGATACTGAGTCTGAGGGGTTAGATATGAGAAAAAAGAAAATACATATGTAAAGTATAAATATAAACTGCATATCTAAATATACACACATTTACAATCAGTTATATGGTTACATCACCCAGCATGAAGCCCAGAAATTTCCAAAGTGGTTTTATAGGTAGTGGTGAGTGATTTTCATAGATCAGTGTGAGTATGAATGTTCCTTCCTTTTCGGCTGTGAAGCAACAACAGACAAATGATATGTAAACCAAAAATACAGCAGTGAAGGTCATGAAAAATGGCACTCTCCTACACGTCAAACTAACATCTTTAAGGACATTTTAGCATGGAAATGATATTCATGGGGGAAAAAAAGAAATGAATGAAACACACAATTTGCTGTTTCAGGGAATTTTACATTTAAAAAAAATCAGTACTTTACATAACTTAATAAATGTTACATAAATATCAGGTTTAGCTTGTATGTAAAATACTTAATGGAAGCATAGCAGCTACAGTTTTGTTCAAACTCAAAACCCAATGCTTTAAAACGTATTCCACACCACTGCTCAGCTCAACTCAACATTGATTTGTACGTACAGCTTTAACAATTCAGAGGGAGAATGTGTTACTTACTGTTGTAGTCTCTTGCTCATGTAGCACAGAGTGCAGGTAGCCGCAGCCAGTGCTACCAGCAGGAAACATGTATGTACCATCAAATAGACGACTGTTTTACTTAGCAGTCCTACAACAAAGTTCACCACAGAGGGGTCAGATAAGCATAACAGCTGCAGCTTTCTGCTGTCTTAGAGAGTTAAAATCTGCTTTAATCAGGATGATGAAAGTTGTAAATACTCTTACCCTTTTGTAGTAAGCATACAAAATCAATATGTCCATCTGGCATACAGATGGTGGCATGTCGCTCTAAAAAAAAAAAAAATTGTCAACGGTTAAAATATTGTTTTAAAAAATGTAAACATTATGCACACACTTGACTGCAGCATTACTATGACACAGGCTATAATGAGCCTCATGTAGGTGCTCCATTACCAGCAATATTTACCATCGCTTAGATCAAGGGCAAACTTACCCAAGGTCACCTCAGTAGCACTGAAGCCTGTCACATTTTCAGACCCAGCTGTGGTACTTAACAGCAGGCTGTCCCCAATGCCCTGAGTGGAAATCATGCGTTCTGGAAAACCATTGTTTCAGTGAAGAAATAAAATTCATTATTACAGTGAATATAGTCATTTATTTAATAAATATTGCCCATACGTGTTGCTGTCGATGGGAAACGCACACGCACACACACACATTGCATGTTCTGTGACAGCTAAACCCAAACAGTTTGTTAAAGAACACAAGTGAACAAAAGGTGTCAATTTTTGTCATGTCGTAGTTAAATTTGTTCTTTTTTTTATCACAAATTGATATTGATATTCCGCAACGGATAGGTGTTTTGTGATAAAGTGGTATGTTCAGGTAACTCCCCATGCCAATATGGCTGAAATCGGCATATTAGCTCCGCACCACTAAGTTGGCAAGAGCCAGTGCTGTACTTACCAGTAACGAACACAGAGTAGACTAGCGTCTTAACCTCTCTGCCGTCCTCATCGTAAATCATCAAAGTGTAGTTTCCTGAGTCATTCTTCATTGCCCCGTCGATGCGGAGAGTGGAATTTGAAAGAGAGCTTCTGGATTTGTAACTTTCATGATGTTTGCACGAAAAACTGTTGCATGATGCTACTTTTTTATTACTGAAATACAGAATTGAACTTCCCTGTGATGTGCCCTCCTGGATTTTTAAATATATTGAGCTTCCCTCTTCCACCGTTACATTTTCTGGAGAACCTGTTTTTAAAAGTAATAATTAATGAGGGTTTCCAATTAAATAGGAATATGCATCATTTCATTTGCATTACCAGATATATGACACTTACTGCCGAATACTTGTCTTTACTGAAATGATCAAGCTCTTGTACAGCAAGCAAACGGACCCATGACTATCCATCTCCATGCAATCATTACAAACTGTATTTTTTATGGAGGGATGCTCATAAAATAAACATGGGACAGGTACAGCTTTAGGCATGCCATTTAGGTTAGGTTAGGTTAGGTTAGGTTATCTTTATTATCCCACTAGGGGAAAAATGTTTTGCAGCCAGGGTTCTCATCCAACAGAATACAAAAGGACAACAGTGACTACAACATGGATATCAGGAATGATGGTCTTACCGGTTAGGAAGCAGGGAAGACTCCAACAGAGCAGTAAAAACACAGAGCTGCTGGAGTTCATTTCTGAGGCTCTCTGCTCTCTGAGAGGTGAGTTGGGTGCCTTCAGACAGACCTCAGTTTTAAATAGATGCACAAGACTTTGTCGCTGTGGCCTATCGAGATGTGATGGTGAGATGGAAATCGTCCGTCTCTCTCTCTCTCTCTATAGACTTATATTTATCTCATTACAGTGTATTTGTGTTCACAGTGCACCAGAGCTAACTTGAAGGGACTGAATGCAAATGTATTATGGTAAGGGGGTGTCTTCACAGAGCTGAGAGATGTGCTTGCAGTGTAAATTAAAGAATAAATAAATAAAAAGACTATTAACATCAATCAAGTCATTCAAGCAGGCCTTTTTCATTGGTGCTGGCCAACACTAAATACTGTAATGGCCTGAATCTAAGGTGACTCTAATTATGAAGAGACCACCACCCTTTTCAAAGAGGAGAACTTGAAAAAGTTACAAAAATACACTTCATCAAACCATGAAATATTTACAATTGCTCTTGGTGTGTGTAGAATCTAATTGTATCTCAACAAGAGAAAGAGTCGCTCTCAGCTACACAATGGGCAATGGTTCCATTGGCTGTCAAACATGCAAAGTCTTTTGATTGGTTCAAACCATGAATAACATGTTTCTATGTCACTGTAGATCAGTGGATGACAGGAGTAAAATTAGAAATGGATGCTTTTTGGGGGGGGGGGGGCTGTTGTAGGGTGGGTTAATGAAAAATTCAATGTCTTGAATGTCAAATACAAACCAGCTTTATTGTATTGAGTTACAACAGCCATAACTGCAATTATCACATTGACTGTCTTATATTCTGCTTATAAAAATAAAAAAGAATCTAGAATTATTTTCTCCGTGTAAAAAAGACACTGCACTTTCCTTACTATCTGTGTAGACAAATATAGATTCAAGGTAAATATTTTTACAGGTAATTTCATGGCACTTGCTTTGTGGTCAGTACTAAATTATGTGAACTTTGACACTTCACTCCTTTTTACTTCTCTTGCTTGGAGACTCTTCATCATCACCTGGGAATTAAAGTAGGATTAAGTGTGCAATTGGATAAAAATGAAACAAACCACATGGCTGAGGAGATTTAAATGCCCAAACAATCTCTTACTGCGCAAACAGCTTTACTGAGTGTCAGCACCTTGGTGCATTATATCCAAATGACATCCTGTCCCAGAACACAGTGTCCCTATCTGTGCACTAAAGCAGTCTTTTTTAACTGGTCAAGAAGAAACAGTGGCTCCGTTTCTCATCCACCTTCACCACTCCCAGGAGTAACCTGGGTGTCCAACCTCTCCCATATAGTGTCTAAGCAGACACTTGATATTTCCGCATAGAATTAATGGAAAGAAGGTCCACTGTAGAAACATATTTCTGAGAAAAGGGAAGAGTCTTCCTCTAAATGGACTGCCCTTTCTCATCTTTGAGAAATTGTCTTATAATAAAAAAATTACACAATGCAGTGTTAGTCACTATTCAAATTTTTATATAGGAATAAAATTAAGCTGATTTTTAGGTTGTGACAAGTAAAGCTTGCAGACAGCTTATATACATCCAAAAGCATTAATATTTATTTGTACATTGTACATTGACCTTTCGTGGCTGTTAAGCATAAAGTGTCATACCTTTACATTGAACCAGGGCTCAAGTCTACACATCTCAACAAAATAAACACTTACCTTTTTTCAAACCCTTTCCCTCCTTTTCTTCAGCTTTTTGCCTCCCTTTCAACACATAGAAAGAGTATTAACTCTTCAATGGGCTCACAAAGTTGAAAAGAGAGAATAATTAGCGCTCTGTGAGAAGCATCTACCTAAAGCTAGCATTGAGGGCACTGGAGACACACCTCTTTTTCGTGAACCCTTGTTATCCCGACGGTTACCAGTGGAGGCCTTAGGGTGTTTTGAAGCCTCTGGATTGTCATTGCCAGATGTAATTTCTCTCATTCCGTCTATTGAAATGAACAGGAAAAAAAATATGTGATGCTTTTAATTGAACACATAACATGATGGAAGTATTTTTATGAAATTAGAATTCATTAGTTAAAATCACCAAGCTTTACTGTGCACCTGCAGTTTTGCCAAAAGTCACTGGTAGATTTGTGGATTAGAAGTTCAAAGTAAACTGTATAGTCAGAAGCACTGAGTGAATCTTCTGGAGTGTGAATGTTTTAGGGTTAGGGTGTTTCAATATGTGAATAATAAATAGCAAGTGAATGTCACAAACCATGAATGAGGCCAGCACCACATTACCTGCTTCTGACTCCATAGATTCTTCCTTTTTATCATCTTCAGAGTCTGTTTTTATTCAAACACAAATTAGACATTTACTGTCAATTCAGTTATACATATTTGTAACTACATCTACATCTGTATACCGATCAGACACGCTGCAAAAAAGCAAGACCACATCTCACTAGCGAAGTGTGGAGACCCAGTGAACTCCATTGTGTACGTTTCACAATGTGGATCAGAATGATTTAGTGAATCATCATGAATTGTGGATCAGCTCAGAACAGTGATGGTGAATGAGAAGAGACCTGTCTGGGTACATAGAGCTGAATGACGTGATCCACTATTTATTACAGTATATGCTGTGTATATACAGTATATGAATATATGAAATATGAATTTCTGAGTAGGAAGGTTTTGCTTCCATGATTATTAAGCCACCTGGGTTTCCGAACTCTCATATCTACTTTCTAAACATGCTTTTGATATTTGGTAAGATGGATATAACACTCTTGCCAAGAACTGCTACAGCATTTTACATTCAGATTCAAGTAAACTGTCCTCATGTATCTTTGTATTCTTAAGAGAAAACTGTCCTTCCTCGCAGTGAACTGGTCCTTCATCATTATGAGAAAATATACAAAATTACACACTGCAGTGCTAGCATCATCATTAGTATCATTTTAACCTCATATCTTCTGAGTTCCCACTTATATTCCATAAATGAAAACACAACAGAAATAAACAAAATCACTGCATACCAGTGTCCTCAGCCATCGGCTCTTATTCGCCCTCTACTGGTCCTGTTTGAAAATGTGAATATAAGCCACAAAAGTCAACTCGATTCAACAGGTCAGCACAAAACCACCTCAAGCTCTTATTGTGTGCTTGTAGTTTTACCAAATGTCGTCTGAAGATTTGTGAATCTGGAATTCAAAGGCAATTGCGTTTCAGTCAGACATATTGAGTGATTCTTCTGGAGTGTGTGTGTTTTGTTGTGTGGATACTTCTAATATTGTTAACTCTTTATGCTTGTGTTATACTCTGCTCCACTCCAGTAAGTCACTTTGGATAAAAGCGTCTGCCAAATGAATAAATGTAAATGGATCATAAATAGGAAGTGAATGTCACAAAGCATGAATAAGGCCAGCACCACATTACCTGCTTCTGAATCCATGGGTTCTTCCTCTTTATCATCTTCAGTTTCTGTTTTTATTATAAAGCAAATAAAAGACATGTGCCGTTGATTCAGTTATACATATCCATACTTGCGTGTACATCTGTATACCAATCAGGCATGCCACATAAAAGCAAGACCATTCTCACTAGTGAAATGTGGATCAGAGACCCAGTGCACTCAGTGTGTAGGTTGCAATGTGTGTATCAGGGTAAGGCAGTGAATCTCATGGACTGTGGATGAGTTCGGAGCAATGAGAGTAAAGTGCCGGGGACCTGTCTCGGTACAAGGCAGCTGTGCCACCCCGGCCTCTCTCTGTACTGGGACCGTGTGTGTCATGCCCCTTTGTATTGCACTCTGCCCCTAATAAATGTTAATGAATGACATAATCCACTGTCTATTGCATTACTACAGTACTGAATCTCTTAACAGCTGCTCTTTATATTTTCAGAAATGGCATTTTACTCAACATAGGTTATTAGGATATATACGTCTTATAAAAAAAAAAAAAGTATCAGTCATGTGATGTGATACTAACCCAGCGTCTGTGACACTTGGAGAGGGTTGGTGTCGTTTTTGGGAGGCGACTGTTTGATTGTGGGGAAAAATCTGGTCCAGAATGATACAGAATCCTCTTGATTTTGTTCCTGCTCTGCAAAAGAAAATGCAAATGCAACATACATTATTACAGTCCCTCTCAGTCAGCTAGACTGCCAAATTGTCTCATTTTCCTATGTAGGAAAAAAATGGCACCTTGTCTTGTTGGTGGTGAAGAGCTTGCATTAGTCCGGTGTTTTGACTGTAGACTGGAGGCAGTTTTTGGCTTAATACTCTCCTTATGTGTCCCTATGTCCCCTGACCTTTGTGGCGCTTTCCCTTAAGAAACAACAGGGATATTAAAACAGCTAATGTTTATGATTTGGACAAGTGTACTCTATATTTTCAAAGAATTACATTGTAATCAACACAGGATATATAAAAGATATATCAGACATTTGATGTGTTACAAACCCAGCCTTGGTGACACTTGGAGCATGGGGGTGTTGTTTTGGGGGGTTGACGGACTGTTTGTGTGAAGAAAGCTGGTCAAGGAATGCCACCAGTCTGTAGGAAAATAATACCAGTTTGATTATCATGTGTGCAAAGGTGTACATGCTTGTGTGTGTGTGTATGTGTGTCTGTGTGTACATTACATTACATTTATTTAGCAGATGCTCTTATCCAGAGCGACTTCCAGCATAAAAAACAGAAGTATATCCGTTCAGGCAGAACCATTCTAACTAGTAAAATGTGGGTAGGTCTCAGTGTGTGTGTATCAGAGTGACTTATTGAATTTCATGGATTGCGGATGAGCTCAGAACAGTGAAAGTGAAGCGCCGGGGACCTCTCTGGGTATGTGGCAGCTGTGTCCGCTGGGCCGCTCCACACACTGGCACTGAGGGTGATGAAGGTCCAGTGCTGACCGATGGGGGTAAACTCCCATCTGATCCTGTCGAAATAACAAAACTACTGGTGTCTGGACTGGGGAACAGCAATCAAGAACATTAAAGTTTGGAATAATGTGATTTGGATGAGTATACTCTATATTTTCAAAGAATTACATTGCAATCAACACAGGATATATAAAAGATATATCAGACATTTGATGTGTTACAAACCCAGCCTTGGTGACACTTGGAGCATGGGGGTGTTGTTTTGGGGGGTTGACAGACTGTTTGTGTGAAGAAAGCTGGTCAAGGAATGCCACCAGTCTGTAGGAAAATAATACCAGTTTGATTATCATGTGTGCAAAGGTGTACATGCTTGTGTGTGTGTGTATGTGTGTCTGTGTGTACATTACATTACATTTATTTAGCAGATGCTCTTATCCAGAGCGACTTCCAGCATAAAAAACAGAAGTATATCCGTTCAGGCAGAACCATTCTAACTAGTAAAATGTGGGTAGGTCTCAGTGTGTGTGTATCAGAGTGACTTATTGAATTTCATGGATTGCGGATGAGCTCAGAACAATGAAAGTGAAGCGCCGGGGACCTCTCTGGGTATGTGGCAGCTGTGTCCGCTGGGCCGCTCCCCGCACTGGCACTGAGGGTGATGAAGGTCCAGTGCTGACCGATGGGGGTAAACTCCCATCTGATCCTGCCGAAATAACAAAACTACTGGTGTCTGGACTGGGGAACAGCAATCAAGAACATTAAAGTTTGGAATAATGTGATTTGGATGAGTATACTCTACATTTTCAAAGAATTACATTGTTATCAACACAGGATATATAAAAGATATATCAGACATTTGATGTTACAAACCCAGCCTTGGTGACACTTGGAGCATGGGGGTGTTGTTTTGGGGGGTTGACGGACTGTTTGTGTGAAGAAAGCTGGTCAAGGAATACCACCAGCCTGTAGGTAGATAATACCCGCTTGATTATCATCTGTGCAACTGTGTGTGTGTGTGTGTGTGTGTGTGTGTGTGTGTGTGTGTGTGTGTGTGTGTGTGTGTGTGTGTGTGTGTGTAAGTTTGCACGCTGGTCTAAATGATCAGATTCCTCAACAAACCTCTGGATGATGCAGAATCCTTTTGCTTTTGTTCCTGCTCTGCAAAGGAAAATTCAAATGCAGTATAAATTATTACAGTCCATCTCAGTCAGCTAGACTGCCAAAATCCTCATTTTCCCATACAGGAAATATTTGAAATGTCACCTTGTCTTGTCCGTGCTGATGAGCTTGCATTAGTTCGGTTTTGTGACTGTAGATGGGAGACAGTTGTTGGCATAATCCTCTCCTTATGTGTCCCTGTCTTGTCTGGTCCTTGTGGTGCTTTCCCTTAAGAAAAGATAAGGGTAGGAACTGAGTAGGAACACAGCTTTTGTTCTTTATGAATAAATATAATTTTACGAATCCTACCTTTTAACTTCATACTTATGAGAGTTATGACAATGGACATCACAATAATGGCACCTATCCAATGCAGATTAGTCCGTAAAACTGGGGGGAAAAAAATAAGGGAAAAAAATGAAGAAATGGACACCCATACTGTCTGTTATTCTGTCAAGCTATAGGTAGTGCCAATATTTAAGAATATTATTTTGATCAAATATAACGTGGTGCATATTCATATGTTTACCAACAAATAACAATTATTGCAAATTCAAGAGCAATAACCTTTTCTTTATAAAACATCAAACTGAAGAATTTAGAGTGGAATGAAATAAAACAGAAATTAGTCAAAAATATTATCAGAACAAAATAGAAATATACAACATGAGGTAATATCAACAAAATATATTTTCTCTCTCGCTTTCCTCTCTACCTTTGAGAGGAGAAGGAGGGGAATGATCCTCCCGCGCCTCGTCTGTCTCTTCCACAGAATAAGTGTGTGGATTACCTGTTTCTTCCAGTTCTGTCTCAGTATATGATGGGGAGCGGGAGGTATCCTCTTGCTCCAATTCGGAACGGTCCTCCTCTGTAACTTCAATAAGTGGTTGTCTGCCTTTAGAAATAAAACCATAACGACAACAAATGTAACAGCAAGTGATTTTTGAAAATGAATCTCCTTCTTATTCCCTGTTTATTCTGGCCTTAATTACCTGTGGTAGTTTTGCATCAACTAGGGTTTAGAAGCAATTTTTTTGGCCATTTCACTCACCCTCAACCCTCAGCTCCACCTCTGCATGACCGTATGCCAGCCCCACAAACGCGGAGCAGGTGTAGAGGTCGGCATCGGAGGTCTGGACCCTGCTCAGGTGGAGAGAGGCGTTTCCATCCAACAGCTCAGCAGTGAACAGGTGCGCTCTGCCCCTGTAGCTGTCTCCAGGCAACTCCAGGTCCTCCCTCTGATCCTTGAAGAACGAGACCAACTCATCCCCCTTCTCCCGGAACCAGCGCAGCTCCAGGTTCGGGATGCTGGTCTCAGGGGGGATGGAGCAGGGCAAAACCACGTCTTCATTCTCCACTGCAGTCACCGTGTCAACGGCTGTCCTGACTTCAAAATCTGTGTGAGATCAAAAAAAAGAGAGCCATTCTTCAACACTTTTAAAATAGCAGAGAGTGGACAGATTATGTGCAAAACACTGTGGTCATTTACACCATTTGCACCACCGACATTTCTATACTGTAGTTTTTGAAAAGTAAATGTGCAACAAGAAAGCAGGCTGCCTAGCAGGCATTACTCACATTGGAGTGAGGATTCAGCTTGTCGGACAAAACAGCAGATAACCAATAATGCTCCTACACAACAGCTTTGCATTCTGGGATTCTTCACGAGCGCTGATCTCCTGTGGAATAAGTAGGTACCATAATGCATTCTGATAGGTAGCAGTATCAGTTTTTGGATAATTTCATACACAAAAGGAAAAAAAGACAGTCATTCACAAGGAAATATGAGCTCTTACAACACTGTGACCACCTGAACTTTACTCCTTGTTTTCAAACGAAAACAGCTCTCATGACTTTCACTTTTGTTGGAGTATAGTGTGGCCCCACCCACAATCTGAAACACTGTTACGGAAGAGATCAGCAGAGGGAGTAGAGGTATCACCTTTAAAACAAAAATTAGCTTGGCCTCCATTTTGTGAACATCTGATTATAAAAGACAAATCTAAAATGGCACTGATGGTAGTAAATCCTTTTTCCCAATTCACAAGAATACACGCATTTGTTTTATGCTAAAATTAATGGAAAACATTATATTGAATAAGAAATGTTTGTAAAAATTAACAGCACTGAAATCACCATGTAGTGGAACCATTACTTTGCTGTTTATTTCTGTGTTAAATCCCCTCACTGTGGGTGTGATTCAGGTAGCTGGAAATTACAGTATTAACATTCCTTTTATTACCTCTGTTTTTCTGCACAAAAATTGTTTAGCTGTTTGAAAGTAGCATTTGTGACGCTCACAAAATGTTCGGTCACATTTGTGATGTTTTTTTGGTTTATGTAATTTAATTTTCTTGGAAACGGTCAAGAAATGGGCACCTGCATAATGCATGGCTATGCTAGATTTTGAACACGCTGGTTGTGTTTCTCCCCCAGTAGGTGGCGGAGCGAGGTTATGGCTTAGCTCCCAGGACCACTGTGTGGGTAAATGCGCAAGATCGCGGTGTTATCTCATGAAAACAGAAGGTTCTGGAAGGACGCGCACGTCTCCTTGCCTCGTCTTTTTTTCCTGTTTTTCACTGGTTAGTGTTTGGTATGGATGCACAAAATATGTGTAGTTTATAATATAGCTAACTGGCTAAATATTAGTTGTGACCAAAACATTTTTTTTAGTGAAATGAAGCTAGCTAGTAGTGTCTCAAATTGTAGTTCATGTTAGAAAAATTCGTTTGAACATATTGTTTTTATTGCACTTTATTGCTTTTGGCTCCGATTTAGATTTTATTTCAGTTCGAACATGTAGCGTGTATGAATAGACATACTGCCACATTAATTTGCATCTGGAAAGTGGATGGATGATCAAATTATATATGCAAGCATGTTGTTAATTGTTTTGCCTTATCTAAAGGACTGTTCCAATCGCAGTGTCTGCTGTAGTAATTCCGCTTTCATTACACAGTGGACCAGACCTGTTTTTCAAAGCACGGAGCAGGTAGGACAAAGGGGACCTTGAATTTGCAGGGGTTGCTATAGCAATGACAAATAAACTTTTTGTGTCCAGACAAGAATCAACTGATAACACTGGAATGGCTGCGAACTTGTTTTTCAGCTACCACAATGACATGGAAATGGGATTGACTGTGTCAGTGTATAATACTTTAGTTTTGCACTGTGCTTTATGTTTGAATTAAATAAAGAGAACATTAAAGGTAAAAATGAAAACCTTTTTGTGCAGATCTCTCCAACTGATTTTACTTACTTTTGGTTACCCAAACCCAGTTACCCAAACAATGCACAATTGTAGATCCTACCTTGCAGAAAATGCTAGTTTGTTTGTATATTATTATGAGAGGATTGACACAATTGATTAAAGGATATTCAGGGTGACATACAATTAATCATTAGCAGACTAGCATGAGCCTAGCAAGTTAATTATTATATCTGAAAGAAGGAACGTAGGACCCAATTTATAGAGTAAATATGCTGAAAAAAGGAATCCAGGTACACTGTAACAATACAGGCTCTCTTGTTTTAGTCTGTCCTTCCAGTAACAGCTTTTTTTACAACATTGCTTAAACTAATGGGCTATAATATACGTTTCAGAGAAGGACAAAGGCGTTAGGTGACTCGAGTGATTGTTTTTCAGTAAACAGGAGTGGCAGTTCCAAGTCCAGCGTTTAAGTGAAACTGAAAGTTGTCTTCAGATCCATAGTTCTACTGCAAGAACGAGGACATTTGCTTCATGTGGGAAAAACCAGACCTATTCGTGAAATTTGTGAAAATTAAATTTCAGAAGAAAGACTGGGAACTGATTTCGAACAGATAAGGTCAGAAAAAGGTAAGATGATGTATGATGTTAATAGAGTGCACAACAATACTACAGAACTGATTGTTGTCTCTTTAATGCTTTTAAAAATTTACATTATGTCTTACTTAGTTTCTTTTTCACAAATGCTTACAGTTTTATATTAAGTCATTATGAAGATATCTTTTGAGGATGAAGCTCTGGTTCTACTGGCAAAATATAGCAGGTTTTGAGCAGTAAATCTACATTTCTAAAAGCATAACAGAAGCATTACAGGTTTACAATGCCTTGCTTGTTTCACAAAGGTGCACTTTGAGATCACGGACGTTTAGATCGTTGTGTTTAATCTACAGTAATGATTGATCTGAGTGATACTGATTCAATTCCATTCCTGTATTAGACCAAAGAAGTCTACCAAAATGAATTTTCATGACCCTTAAATTACAAAAGGTCTGTAAAACAGTCCATTTTTTCAGCATTTCAGGTATGTTGCCAGTTAGAGGGGCCCAAGCCATCATTCTACTGGTCTGTTTGCAAATCTGCTCAGCGACAAATGGTAAGGCAATAATTTGTAAAGGTGTGCTACATTCAGGGTCCAGACTGTACAGCACCCAAAGCAGACAGCTTTTACTTCGGTGACTCACAATCTCATGGGTGAACTCGCATAGATGGCTCTTATTTTTATATATCAGTGTCAGAAAAGATGGTGTCCTGCCAGTGGACTTTGTGTGCATTTCTACAGTGACAGTGATAAACGGCAATATGTAAAGTCATATATCATATTAATTCTCATTTAATAGCATGCAGACTGACTTGCAAGATGATGCTGAGAGATACAACACAAATGTACACACTATCATCACACTGTACTATATATATGCTATACTATAAAATATGCACACAAATACTGCCATTCTTTGAATATGAAATCTATATACAATGTTATTGAGGTAATTTAAGTCACCGCATTTTGCAGTGAACTGAGATCACATATAGGCCTCTTGCAACATTCAGTCAAAAATATAATTCCATACATCATGTCTCTTTTTGCAGATAAATTCACCGTTGTCACTCAAGAAACTATCACAGCCAATGTGGGTGAGGATGTGGTCCTTCAAGCCCACCTGATGCCTAAAATCGACGCTGTGGGAATGATTGTGCTGTGGACGGACCAGGCAGATCACGAAATTCACAGTTACACCAAACAGACAGAAAACACTGACCACCAGCCTGATGCCTATAAGGACAGGGTAAGCCTGTTCAAAGAGGAACTGGAGAGGGGGAATGTCTCTTTGAAGCTGACCAAGGTCCAAGTCTCAGATGCAGGCACATACAGGTGTTCTGTAACCTCTATGACCTGGGAATCAGAAGCAGTCATTAAACTGGAGGTCATAGGTAAGCCAATGTTATCATAACACACATTTTTCAGGAAAAATAACATTACCAAGACAGTCAATTTCACAATGCTTTTGTGTGTAATATAATTTGTTTTTTAGACCAAACACAACCATTTCAGAGCTTGGCCAATCGTACACAAAGTCTGAATTAGACATTCAGAAGTTCTATGTGAGTTTCTTTGCTCATCATGCCGCTGTCTTGATTGCTTTGACAGGTATTGGTAACCCACCCCTGGTCTCCTTGGCTGCTCCTCATGATGGTATCAGGTTTACCTGTGTCTCAGGTGGCTGGTACCCTCGCCCTGTGCTGCTGTGGATGGACGAGAATGGTGCAGATCTGACCAGTAGCGCCCAGACCACTGAGAAGAATGACACTAATAGCCTGTTTACTTTGATCAGCCATCTGGACATCTCCAGTCAGTCTGGTTATCATGCATGCATCCTCAGACAAACGGAGGCCAACACCCAACTCGAGTCCAAGATCCAAGTCAGTGGTAAGTGTCTTACTATCCTAAGCATAAGCAAAAAGCCCCTGAGCCATCTGCCAATTGATTTGGGCTACATTCTCAATTAAAATTACATCTTATAACGGCATATACCATTTTGTAGGGAAACCTATACTATTTACACATTATCAATTTATACAGTTGCACAATTTCATTTAATTACAAAAGCAACTTAGTTTAAGTGCAGGGGCATGACGGGAACACCTCCACCAGAATTTGAACCTACAACCTACAGCCAGGCTATGGTGCGTGAAGCAATTCCATCTGCCATATACTGCATCTGCATATACTTGCCATTTGATATTGTGGGCAGATTTAAAAATGCATTCTTGTGGATATCCTTCAGCTGCGCATTTCTTGAGAGTCTCATCATCATGGAAGCACGGAGGGATATTCCTCATTCTCTTCGTGCTGGGACTCATGGCTGTGACCACTGTGCTTGTCCTGAGAAACAGAAGAGGTATGTGAGAGATTATGTGAAGAACTGATGTGAGGAAAAAAAAAAATCTCATGAAGATTAGCAGCACATGTTATTGTAGCTGCTTACCAGGTTGTAATTGAATGAGAACTCCAAAACAGGACTCAGCCTTGTGAATTGTTGACCGTCTGTGCCATAAGTAGCCACTCTCATGTGCACTCCTTTAAATGTAAAGTCATTGTTAACATTAATGTATGGAAAGGAAAAAGTTTAAAATAATATCCAGTCAATTTCTATTGGTGTTTATGTAATTTTTGTACCTTTAATTGAGACAGTCCCTTACAAATTCCAATTTGTAAATTCACTATGTTATTAATGTGCTTGGCAGAGTAAGCAAACCATAAGCAGCAGTCACTTTGACCACAACCTGTGATGAAGTGAATTACTTTAAATATAAAGTCAGTGTTAACTTTAATGTATGGTTTTGAGGCAAAGTAAAGTTGTAAAGTAATATCCAATCAACTTCTATATTTCTATTGGTGTTTATATAATTTTAAAACCTGGTCGCAAAAATCCCAGGCAAACTATCAATTCAAATTCATATGTTGTAACTACACTGCACTATTTTTAAAGCATGATACACAATACAGTAATACACAATTTATGATTCCGAAAAGGTACAATATCCGTGTCCCGTTAAAAAAATGGACCTACAGCCACTTTGAGTGTATTTCTCCAGTCAAGATTCCTTAATGACATTCTACCTCTGGCTTTCATTAATACTAATATTGTGTTGTATTTTTTTCCTAGCATCTGCCACTTTGAAAAAAGAGAGAGGTGAGATTTTTTAATTTCATTATTATTATTATCAGACACAATGCAATATTTCAGTGTGATTAACTCTGCATTTGAGAAAGATCTAAAATGCACGACACTTGAAAAGGTAGTCTTACAAGATTACAAATGATTCAAAAGCAAGGAAACACATCTGCTAGGCTTACATTGGGGTTTATGTGATATCTTTGTACACACTACTATTGTGCTACCCAGTCTATTTTTGGCACTGGATGTTGTAAACTTATTTCTTATTTTCACATGTGATTATTCCCTGTGAAGCTGAAAAGAGAACAATTAAAGAAGGTATGTAATTTTTACAACAGCTATGTCTTACTAAAGGTCTTCATGAATGCCTGTGACATTTTAAGAAATACAAATAATAAGTGTAATAAATCATCATCAGAATTTGCTTGAGACCTGTGTCAGTGTTTAGTTATTAATCATTACATTAATTAAATGACAACAATATATTGTTGCTGAACACAGAAGAAAACCTCATGATATTTCAATAATCTTCTTGGCAACATCATGGTTAGAGGATTTTCAATGCCATATTTCTCTTCTTTTAAGATGCATTTTTGTGTTTACAGAATGCCGTCACCTGAAGGGAGAGGCTGGTAAGTGTTTATCCAATCTAAAACGCTTTTTGGGAAAAAAAAAACAGTTTTTCATTATGAATCCATTTTTGATTGTCTGTTTTTACTTTTAGAGGAGAAGAAGAAACTTGAAAAAGGTAAGTATTTTTATATTGACTTCAGGTTTTTATTGAACTGGTAATTATGTTTTTTCTAATAATTAGAAAAAATGTATTGTAATGTATGTTACCATTAGATAATTGGACAGCCAACATTATTTTTGACAACTATGTGCTGAAAGAAAAAAAAGACAACAACCATGTTCTTTCTCCCTTCTCACAGACTGTGATGAGCTTCGAGAAGATTTAAGTAAGTCCATTTGAAAAATAAATGTGTTCAGTGGCAAAGTATATGGGCCTCCATGCTCATAAAACAGTTTTTAACATCCAAGAAAACTGTATTTAAAATAAATAACAAATGATTTTAAGATGATAGACATGAGTACTGTTCAGTATCAGTGCTTCTCTATCTTTATTAATCTACTCAATTTTGCACCTTCCCAACAGAGTCGCGAGGGTATCTTCTGAAATCAGGTATGAACTTTTGGTAGTTACACCAATCAACACAACCAAAATGTTTAATCAGTGTGGCATGTTTAATAGGTCAACAACTACACATGGACCTTTCTTTTAGGAATGGTGAAAACATTAATAATTAAACATAATTATGAAGAATGATGGCTGTTTAGATTTTGTGGCAAAAATGTCAACATACAATGTGTTCAATTTCAATTGAAGTTCATTTTTCTTCATTTTTAGAATGGAAGGGGATACAAATGAATGCAGGTAATTACTTATACTGAAATAATGACATGTTTTATGCATGTGAAAAGGAATTTTATTTGCATTGAATCTCTCCCAGTTTAAACAACCCCATTGCAGCATTCAGTGACATCCTCTAGATAGACTTACTTGCAGAAAAATATCAATAACCATAGTATTTCTAAAACACTTGCATTCTTACATTAAACACTTGTTCAATAAAATGCCTCTGAACTGCTATTTGATGCACCTATCTTCCAACTTCAGTGCTTCTTCTGTCTTCATCTTGAAATTTAAGTCATGAATTTAAGCAAGAGGTCCTTTTTATATCATTGCTCAACATTGCTGGACAGTTGCATAAACGTAACCTCGCATGTGCATTATGAAAAATTGATAGTAGCACTTAAATGTTTTAGGAAAAGACAAACCTCAAAACTGCATGCCTGAAAACATACTCTCATACATTTATTAGGATCCTGTATCTAACATTGCCATCCTGTCTCTGCAGTTGATGTGACTCTGGACCCAGACTCAGCGCATCCTGAGCTCATTCTCTCTGAGGATGGGAAGAGTGTGGAGAGGGGAGAGACCAGGCAGGATTATCCTGACACTGCTAAGAGATTTGAACGCTGGTTTGCAGTGGTGGGGAGACAGGGGTTTGATTCAGGAAAACACTACTGGGAGGTGTATATCAGGGATGAAAAGAATGCGGGGGCTCAGTGGAGATTAGGGGTTGTGTGTGAATCTGCTGAAAGGAAAGGGGCAGTAACAGTCAACCCCAAGTTTGGGTACTGGCTTCTAGAGTCAAGTAAACACTTTAAGGCCCTGTCAGTCCCTGAGACTGTGATCTCTCTGAGACCTGTACCCCAGAGGGTGGGGCTGTACCTGGATTATGAGGGAGGGCAGCTGTCCTTTTATGGAGTGGAGGACAGGCGACACCTCCACACCTTCAGACACAAGTTCACTGAGCGACTCTATCCGCTGTTCTACAGTCAGACTAATGATGTGATAATAGAGATAGTGTCTCCAATCACAGAGGAGCATGATGGTGACACACCTGAGTCTAAATCTCACCCTCCACAGGGTCCGTTCTGTGATACAGTGTAGACATCTTCTGCCAGAAATCTTGGCACAAAGTTTCTTTCATATGTAAATTTGCTTAGAAATACTGTATTTGTAAACAGAATAAACTGCTGTTTTGTGTAAAAGGTGTAACTGTGTGATGGCCAATCAGATCATAGCCAGATTAAATTAGAACTCTTTACTCTTGCATGGCTTTCCTGCAACAATAGAAAATATCAAGCGCTACAAGCTCAAATGAAGAGAAAGACCCCAGTGTGTGAAGTAATGAGCCAGTTATTTCATGTGTTGTATTAATAAAAAGGAATGAAACAATGGTTTCATTAAGTTACACGTGACCCCACTGTGATACGTAGAACATACAGGAACATGTATGTTAGTCAGAGGTCTTTGTGATGGTATTGTTTTAAAAAGATGCATATTGAATGTTTGAAATAAAGCTTTTTAAATTACAGCTCCCCCCCCTTTTTTTTCTCCATGTGGATTTGAGGAGGATCTGCCTGAATCATACTGTGCATATTTGTGTTTTTTGTACAATTCAAACAGTTACATGGACTATTACTGCAGTTTATACACAAGGTGGAAAAAGTAGACAATGTTATAAACAATGCAAGACAGCTAATCTCTATAAAAAACTGTTTCTTTGTGTCTGTCTCACTGGACATTTAGTTACGTTTTTAAAAGCCATTTTTAACTCACCAATGCTGTCATTGAAATTATCCCACAACTCTCATAATTAACATTAATTTTCATCACACACCCCCTCTCATATTTCTTCAAGATGCAGAATACAAAAATTTGAAACTGCCTACTTCACCAAAATACCACTATCAAAGCAGTTCACACAAAAAAAGACATGAAGAACCCAGGCGATTTAGGCCAAGATGAAAGGACAAGCATGCCCTAACTGAAGTGCCAGAACCTTAAAGAACTCTGCACCTTGTAAGGGCAACCCGTGCCAGCAGGGTGTGTGAGTAAATGTGACCTTCACGTCTTCTGCAGTAAAATTTATTGTTAACAATGTGACTGCTCTCTGCAATAGCGTCCAGATTAAAGTTTAACATAGTACTCAATGTAGTCATTGTCACAGTTTAAGAAACAAAATGAAAACTGCCACCATCTTCTGCAATCCATTCCTCCACATATGGAATGTTCCCAATATACAAATAATGATGTTTTTCAAGGTTTTTAATCGAATTGATTGTTATGAAATTAAGTGCACATAATTATTTTTATTGATCATTTATGAATAAATGCTTTTGGGGAGACATTGTAGCAAAATCAGTGTGGAGTAAGTGTATATATATATATATATATATATATATATATATATATATATATATATATATATATATATATATATATATATGCCATATACAGACACAATATGTGCCTTTTTTACATTTGATTTCAAACAATCTTGTGTACATACAAAATTATGAAGATAATATTGGATGGTTGGGTGTACGGTTATATAGGCAAGTAATAAAGCAATTAACATCCAACCTACCTTCCAGCTTCCTCATTCTACTATTTTCAGCCAATCAAAACTGTTTCTTTATTTCCCTCTCAATTTCAAACTGCAGGCACACAAGCACTGGCTTTATAGAGAATGCCTTCTCGTCAGATTTGGAGTGAAATAGAGGATACAAAATAAAAAGGTAAGCCTTTTTTTATATTGATTCAGAATATGTGTATATGTTAGTATAAAGCTTGTTTTGGTTGTTATTTAAGAATCTATGAGCCAACAAATATGAGAGACTGTTTGACCACTAAGCAAGTGCAAGTATGAGTTTGAGTACCAGTAAATTGCTCAATTTTGAATGAACTCCTACTGTACACAGTGGACTGCAATATTTTGCTTGATGAAGTTCACACCAAAATGCCTCACAATAATTACATTCAACACCACAAATTTGTGCTCAAATGCTGATAGCAGCAAATATGTACACAAAAGGATTCATGGTATTGAAATGAAATATAAAAGACACAAAAGTTTTTCAATGTACAAAACTAAGCATTTTCAAGAAGAATAAGAATAAGAAGAAGCTTTGTGACTTCTGATCTGAAATGGACCTAAAACTTAACTTGGACAATCCCTGGAGGGCTAAACAGTCGTGAAAGAAAGGAACACTATGTTAAATATGCTTTCATAAAAATAAATCCATACATGATACCTGTTCAGCTGGTCTAACTATATATGCGCTTAATGCATGATATCTAACAGCTGATATCTGTTTGTCCTGCATCTCTTTGACCTCTTAAAATGTTACAGTACAAGTAATGGTTTATTTGGCATTCAAAGGCTGCTGTCTTTTACTGGAAGCAGAGTTCACCTCTCTGGATAGTCTTTATAACAAAACATGATAGCCAAATCAATTGCTGTCAAATGTGTTGCAAAACACTGGAATATTAATTCTTATATTCTTGCATTGTATGCTAATTTGCTACTGTAAGCAGGAATCATGTAGAGTTACTTTCAGTATTTACAATAACAGCCAAAGAAATTTCTATGCAAGCCAGACGTTGTAAACCAAAGCAGAAATTGAAACCAAAGCAGAAGTTTATAAATTTGCACCACTAAAGTTAATATGATCAGTTCCAGGATAAATGCAACTGCTGTTTCAGTATTAATCAATGAGAGTGGGATCTTTCACAATGACAAAATAAAAAAGATCATTAAAATACTCTGCAAGCCCACTTGATTGTGCACATTACCTGATATACATAACACATTCATATAAAAAAATCATTTGCAATAAAAAATGTTTCACCACAGCAACAGAGAGAAGATCTGTCTTTTCTCCCATAGAACCAGGCAGTAACACTCAAACAGTTCCATACAGTGTCCGTACGGCAGGCTAAAGTGTGCAGTGACATGGAGCATGAGCCCGCCCCGTCTGAGAGCAGCACTACTACGTCATGACCATTTTACCTGTGCTTAAAGTGATAGGCCCTCTTTACTGTGGATGTCATTATTTCATCAATGTTGTCAACATTTTCAGTGAATCCCAAATGTTAGCAATACCATGAATAAGCCAAAAAACAACGACTAATTCTAAACATGGGTATTGTTCAACATTCACATGATATTATATAAACATTTCCTGATTTAAGTATTAGTGATATGAAATAAAAATATTCTTATTACAAACAATTATTATTATTAGTGTGAGGTATGGAAGAAAGAATAATGTGTTTTTTATTTTTTCCAGTAATGAACATGATTTGCTTGTTATTCAAAGGGCACATTGTGGTTTGGGCTTTGCAGGGTTAAATTCACTTCCTTGTTTATGATCAGTAGGGCTAAGTCCATGGGGGACTTTTACGGTAACAGGTAAAGGAGAAACCATTTTTTAAATTTTAGTTTACTATTGATTGCTAAAAGTTAATTAAAATGAAATTCCTGTTAGCAATGTTGTTAATATGATGCTTCAGAACAATCATCACGGAAGAAAACTGTGATAGAGACTGTTGGCAGATCATTATAAAGCAAGTTGAGAAAGTGAAAGTACATCTGCCTTTCGTTATGAACTCACCTGGCTTACGGTAAGTGTGCGTGTATGCATGTGTGGGCATGTGTCTGTCTGTATGCATGGCTGTTTGATCAGAAAGACTGATAAAGTTCTCCTGAAAGTTTTAGTTGTTATACTGCATTTTTACAATCAAGATTGCCACAAAGTGCTGTGCATATTGCATTCTCCAGAGGGAATCAAAAACCAGAAAACCTGAGCAAATTAAGCAAAAAAAAAAAAAAACTGGAAAATTATTGATTAATTATACTGATTATTATATTGTATGTATTATATATTAATTATTATTGATTATTATAATTATAAATTATTGATTGAGACACTCCTGGAAAATAATAATAGAAAACACAACATTGGTGTAACGCAAGGTGTCAGTTCCAAGCACATGTTCCAATGTTCCAAGAGTCCTACGGTCCGGTTTCAAACCTGGTCATGTGACTTACTGACAATAACCTGGAACACATAGCTTTATTCCACCTGGGATAGGGGTGGGTGGGTCAGCCAGGGTAGTTTCAGTCGCATCTCTCTTGGCACCCTTTAGGTGAGTGCTTGCTGGATGATTGCATTCCCCTTCCCCATGCTCCTGCTTGAGCGCAGAGCATGTCCCAGCGGGACAAGCGTAGTGCAAAATGGCTGACCACAAAAAGCTGGGAGAAAATACAAAACATACAAAAGATACTAATGATTGATTCATTTAAGAATTAATTTATTTACATCTCATGTCTTTTTTCTTAATTTTCTCCCATACTGTAGGATGGAGAATATTTCTATGTTTGTGTTACCACTCATATTTCTGCTGTGTCTTGTGGGCTCAGGTAAGTGAACACAATAAAACGGTCATATAGTACTTTATGGCAAGGCTTTTAATCTCAATTGCCTCAGCAAATATCTAGCTGTATAAATGGACAGCATCTTAATAACTGTAAGCTATGTAAGTTGCTCTGGATAAAAGCAACTGCTAAGTGCAAGTACGCAGAATAATACAAGACCTCCAATGCAATGTTTCACAATGTTTCTAAATGACTGGGACTGATACCAGGTTCATTTCTGATCCTCATATGATTCCCTCTCAGGCAGCCTCACATGGGCAGAAGGCATAGAGGTGAAAGTGGGGACAGATGCGCTGTTGCCCTGCAAAAAACCACCAGATGCAACTGAAGTGCGATGGTATAAGAGCGACAATGAACAAATCGTTCATCTCTACATCAATAAAAAAGAACAGCAACAGGAAGAGTACCATGGCAGGACTCATCAAAGAAATGGCAGTCTGTGGCTGAAAAATGTCAGAAAATCAGATGAGGGAGAATACAAGTGTGTCACCCGTGTGAAACATGAATTTCATATAACCAACATATACCTGAGGATAACAGGTGAGCCTCCTACTGGAAGTAGTCGTGTTGGTAAATACATCGAAAACACTCTCATGTTCTGTTTGAAGTACTTAGCGTTGCCAGACAGAGCACAGCAGCATGCTGTGAAAAAGATGAGACAATTAGAACAGTTTGATAGTGTCTCCTATTACTTCACCAGCTACCTATGTAGCTAGTTAGAGAAGGGGAGAACAAAACTGACATAGTGTATGTTAAGATGCACCTTAAATCAGTACTTAGTCTCAGTTCAACATTGAGCAACACACAATGTGCTGTTTTGTACATGGAGATTAGTAATTCCTCGCCACAATCTGAAATTTTTCTGACTTTATTTTCTCTGAGAAAATTCTTCCCTAACAAATGTAGCTACCAACATGAAAACACGTTCACTTAATCATTAACTAGCTCTTTGACATCAGTTGTTCACAGCAATAGTGACCATACTGTGATACTTCTAAGAATTGTATTTATTTCCCAGTGGTAATATGATAAACTGTCTCTAATATAGCCCATGTGTCTTTTTAAAGAAGCATTTAAGACAGACTGTGAAGAATTTGTGAAAGGTAAGCATAGAATATGATGAGGAAAATCTATGACTGTTGTGAAAATGGTAGCCGTGTTTTGCTCACTGTTTCAGTTTGTTACAATTTCTTTTGCAAACAGAAAAAAAGAAGGTTCTAAATTCTAAATGGCTAAATGACGCAAGTTCATCTTGAGCTTTCATGGGTGTATCAAATAGGCAGATGAACTTTAAATTATGAAATGGATTAACCCTTTCTTGTGTGTATTTCCATCCATCTCTGTGATTTGTTGTGTGTGTTCGTAGTATTTATGATGCCTGATTGTTCCATCAGAATATCTGTATGTTTAAGTGTGTATGCATGATCACGTATATAACATGGTTCTTTTTTAGAGCACAACAGCTTAAGACTGGAGCATGGTAAGCCTGTTCTTGTCATCCCATACACAAAGTAATATTTCAAAATAAGCACACATTAAAGAAGCAGGTGTCTCTAATGTAGCCTGTGTCTCCTGTCTACAGAAATAATTAAAAATGAAAAGGAAGAACTGGAAAAAGGTAAGCATGATATGTCACAAAGAATACCCATGATGCTGGTGTAAAAACCTAAATGATCCTTTGTTTGCTGGACTTAGAATTTACTTAAAAAGAAACAAAGAGACTGTACAGGATTAAACTGTGCTGCAATGCTCATGGATGTTTGGAATCAGCAGATAAATCTTTTATTGTTTTATTGTTTTACCAACTGTCTTTTTTAGAGAATGAACTCTTAAGGCAAAATCATGGTAAGGATGAAGCATGAACTGTAAAATCAAGGATAATACAAAACACATAAAATAATATTGTATTATTAGTGGTGGACAATCTTTGGTTTAACAATTTATCTTCAGGATACATGCATCCTGAATATACTTTTACTACATTGGTATTGTTCAGTGTAAAATGTTGCCCTTGTGTAGTGAAAATAGGATTGTTCCACGATCATAAGCCCGCCCCTTACTTTAAATTCCAGTACAATATATGAGGTTCACCACTGTGTTCAAGTTGCATATATTGCATTACAAAAATAATTTTCTCCATCTCTTCTCAAGCAGTCTTGTGCAACAAAATAACAACATTGTATTAACTACAGGCACAATATAACATACAGTTTAGAGCTGTGCATTGAGATGCATCTTGATTGAGAAACTACTGTCTGTTCAACAGTGATTACAGTATTACTGCTGAGGAACAGTGAATCAGCAGCAATGTAAGCAACTGTGTCTAATGTAGTCCATGTATCTCTTTACAGAGGCGCTTAAGAATGAAAAGGATGTGCTGGAAAAAGGTAAACATAACACATCACCTGGAAAACCAGTGCAACTGGTGTGACAACAGTGGCCATTCTTTATTTACTGAGCTTACAGTTTGTAACTATTAGATGACTATTTGTTCTTGAGTCTTCGTGGACATATCAAATAAAGAGATGAACCTTAAAATTCAAAACAGATTAACTAATTCCTTTCTGAAGTGTATATGTTCCTTCATTTGTATGCTGATGCGGTCGTTTTGCATCAGTATAATGTTATGGCATGTTTGTAGTATTTACTATATTAAAAGGTTTATTGGCATTATTTTGCTTCAATTTCTTCAATTGTGATTCTTTTTAGAGCATGGAAACTTAAGACTGGAACATGGTAAGGCTTTTTGCATCATCCCATACATGAACTGAGATTTCCAGATGGACACAAAACGTGTAACATGGCAAACAGTCTCTAATGTGACCTGTATCTCTCTGTATAGACACAATGAAAAATGAGAAGGAAGAAGTGGAAAAAGGTAAGCATGATGTGTCATGCAGAAGAACACTTTACCCATCCTTGTTTTCTGTTTGCTTTGTTTGTGTATAATGTGTGGTTCTTTTTTAGAGTATGAAAACTTACGACTGGAACATGGTAAGACTTATCATTCCATATATTACATGAAATTTCAAAATGGACACAAAGCACATCAAAGAGGCATGTGTCTCTAATGTAGCCCATGTCTCTCTGTGTAGACACAATTAAGAATGAGAAGAATGAACTGAAAAAAGGTAAGCATGATAGGTGATGAGGAATACAATGATGCTGTTGTAAAAAAAAAAAAAATTGATTACATATTATGCACATTATTGCATTGTGCTTGTATGTTCATGGATGGGTTGAATAGACTGATAAATCTTTGAAATTGTTTTACCAAATGGATGGAGAACAAGTCCAAGAAGTATTTTGTATTTGTTAGTATGTATATATATATTTTTTTTTTTAACCACTTGTCATTTTTTAGATTATGAAAGCTTAAGGCAGAAACATGGTAAGGCCGTTCTTATTTTCATATTCATGAAATATCAAGGATAACACAAACACATGAAATAATTGTGATACTTGTGGTGTACAATTTTTGGCTCAGAAATTTGTCTACAAAATATATACCTTTTAATCATAAATGTACTTTTACTCCAGTCATGTGGTGTCCTCATGCAATGAAAACAAAGACAGTTCAAATTCATGAAATGACTTTTGCTTACTGTAGTATTATATATGACGTTTTCCACTGTGTTCAGGCTGCAGTCTTACACTAAACAAATACAGACCTCTGTATCCCTACACAAACAGCTATTGACTACAAAACATGACTTTTCAGTAACTACAGGCCAAATATAAAATATAGTTTAGTGCTGTAAACCAAGATGCATCTTGATTCAGAGCCTACTGTCTGTTCAACGGTGAGTATTACTGCTGAGGAACAGTGAATCTCTTCTTCAGCAGCAATGTAAGCAACTGTGTCTAATGTAGTCCGTGTGTCTCTTTACAGAGGCGCTTAAGAATGAAAAGGATGTGCTGGAAAAAGGTAAATATAACACATCACCTGGAAAACCAGTGCAACTGGTGTGACAACAGTAGCCATTCTTTGTTTACTGAGCTTACAGTTTGTAACTATTAGTGACTGATGACTATTTGTTCTTGAGTCTTCATGGACATATCAAATAAAGAGATGAACCTTAAAACTCAAAACAGATTAACTAATTCCTTTCTGAAGTGTGTATGTTCCTTCATTTGTATGCTGATGTGGTCATTAACTTCCAGTTCATATTGCAGTATAATGTTAAGGCATGTTTGTAGTATTTACTATATTAAAAGGTTTATTGGCACTATTTTTCTTAAATTTCTTCAATTGTGATTCTTTTTAGAGCATGGAAACTTAAGACTGGAACATGGTAAGGCTTTTCGCATCATCCCATACATGAACTGAAATTTCCAGATGGACACGAAACGTGTAACATGGCAAACAGTCTCTAATGTGACCTTTATCTCTCTGTATAGACACAATGCAAAATGAGAAGGAAGAAGTGGAAAAAGGTAAGCATGATGTGTCATGCAGAAGAACACTTTACCCATCCCTTGTTTGCTGTTTGCTTCGTTTGTGTATAATGTGTGGTTCTTTTTTAGAGTATGAAAACTTACGACTGGAACATGGTAAGACTTATCATTCCATATATTACAAGAAATTACAAAATGGACACAAAGCACGTCAAAGAGGCATGTGTCTCTAATGTAGCCCATGTCTCTCTGTGTAGACACAATTAAGAATGAGAAGAATGAACTGAAAAAAGGTAAGCATGATAGGTGATGAGGAATAACCGTGACGCTGTTGTAAAAAAAAAAAAATTGATTACATATTATGCACATGATTGCATTGTGCTTGTATGATCATGGATGGGTTGAATAGACTGATAAATCTTTGAAATTGTTTTACCAAATGGATGGAGAACAAGTCCAAGAAGTATTTTGTATTTGTTAGTATGTATGTATATATATATTTTTTTTTTTTTAACCACTTGTCATTTTTTAGATTATGAAAGCTTAAGGCAGAAACATGGTAAGGCCATTCTTATTTTCATATTCATGAAATATCAAGGATAACACAAACACATGAAATAATTGTGATACTTGTGGTGTACAATTTTTGGCTTAGAAATTTGTCTTCAAAATATATACCTTTTAATCATAAATGTACTTTTACTCCAGTCATGTGGTGTCCTCATGCAATGAAAACAAAGACAGTTCAAATTCATGAAATGACTTTTGCTTACTGTAGTATTATATATGACGTTTTCCACTGTGTTCAGGCTGCAGTCTTACACTAAACAAATACAGACCTCTGTATCCCTACACAAACAGCTCTTAACTACAAAATATGAGTTTTCAGTAACTACAGGCCAAATATAAAATATAGTTTAGTGCTGTAAACCAAGATGCATCTTGATTCAGAGCCTACTGTCTGTTCAACGGTGAGTATTACTGCTGAGGAACAGTGAATCTCTTCTTCAGCAGCAATGTAAGCAACTGTGTCTAATGTAGTCCGTGTGTCTCTTTACAGAGGCGCTTAAGAATGAAAAGGATGAACTGGAAAAAGGTAAGCATAACACATCATCAGGAAGACCAGTGCAGCTGTTGTGTCAACAGTAGTCATGCTTGTGATGTATCAATTGTTTACTGAGCTTACAGTTTGCACCTGTTACAGACTGTAAAAAGAATGTACATGACTAGTTTTCATGAATGCATCAAACAGGCAGATGCATGTTAAAATTTGAAATAGATTAACTAAGTCCTGTGTGTTATTTTCTGTCCTTTGTGTGGTGCTGTGGTCACTGACTTCCAATTTTTACTGCAATGTAATGTTTGTGCTGCATGTTCGTGCTATTTACTGTATTAAAGGATTTATGGGTGCTGTTTTGCTCATATTGACTAGAACCTTGATAAAATCTTTGGCTTCATCAACAGATACAAATTATGCCTGAACCTTCCTTACAAATATTTTGCATGTTTACGTCTGTAAGCATGATCATATGTACCTTGTGGTTCTTTTGTAGTGCATGAAAACTTAAGACTGGAACATGGTAAGACTGTTCATCCCATATATGAACTGAAATTTCCAAATACACATAAAATTAAGCAAGTGTCTTTAATGTAGCCTGTATCCCTCTCTATAGAGACTATGAAAAATTTGAATGAAGAACTGGAAAAAGGTAAGCATGGCGTGTAATGCACAATAACCATGATTGTGAACACTTTAGCCATTCTTTATTGACTGCTCTTATAATCTGTATTTAGATATTTGGAAAGAAAAATTATACATTTACACATTCCATGTGTGGTTGATGTGCCACCAAATTTTCCCTTCAATATTCACTGTATTAACAAATGTAGGCAAAGAAGTTGTTCTACATGACAAATTATTAGAGACAAGATAATTGACCTTGATTGCATTTACAAGACACTGACATTCAGACCTGTCTTAACACAGCTTTCTCTGTATTGAAGAAAACATTTATTTCCATTGTTTTTTCTCCCAATTGCGTTCCTTGATTATTCTCAAAACATGCGACAATGAAAGCCTTAGTTATACGATGGAACAGAAGCCTGATTTGCCCATAGCAATATTTTGTACATTTAAGTGGGTATGAATCATGGTGTATAACTTGTGGTTCTTTTGCAGAGCACATCAACTTAAGACTGGAGCATGGTAAGGCTTTTCATCCCATATTTCAAGAGGAACAAAATACATCACATAGGTAAGTGTCTCTGATGTAGCCTGTGTCTCTCTGTTTAGAAACAATGAAGAATGAGAGGGAAGCACTGGAAAAAGGTAAGCATGATGTGTAATGCAGAATACCCTTGAAGCTGCTGTGACCACTTTAGACATCCATGTTTAGTACTCTGAAAATCCACACCTAGAACAGAAGGAAGAAAAGAGTATGATTAAACTTTGCTAGTGTGTTCATAGGGGTATCGAATTGGAAGTTAATCCAATGAAATGGATTTATCAATTTCATTGTTATAGCTATATCATTTTCCTTCTGTGTAGTGATGTGCCACCAAACCTTGTCTTTGACATACATTATATTTGCATATGTTTGCTTATATGTATATGTGAAAATTTATATGTGTTAATGAAGGTGTTATACATGATAAGTCTTCCTTCGTGACAGGATGCTTGACCTCAGTTGTGCTAAAAAGACACTGACATTCCTATTTACATAGCTTTCTCTGCAATGAAGTAAACATGTACTTTACTGTGATTTCTCTCGATACCATTACTTGATTTCTCTCAAATCAAGCAAAACATGAAAAAATCATAATCTTAGTAATTTTATGGAGAAGCCTGAATTGTCCATTGAAATATTTTATATTTAAGTGTGTATGTATCATTTTTTATTAATTGTCTTTTTTTTAGAACATGAAAACTTAAGGTGGAAATATGGTGAGGTTCATCTTATTTTCCTATTCATGAATTGAAATTTCAAAGATAACACAAACCACATTAAATATTGTTGTATTGTTTGTAGTGTAATTTTTTGTGTACAAAATATTGTGCAATGTAACATTTAGCCCTCAAGCAATTTTTGTTCAAACTTTGTTCAGGAAATTAAAGTGAAATCACCCATCTTTTGTGATGTTTTCTGATACATGACCCATAGATGCACTGAAGTATGAAAAGGATAAACTGGAAAAAGGTAAACATAACACATCATCAGGAATCCCAATATTGCTGATGTGACAAGAGTAGCCTTCCTTTGCTCACTGTAATTCCAATTAGTGCCTGTTACAGACTGAAAACAAAGGTAAATGAGTGTTTTTGTAGAGCTTTCATGGATGTATTGAATAGGCAGATGGACATTAAATTACAGGTGAACCATATATATATATATATATATATATATACAGAAAAGATACCTAAAACATTGCTTTACTTACTACTTTATATTTTTCTTTTCCCCAAAGATTTTCCTCCAATAAAATTACCTGCTCCTCTCTTAAACCCAAGCCAGCCTCATCAGGCCTTTTTTATCCAAGAAGACAGGGGTTTTTCCCATCACATGGACATCATTATTGTCTTTATCTTCACCATGATCATCATCATCATCATCATGATCGCCTATTTCAGTAAGTAGAGCTTTCATGAGATACAGTTTCTCTGAGGTACAACAATTGACAATTTCATGGGTTTTTTTTTAAACATTCACACAACAGTGTACATGATCAGTAAACATCTGAAGCTCAGTCTCAATGAGTTCTTATCTACATGCCAGCTAAGTTATCACCTCTACACAAGCTTCATTGACTACATGACCATGTCATAATCCCATATCCCATGTTGTTGAATACTAACATGTTCTTCTCAGAAAATGTTCTGTCTGATGAAAATGGTGTCTGATTGTTTTACAACCAAACGAAATCCTGTCAACGCACTCTCTCTTAGTCTACCTGTTAAGGCTCACATAAAATTCTCTAAAAAACTCTAGTTGTAGCCTACCGCACAGTAACAAAATCTGGACCCCCACACTTACAGTCTAACATTACACACTATATTCTTGCTAGAACACTCCACTCTGATACTTCTGGTCACCTATTAGTGCCTTCCTGGAAGGGTTGCTCATCTCATTCACATCTTTAGTCAATCCTTGCCCCCAAGTGCTTAATTGAGCTCCCCACTATGGTGTGGTAGCACCTCTAGCTTTTACAGCAACAGTGGTAAACATGCACTTATAATGTTTCCCACAATGGCACTACAGTAGTCCCCCCTTATCCGCGACGGATATGTTCCTACTCAGAATGGCGTGCAATTTAAAACTTATGAATTGTTTATTTCTGGAATTTTCCACTCAATATTTTCAGACCACGGAAAGCTAAACTCCGGACAAGGGGGAGCACTGTATATTTTAAGGATGGATTTATGATGCTTGATGATTCACACATGAGAACAAAATGGCTCAACATCGTATTTGCCAATCTTTATAAAGATGAATCCGAGTCATGATTCTGTTGGTCTCCTTGCAAATCTATTCGGTGACCATGGGTAAAATGTCAATTTATAAACCTGAGGTCCAAACTGAACGGGACCCAGGACAGACAGCTTTGACTGCATGTATGCTTATGTGAAGGGGTATTGTCACTTGTGATTTTCTACACAATACCAAACATAACTAGGTTCACTAGAATATGATCTTCCGTCTATCAGTATCTACCTACTTAATTTTGTAGTGAGCAATAAACATCATCGTACTTTGATTTGTGGCAGAAGAATGTGATTAGTATGTTATAATCTAGAAAATTAACTGACCATATTTGCTGTATGTAAGCGTATTCTTCATTGACATTAGTAGCTACCAGTGTGCTGGTCAGTTACATGTTAGCTAGCTAGCATCTTAAAAAATTCTCTACAAAATTATGTCCATGCTGTGTTACTGCTGAAGAACAGCATCGCAGAAGATCTTTTCCTCAGCAGCAATGCTAGGCAATAGCATCTAATATCGTCTGCATCTCTCTCTATAGAGAAATTTACTATCAAAAAAGAAGAACCACAAAAATGTATGTGTAATGTTTTAAAATTAGTCTTTCATGGGGGAATAAATTGTGATGCAACAGATTGATTATGAATGAAATGCACCCTTTTGTTTTGTTTTCAGAGATACAAAGCCTTTCTGGTAAACTCGGTAAGACTCTCATTTTTCATGTATTAGAAGTGCAACAATGAAATGGACAAGGATATCTTCCAAATGTTAACACTTACATTTTTATGTTATTTTTATTTAATAATTTACTGCAATTTTACGCAAGTTTCCCTTTCTGCAGCGGTAGTAAAAAATAAGAATAAAAGCTTGAAAAAAGGTAAGTGCACTATGTCAAGGGATAAAAATAAAGTTGTAATTGTCTGTGTTTACTACTCAAAAATTTTCTACCTACAACAGGAAGAAAGATAAAGAAAATGCATGTTAAATATATGTTAAAATGGTGATGGGGTTTACAGTGATGTGATAAATCTTGGAGCTTGAAATGTGTTCATCAGTTTCATTTCTATACCTACATTTGTACACTGTGTGTTCATCACTTTGCATGTGACCTTTTTCTGCATTGTATTTAGAAATAGTGCCTTTTATATTTCTATAAAGAAACTATGATGAAAGTTATTCCCTGTGGCAGCATTCTCAGAAATAACATACTGACTTTTTTGTTTAAGAGTGTGAAATGCTGAATCAGCATCTTGGTAAGCCTGTCCATATCCTCCTATTAAGAAATCCTGTATGTTTGTATGGTGTGTGGTGTTTGGTTCATCAAATCTTTTATTAGAAAAATACAACACATTTTAAGTGTACATTTAAAATTAATATTTATAATATGTATAATACTGTCAATAATAATAACAATGTGAATTAATAATATTGTACAATGTAAAACTTCCCTTTAATCTAACAAAAATAATTTTTGAATTATTACATGATGAACCCTTTTGGAAAGAGATGGCAAGGCAACCAGAGGCTGCATAGCAGACTGGTCTGGCAGGAGCGTAAGGTTTAGATAATATATATAATAATATATTGAAGTTTAGGTGATAGATTTAAGGTAAGGGGGTGCAGCCCCTTTCGCTGCCCTGTAGGTTGTGTCCAGGTTTGTATTTTACTTGAGCTGCAGGTGGTAACCAGTGGAGGGAAATGAGGAGAGGTGTGACATGCCAGTATTTTGGCTAGAATAAACAATATTTTAAAATGTTTATATGCCTATTAAGAAAAGATTTACTGCATTTGCTGCAAAATTTTCTCTTTTGACAGTGGAATTAAAAAATGAAAATGAAACCCTGAAGACAGGTAAGCACAATATTTCATGAAGAATACTCATGAAGCTGTTATGAAAGCCTTGGTCATCCATTGTTTACTGCAATTACAATTAATGCCTAGTACAGACAGAAATAGAAAGTACATGTTTAAAATAAACAATATGATTAATTCTATTTAATCTGTGCCTATTTCAGAAAAAAAGCAGCTTACCAAGGAGTTAGGTAAGGTCTTGCATATTTTCTTTTAAAGAGTGTGACATATTCAGGACATGTAGTGTTGTATAAATATCATTGTGTTTATTTACTATCTCTTTGATATAGGTCTTTTGAAATATATATATTTTTAAATGTTGTCATGTTTAAAATAGGTGCAGAAGACTATGTCATTCAGCAAGGTAAGCAATGGTGTAAACATGTAGAAAATGGATTAGTATGAAGGACTTTGTTATTCAGTAAATAGTCTGTCAATATTCTCAACATTTTTTATTGTCATTAAATCTTTAACTTTCTGAGAAGTTTTCAATATTAGTGATGTTTAAGGATCACTTAGTGTACAAAAATATAAAATTTTCATTGCTTTCATTTTTGTCATTATTAACATTTTTATTTTTATTCAAAGATCGGTCATGGATAATGAAGATGACAGGTAATGTTTATGCAGTGTTAAATGCATTCATTAAACAAGCACATGTGTAACCATAAAACTGCCATTTTTAACTATTTTAAGAATTGTTATCTGTCCACATTTCATCTTATGCCTGGTAATTCTCATTACTATTTAACTATAGGAAAACTATAAAAACAAGGAAAAAAAGTATTTATAGTAGTAAAAATAAAATGTTGCGCAGACATAGGAAGAAAGAATTTATCTTAAGAAAGAAGTTAGTCATTAACACAAGAAATAAAGTGCCTTCAATATGTATTCAGTTAGGCACTGGGTGTAACATATAGCAGAAAATGCATATTGGATCTTTATGTATTAGACTTTGATTTTGTTAGGATTGCAGGCAGAATTTTCTAGACCCTTCAGACATTTAGGAGCTTCTATTTTATTGTGAACTGCTTTCTTTACTTGAACCACAGATACTTGATTGTATTTGGTTAGATGAATATGGAATAAAGTTCATAATTTGTGGTGGATATGACAATGTTCTGTCCCATGGAGGATTCTGTATTTGTCTCTGATCAGCTTTCAGTGATGTAATCCGTGACTGAATCTGAAGCATTTACCATAAACCATATATTTCAAGGATAGAACTATTTTTGATCATTGTCTGTTACTAAATGTTTCATTTTGTAGAAGGAGTAACTTTACCTGCAAACCCTGGAAACAGCAGCATAAAGACAATAGATGGAAAACGAGTGAGATTTATCGGGGATGTGGATGATGGCACTGACGAGTGGCCTGGTGTACTGGGAGAGCAGGAGCTCCACACTGGGAGACACTACTGGGAGGTGGAGGTTGGGGAGAAACAGTCCTGGAGAATAGGCGTCTCCTCTAAACCAGTGGCTCATGGAGAAGCAAACAGGGAGATGCTGGGGGAGAGTTACTGGATGCTGCAGTTACAGGATGAACAGCTCTCAGCACGGTCAGCAGAGGGAGAGATCCCCCTGGAGAAGGCGAAGCCTTGGAAAATCGGGGTTCATCTTGATATTGACAAGAAGAACATTTCATTCTACAACACTGAGCGTAAAACTCAGATTTACTCTTTTACTGTGAGCTACCCAGGTCAAGAAAGCATAAGGTTTTATCCTTACCTCAGCCCGGGGTCAAAGGACAGAGACTTGCTTGCTATTCTCACCTGAATTGTGACCAAATATGATCATTTTTGTAATACAGCTACTACAGTCCTAGCATGAATATTGTTTCTATGTGAGATCCTGTTTTTTGTTGTATGGATCAGCTGATTGGACAGACTTGTTGTGATGGGGTGGGGTGTGTAGATGTCAAGGTATGGCGAAAGAGGTTCACTACAAGGGAGTAGGGCTGATTGTCATTAACATTAATTTTATGTCATTATCAGACACACTCATCAAAAACAGCTTGACCCTTTCACAGATAGATTCATAGATAGATTCCCTGGGTTTCATATTAATCGGGATATTGATTTGATTGATTTATATGATGAAACACGTACTATTGCACAATCAAATGTGAAATTAAGAACATTGAAGGAAAGGTAGTGTCCTGGTAAAAAAAAACAGGTAAAACACCTAACCGAAAATCCAACCATAATATGATAATTGCCAGTGATTGACCTGACCAAGGAGTTTACATTACAGCAAGATTTTTTAAAATACAGTGAAATGGATAACAAGGGAACAGTACAATACACAATATGATACAAAGATTCAACATGGCATGGACAAGTTAAGCATTATAGGGTGTAATTGCTGGAGGAGGCACCGTATTGCAATTATAGTCACTGAATAGAAATGCCAAACGCAAATTCAACATAGATTTCAGTACACCATACACTGATTTGTTCAGTTCTTTGAGTACGTGTTAAAAATGTTATAGATGCCTCAGGAAAATAAAAAAAAGGTTTTACATGTATATTTTGTACCATTTTTGTGTAAACAATGTGCTGTGAATATTTCAGTGCCTGAAACTGGTTCAATTCCTGTCTGTTACCAGTTAATATTACTGCATGATTGTATTGTGTTTTTTCAGATTCTTTTTGTAATAAACACTTTTTTATGTATAAATACTGTAAATGTGGCCTGAGTGCTAGTATGTATAGGGTATATACTGGATGTCTGAGTAGTGGAAGAAATATATTCTTACGAATCGACTTTCTACTTTCTACTTTCTACTCTTTTCTATACATCTGGACAGGTGTAAGTTTGGAGAAAGTCAAAGGAAGCATTCAACCCATATTGCCTGTTTCCAACTGTCATGGTGGTGAATTGGTTATGGTATGGACAGCCACCTCATGAGATTCATTGAGTCTGATTATTAGTCTGCCTGGTAGAATTACAACTAAGGAATGCAGAGACATTTTAAGCAACCATTTTTCCTCAAGATGTTCACATACTCGAAGACAATAACACCCCCATACACACTGCTAAACAGATTCAAGAGTCGTTTCATAAATGACAGGATGAAGTCAAATACCATTCATGGCCTCCCTAATCACCAGATGTAAACATTGTTGAACCTTTATGGCAGGTTCTGAAACATCCACCTCCTTCTTCTCACATCACATCTTCATGATGAATGGTCCAATATCCCACTAGAAACACTTCAAAGCAGCATTCCAAGGAGGACTGAAGCTATCCTGAGGGCAAAGGGTCTCAACTCCTTATTAGTTAATAAATATTAATAAATTGCTTGGTGTTTCTGTTATTTTGCCCATCCCCTGTATTCCCAAGGTATGCTCCTTTTGGGTTGCTCTGGTGAACTGTACCACATCAACAAAACCAGCTTATCACAGAGAAGCTTACCAACACAAAAAAGAACAAAAAGAAGGAACAAAAGTAAAAAAAAAATCAATAATTGTTTTAAAACTACTCAAACAAAAGCATTCAGTACTGACCATACAGCTACACTGAAAAGAAATGAGCTTCCTTCTGCAGCCACACACACACATTTCAGTATCTCTACTTAGGTAGGTGGAACCAGTTAACTACATGATGGTTCACAAAAATACAAAGACAGACACATCGGCAAATACAAATTTACAACTAACAATTAACCTGTTTGGATGCAACTGGTTGACGTAAGCTGAAATATATATATAAATATATATATATATATATTGGAAAGACAGATCCTTAAACACACATTTAAAAAACAATCAGATGGTTTTGTGTGAAACAGGTAAAGGCTCTCCTTCACACTCATACTGGAATAGAAAGAAGACAAACATTCAGCTGCTGTTTAAAAACGCTTTTCCTGGGCATTTTATTTACAATGAAAACCATGACAGACCAAACATTGAACAAAGTAATCCATAGAATCTACTCCATCAACATATACATGTTTACTATTATTCCCACTGGTGTATACAGTATATTTTGAAACTCCATACATTTCACCTGAGTGAACCACCATAGCTCAACCCCTATTATTCTTATAACAGTAGTGCTGACATGCAAACTTTCACCCAAGCATACTGTACAAAACATTATGGAAGCTAGCAAGTGTAATATTTACATGAATCTCTTTTCCATACATAAGAATGAATCCAGTTACTAGCTCCCAATATTTAGTAACTAAAATGAACTCAAGATGTAAAAGAAGAAAAATCTTTAACCAAAGACATGTGCTGCTATACTAATCATGTTACAGTGGGATGTTAACATTGTGACAGTTCCTGTTTAACAACTCTTAATTCACTAATTACACTCTCTGTTGCTGCAACCTCTTAACTGAATGGAATCTTCATGTCTTAGCTAAGCAATTATTCCCATGCACATCAGTAACATAATCTTGTAGCTGTATGTAAGCAACACATACAATACACAATCTCTTAGTCCATTATAATGCCATCTATACAGTAATTTACTTTGGACCAGTCCTTAGTGACAGACTTCAGTCTCTACAATTTATTTAAACAATAATCTAGGCCTAGGTCACCAACCATGTCTGGGCCAGCCCTGATGGTATTTATCCTGTTTGGCTAATATGTAGTGACATCTTTGTCACACTCATGACAGTTTCAAGCACAACACCTTGTCATAATACCGCAGTTGGTTCGCCCTCCTCTTATTGGTTCCTTATGATGATGATGTGTGGACATTTAGGGTGTCCCTAGGAAGCCCATTTATGGAAAAGATTATCCTGTGAGCTGTGAGTGTGTCTGTCTGAATCACATAATTTTGAGTGTCATAACACTACTCCACAGTATATTTCATACCACCCTATTGCAACCATTATTTTAATCAGCCATACTAAACCGCATAACACCTGTCACAGAGAATGATCATACTAATGCTAGTAGATGATTGTAAAATGACAATCTTGTCAATTTAGGTGAGAATAGCAAGCAAGTCTCTGTCCTTTGAACCCGGACTGAGGTAAGGATAAAACCCAAATCCAATGGTGCGCTGCCCAGTCAAAGAAAAAGAGTGAATCTGAGTTTTAGTTTCAGTATTGTAGAATGAAATGTTCTTCTTATCAATGTCCAGATGCACCCCAATTTTCCAAGGCTTCTCGTTCTGCAGGTTGATCTCTCCCTCTGCTGACCGTGCTGAGAGCTGTTCATCCTGTAACTGCAGCATCCAGTAACTCTCCCCCAGCATCTCCCTGTTTGCTTCTCCATGAGCCACTGGTTTAGAGGAGACGCCTATTCTCCAGGACTGTTTCTCCCCAACCTCCACCTCCCAGTAGTGTCTCCCAGTGTGGAACTCCTGCTCTCCCAGTACACCAGGCCACTCCTCAGTGACATCATCCACATCCCCGATAAATCTCACTCGTTTCCCTACAATTGTCTTTATGCTGCTGTTCTTAGGCATTGCAGGTAAAGTTACCTGAGCTGCAAAACAAAACATTTCAGAACAAACAACAATGGGAAAAGTTCATATTCATGGCTTAAATATAGAGCATTTCAGTTCTCAGTGGTTCAGATTCAACAAATTGCATCACTAAAAGCTTATCTGGGACAAGTGCAGGTCCCCAAGATTTATTCTGATACATGATTAAATCATAAGGAAAGCAAGATATAGTAGAAAAAAATGTAAAATGGGATTCATGCTTCTTCTTAAAATGTTTATAATGGTATACCATAATGCTATTAATGCTGCACAGTTCAAAGTCACAACATGATGGTCACATTTATTCATCAATCTAAGCATTCTTTTAAATAAAATCCATCAAAAATCTAGCAGTATTCTGCTTTTTAGAAGTTCAGTGGATGCTTCTGAAGGTATACAGAGGTCTTCAAAGTTTTCTGTTTCCATGTGATATACAAAGAGGTATCAGAGAACAATTTTCACTATCATTTATGGTTAATAATGGACAGCTCTCCAAAGACTACAGGTGACTAGGTGTTAGCTACCATAGACTGGGGGCTACAAAAATACATTAAGAAATTTAATGGCAGAAGCGACCCTGACAGGATGCCTCTTGCCAACACAGGCTGAGAAACAAGTGTTTCAGGAGACCACCATAAATCTAAAGGCAACAGCTGAAAATCTGCAAAATGAGCTGACATCTTCTGGGCACAAACTGTCAACATTGTCAGTATTGAATTTACTACATCAGACTACATCAGAATGACAATTAATGGTCAGGTAAAATGGAAATGGAGCTTTTAGAACATATACACCAACATATACACAAACATACATGTTTGGCATATATGGGTCCTGGAGCTTTCATTAAGTTAGATGGAGTCTCAAACTTAGTTCCCTCTGCCAAGAAGCTCAAGCTTGGCTGAAAATGGATATGCTAGTATGACAAGGATGCAAAGAATTCACTAAAAATGGTCTAAACTCCAAACATCCTAATCTCCAGACCTCAATCCAATAATCCATTTGTAGTTCACACTCAAAAACCTTAAGATTTGAAGGGCCTAGACTAATATTGCCAGGAGAAATGGTCGATATCCCCCTTAAAGTGCACCACTACTACATAAAATACTACAAGATGCTTCTTGTCAGTATAATTTATGCTAGTTATAGTTATATGTCCTTAAACAGTAAGTTGAATAATAATATTTTTATCAATTTATTTAAGACGATGTACGGAATTTCAAATAAAAAGAAAATGCAAGAAACAGTTAACAACCTGGTGCATTTTTATGATTGTGTGTCCTTGACAAATGGATACATTTACTGGAATAAAAAAATTTAATTACCTGTCACTTTCTTGATCCATGCCAAATCTTTGAACAAAGGGTTAAATGTCAATGATATAAAAAATTGAAAGGAATGAACATGAATATTTTCTACACTAAGTGAAGTTTAAATATCTTGAAAACTTTAATTTATCATTCTCATGACAACATAATGTAATTGTTGAGAATGTTCACATATTTACTGAATATCAAAAATAACGTAAATAACCCAGTTTTTCATGAACTTACCATCTTGGGGAACATAACCCTCAACACCTGTGTAAGCAGGGTAATGACAGTTATTGTAAAAAAAACTGTATAAATACTCAAATATTCAAATATTTTAAAGAGAAGGTAAACCAATTAAGGAGTAGTTACATAACATACTGTGCATATTCAATTAAGTGCAACGAAAGCATGGAAAACCGACTTTGCTAGACTGTGCAACTGTGATACATTAGTTCCACTAGAAAGTATAGCACTCTAATAGTAAGTTTAAGTCTTTCCAACACTTGTCATTGGTACGCAGTGCAGATAGCCAAACAGAAAATGGCAGGGCGCTGGAATGCTATACTCCCCTCCCTCTACTCCATGGCAAAAGATAAGTTACAACCTCTGGACAAACCCTGAAATAAGTCAATGTCTATGAGGCTGTCAGAACCATGTAGAAACAATAACCAACAATGAACAAAACCCAGTTTTTGGGAGGACTCATATTTTCCTTCTCCCAAAGATGGAGATGATGTCCAACATCTCAGTTTCTCCTGGTGCTTTGCCTTCTCACTGATTAGCTAAGATGACATGCACAACCAATTTATGCCACCATGCCATAGGACAGCAGGATGCTATGAGCACTTAGGGATGTAAGCAGGGACGTGCATAGGAGGGGCACAGGATAAGGACAAATACTGATGAAATAAATATATACGCTAAGAGAGAGTGACTGAACTAGGAGTGTGAAGTGGTATTACTGTAAAATTTTGGTTGAAATTGTGAGTTTTATGGCGGTCTACGTTAACTGCTAGATGTTGAAAACTAAAAAAGACAGCCTCCAGTACATAAAATCAATCAAATTCCTCAGGGATTTACCCTGGTCCCTATGGTAGTATCTGTTACTAACACACAGTAGTCAGTGAGTACAGAGGGCTGAGCAATCCTCTAGAGCAGTGTTTCTAAACCCTCTCCTGGAGTACCCCCTGCCCTGCATGTTTTAGATCTCTCCCTGCTCCAACACAGCTGATTCACCCTAGGGTCTGAATGAAACAGAATGATTCAGGCAGCACTGTGAGTAAGAGGCTCATGTTAAGAGGCGGTCACAAACAGTATCTCCTGGCATGAGTCATTTTTGAATAATTCTTGTTATAGTATTGTACTTGCATATTTTGACCTCAAAATGTTTGGATGGTGCAAATAATGCATGAATGTTGGCAGATCTGGGAAAACCTTACCTAATTCCTTGTAAAGTTTCCCGACATCTGAAATGCACAAAATGCACAAAATGAATTAAATAAATGATATGGTGCACAAGCATAATACTGTATTTCATAGTTTCCAAGGCAAAGTATGACCATCATATTTCTATTCTCCCAGAAAAAGGATAGTATCGTCATCCATGTCAAAATAAGATCAAGGCTGAATACCATTTACCTTTGACCTGTTATCAGGGAAGTGTAGCGTGTAATTGTGTGTGTGTGTGGCTATTGTGTTTTTTTATTGCTCTCATCCTATCTTTCTGGACTGTATTAATAAAGTATCATTTCCTTTTATATTAAAGACTTCAGCCTCTTCATTAAAATAGGGGCCACACGGAACTCCCTTTACTCCTGGTGTACAATTTGGCAAGTACAATTGTGCAAGTAAATTTAAAAAAGGATTTAAAAAGGATTTAATACCACATCACCATGTTTCAGTAATTCAGCTTTATACTCATAAGGGCCTAATATCACAAATCAGGAAATGGTGTGGCTTCAGATTAGCATTGACCAAGGTTAGTGGTAGGAAAAAATCAAGACAGTGAAAATTCTGTCCAATTCTCATAGTCATATCCCTTGAATAAAACGTTTAGTGAATGGCCAGATTAATGAATTAAACTTAATGAATTAGTCTGCATGTGAATGAGACTACAGCTACATATGAAACAAACTATGCTACTTCTCCTACACATTTTAGCATTCACATACATATCAACTCTCCCATGAATCATATAAATACCAGAACAGAAGTGTTTGTGTTTTAATATAGTACATTGTCTAGTTAGTTAGTGTCACATAATTAGATGAAGCAAAACTATATTAGGCTGAGAGTTAGATTTCCCAATAGCTGGTATTTACCGGCTGTTGGCCAATAAGCTATTAAACATCACACAAATAAAAGTCTTTGCAGCAGTAATAGGCAGTGAAAATAATATCCTATGACATAATATACTGCACTCCAAAAAATAATCAAAATAAACACCATCTTTCAAGCTCATGGATTGGATCCTACATGGAGGCTGGTCATTTATAAGAACATGCTGCCCTTAAATAATGTTTCTAGGCTTTGGTCCAGTGCATACCAAGTGCATGCATAGGTTACTACTGTCCTCTTGCAACAACAAGCCTTTCAGAAATTCTTTGCACCACCTTTCCAGCCAAGGACACTAGTCTGGGAAGATGAGTAGCAGTTGACACAACACATGACAACACAACACACCATGCAATGCAGACAATACAAACATTTGATATAAAATTCAAGACTGAAAAAATCAGTCTTGGTTGTAGAGTTGGTTGTAGATTGTTCCATGACTAAGGTGCATTTAAAGGTTTTTTCTTTGGGTCAGTAAGTAAAATTTAATATTGTGAAGAAAGGGTATATTTTCAACTGAAAATAAACTGAGATATGATGTTGTACAGTTGATCAGTGCTTTAATCTTCTGGTATGTAATGGAGTAAAATTTACCAGTACTGTGAGTATAACTTGTGTCATTGATCTGTAATGAAAATTTAGTGTTCTGTTATAAAAAGTATGCATAGTTTTCAGTGCAGATGCTGATGTCTGCATACAGATAAGTAATCTATAGGTACATAATCTACAGATAAGTATTTCAAATATGTATTAGATAATTAGTAATTTGAATCTTGCTGGCCTTGTTGGCTTTTTTATTGGCACTACTTATGCCAAATGTTTATGAATGCTATATGTGTTAACAACTGCTATTAGCTAACTAGCTAAACTGCCAAAGTAAAATGCCAAATTTATACCAATAAAATGCATTTTAAGGAAAACAATATCTGGAGCCTAATATCAAAGAGAACAATACTAACATTATTGGTTTAAGTGTTTTTGTTGAAATGAGAAAATGGTATAGTAGTGGCACAATCAGAAATTCACTCAACTTACCTATTAGACGTTGTCTTTCTTCCTCTGTAATTACATGTTTTGAATAATGTTATTCATTCCACAAGTAATGAGTTATAAATTCATATCTCATAAGAATTATGCCCCCCCAATTAACAAAAAACAATAAAAAGCCTAATATTATGGAGAACTATGTCTGCCATAATATAGTGAAAATACAGTATGTACACATAGGTGTGTGTCTTTAATTAAGTGTTGTGATATCAAATTAAATATATACAGTGTAATCAGCTTCATATCCAAATACATAATATTATGTGGGGTTTGATCTGAACAGGGTTAATATCTAATGGCCTAACATGCAGGAGAACCAAGGAGTGCATTTTAACTGATTTTTGCATTTTACAGATATTTACAGATACAGAAATTAATAAATTTGAGGATTTTTAGTACTGCGACATGCATGAGATATTGAGTCCAATTTGTAATAATCAGATAGGTGCCCATATCTTTTAAAATGGCTGGTACAAAGTTGTGTGCTCTGAGTAAATTCCTTTCTCCTTAGAGAACGACACCTCCTTTCTGAGAGGTTGGTGGTCGATACATATTCTCATGGAGTTCTGGCTGAATGTCCTAGTTTATGAAAGCTCAGCAGTTGCCTCTGATAAATTGAAGAAATTCTTTAACTGAGATGGGCCTTCTCAATTTTGCATGAGAAGGCCCATCTCAGTTAAAAAAAAAAAAAAAAAAAAAAAAAACATGAGCCTGCTTGTTTCAGTTTTGTCTCATGGTGACAAACAAAAGTGGTATTAGCCATCCAGCATTCCTATCAGTGAATATATTTTGCAGCAAACTATTGTAGTATCTGTGTCATGTATGTGAGGTATGGTCAATGTGGTAACTTATTTAATGAGATACTTACTCCATTATATCAGACTGTGTGCTGAATTACTGGAAACTGCATAATTGAAACATACCTTTTGCTTTCTTTCTCCGATAGTAAAAAAATATTAACAGGATGATGATGATGATGATGATGATGATGGCTAATATTATCACAACAATGCCTTCACCAGGAAAATACAGGAAATCTATTGAAAAAGAGGAAAAAAACAGTTTAAGAGTACAATATTTATTTCACATATAATGTCATTCATCCAGTATTTACGTAATTAATTGTCTATTACTGTTTGTTGAAAAGAGGTCAGGCACTGGACCGCCCAATCAGAAGACATGCTACAAGACGCGTTGGTGGATGTAGACTGGGACATGTTCCACTTTGCCTCCGACGGCATTGAGACTAGCGCCTGGGAGTTGAGCCCCCCTGCGGGGGGAGAGCACGCCCTCACTGTCTCAGGGCATGACGTCAGGAGAACTGAGACGAATGAACACTAGGAAGGCAGCGGGTCCTGACGGCATTCCTGCTCGCATGCTAAAAACTAGCGCAGATCTGCTAACCCCTGTGTTAACGACCATCTTCAACCTCTCCCTTGCCCAGTCCATAGTACCCACGTTTTAAAAGATCTGTCATTGTTCCTGTGCCCAAAAAGACCTCCCCAACCAATTTAAATGGCTACCGCCCTGTAGCCCTCACATCAGTAACAATGAAGTGCTTCGAGAAGATTATGAAGGGCTACATCTGCTCCTCTCTACCATGCTCTCTGGACCCCCTTCAGTTCGCCTGTCGCCCCAATCGCTCCACTGATGATGCAGTCACCCACATACTGCACACCGCCTTATCCCACCTTGACATCGGCAGAGGGAAGAATGCTGTTAGAACGCTGTTCATTGACTATAGTTCAGCTTTTAACACTATAGTTCCCCCCTACTGGTCAGCAAGCTTCTGGACCTTGGACTGCATAGCTCTCTGTACAAATGGATCCTGAACTTCCTGACTGGCAGGCCACAGGTGGTTAGAGTGGGCAGCCTCACTTCCACCTCTCTCACTCTCAACACCAGTGCTCCTCAGGGTTGTGTCCTCAGTCCCCTACTGTATTCTTTGTACACATATGACTGTGTGGCAAAGAGTAGCTCCAACACCATCATAAAATTTGCAGACGATACTGTGGTGGTGGGCCTGATCACCAACAACAATGAGAAGGCCTACCTGGAGGACCTGACAAAATGGTGTCAGGTCAACTACCTCTCCCTTAACATCAGCAAAACAAAGGAGCTGGCAGTGGACTTCTGCAAGACACGATAGAGGAGCCACACCCCATACTCATCACCGAGGACCTGACATGGACCACTCACACTTCCACCCTGGTGAAAAAGGCACGGCAGCACCTCTATCACCTCAGACTGCTAAAGAAATTCAGACTGCCGAAACAGATTTTAAGAACCTTCTACCTTCTACTAGCATTCTGGCAGGATGCATCACTGCCTGGTATGGAGACTGCTCTTCACAGGACCGTAGGGACCTGCAGAGGGTGGTGAGACTAGCTGAGGGCACCACAGGGACCATTCTAACTCCCCTCCAGGACTTGTATACCAGGCGGTGCAGCACCAGAGCCGGTACGATAATGAAGGACCCCCATCACCCAAACCATGGACTCTTTCACCTCTGCAACCTCAAGGCCAACACTGAGAGGCTCCGTAGGAGCTTCTTCCCCTGGGCCATCAGAACACTAAATGCAGCTCATACTGGAGTCTAACTTTGTTCTGCACATTTTTCTATGTCTTGCACATTTTTCTATTGTGTTTTACATCTTCCTTAAGTTATTTCCTTTTATATTTTTTATATTTTTATCTTTATATTTTTTTCCTATTTTGAGTAATTTTTGATTGTGAGTAAATTATATTTTTTCTGTTGTGAGTTTTGCACAGTCTGCCTTGCTGCCAAACATCATTTCACTGGCCTGTACATTGTACCTTGGCATGTGACAAAACTTTGAACTTTGAAAAGGCCACAGGAAATGGACAACTGAATTCATGAAGGAAAACTGGCATTTTGACCTAGAATTATAAATTTACAAAGCAAACTTTGCAAACAGCACAGACAAGATGTGGATGAGGAAACACTTATCCGTGAGTTTGAGAAAGGTGTGACTGCATACAGTACCCAATAAATGAATGCCATATTATGTTTAAACACAGTTGAGTGTACACAGTTAACAATGTATGCCATCAGTTGGAAGACATTGTTCTAGTGTTTGAGATGAGATTGTTGCAACATCATTATAACCTTTATTCAAACTTATTTCTTCAGTTAATTTAAAACATGCTGTTCAGTCTTATGCTTGTTTGTTTGCTCTGGAATAGTAATTGTTTCATTTTCTTGCAACTATATTACATTTTTCTCTGTAAGTTGCACTAAATAAGTCTACGAAATGACAAAATGTAAGTGTTGTGTGAAGTAATGTGCCCTAAATAGTACAGTAACATGGCTTCATTTTGATATAAGTCATTTTAATGTCAGATTAGTGTATATGTGACTGACTTTGATTTCAGGCTGAACTTCAGCATTGATTTATCATTGTTTGAAGGTCTAATGAAGCATTCATGATAACCTTGGCGAGGCTGATGGGAGATGTCTGGACGACTGGTCACAGCAGACGGGTCATCAGCATCCCTCTTCTCCCTGGATTTGCCCTTTATAATGATGAGAAAACTTCCATTTTGCCCAATGCTCCTATTTAAGTGGTCCGGGTCTAAAATGGTAGTGTTGGAATTCAAACGGTAACAAAATTAAAATCCAAAATATAAACATCACATTATTAAAATATGCTTTTAATATACTACCCACTTCATAAGTCACACCTCGATAAGTTACAGATTTTAGATAACCAGCAGTTGTGGAGAGGGATCCCAAATTAAGGTGTGTTTTAAACCTCCTAATCACTAAATAATGAAATAGTGCTCAAGACATTTACATAAATGTTATTTTTCCCCCACCATTGTACATTCAAAGTGAAATAAATGTCTAAAAGAAAACATGTGTCTGTTCAAGACAAACCAAATGCAATTGAAAGAGGGAGTGAAACAAATAGATGTGACCTTCAAGTCGTGGACTTTCAGGCCACTCAAGTTAAAACTGAGAAAATTAACAAAACTACTTTACCTGAAGTAATGAGTAACCTCATCAAGCCAGCATTGTAGCATACTATACAGAAAGTCCGGTACCAGGAAACAGTCTCTATTGAGCACATTCACACACTGGTATGTAATAAAGCCCTTTAAGTGAGATCAGCCCTGAGTCATTGTAGTCAATGAGGTTTCCTTTGCATCCTGTTCAGTTCAGGATCCTGAAAATAGCACCTTTATGAATGGTCATCTTACCTGTCATTGCTGAGTAGATTTGCAAATAGACCAGCAGGATAATGGCTTGGATCCCTCTGACCAGTGTCAGGCTTGAAATACTGAGAGAATGTTCCATTTGGTAGTTCTCAGTCTCAGTGTGGCAGTTGTTTCTGGTGTGATACAGGAAGAGTAGTCGCATATTAACAGCTCAGATTAATCATTGCCTGAGAGTAAGCACAACAATTTTGCAGTCACAAAGTCACATATGCCAAACCATGAAACAGACAGTATAATGTAAACTGGTTAGTGATGATTGATAACATCTTTCCCTGCATTCGTCTTAAGTTTAATTCAGATATTTGACTAACTTTGTGCCAACTGAGACTGTTTTTCTACCAAAAAAAAAAAAAAAAAAAAAATCTAAGAAAAGTTAGTCCACTTACTATCCTTACCTGATGCAGAGGGGTCAGTACATTTATAAACATGCAACAGAATCAAAAGTATAAATTGCACACTTTCCAAAACAATATTTGTGCATGATTTTTTTTTTTCCCCATGACTAAAGTGCAGCAGGGATATGTTTTTATAAGGTCATGTTAGATCATATCAGGTCAAATGTTTACTGACTGGTCAACCAGAGTCAACTAACCGCTGTGTCAGGGTTGACAGGGAAAGGACCCAGGCGCAGACAAAACAGGCAGTATAAGGAGATCCTTTAATTACAGATCCAAACGCACAGGCAAAGTCGTAATGAAAAACCAGTCCAAAGTCAGTAACCAAAAAATCCACAGGAAAAAACAGTATCAAAAACGGCAGGCAAAAAGGGTGAATCAGGAACAGGCAGAGTCCAAAAAAAAAAAAACAACCCCAGACAGATCCAAATTAACAACCAGCGAGAACAACACAGGAACAAAACTGAGATGACCAGGCAATGAATAAAGGAAACAGCAGGGCATATATACATGGGCTGGTGACGAGAGAACCGGGAACAGGTGTGCAGGATGGCTTCAGTGGTGGGCGTGGCAGCAGGGCAGATAGGCAGGACAGGAGGTGGGGCGATGGCTGATAACAACTGACTGACAGGGAGAAACCAGCCACTCAGGCTGGAGTGCTGACACACTCACAGACATCTTGTGATTCTTCAGTCAGCAGTGAGTTACTCAGCTGACATGAGTAGATTATCCTTCGCTGTTCTGCTCTGTGGGATTTGTAGTGTGAAAAATATTAATTGGCTAAGTGTGCGAGTGTACTGTAGGATTACATTCATCTCTGAATTTAACTGTGCCTTATTTTAAAATGTCATCAGAGAAACCTAGCAAAAGTGAACCCACTACTATCCTTACCAGATTCAGAGATGTTAATACATGATTATATTACTGCCACACAATTTCTGTTTGTCAAAAAAGTGTATTGACCAATGACAGGTCATAATGCTCATATCATCCTAGCTCTTGCCAACCAACACTGGATGTGTGTTTCTTTTAGAATTGATATTAAGGTCCTTTTATTGTTTATTTAATCTTAAAGTACTGCATGGATTACCACCCAAATACATTAGTGAATGCATTAAAGTCTACCAGCCAAACCGAGATCTCCACACTGCAGATCAAGCCGCACTTAGTGTACCAAATTTAAACGCGGAGTGAGATGCTTTCTGCTTTTATGATCCTAATCTGTGGAGCTGTGGTATACATTGTTCTAGTAATACTTTGTGTTGCAATCACAATGTACAAAAGGAGCTAGTCATGTAAAGTTATTATTATCACTTCAGTGCTTCAATTCAGTCAGCCTAATGTGCAAATACAACTAAAACGGGTTGCATAAAGATGAAAAGCATTATAGCCAGAAAATGGCTTGCTAGTTGGGTACTGTTAGATGTAAAACCTGCAGAGTTGCTGCTACAGTAACTATAAACTGGACATTTTGTGTCACATTAAAAGCATTTTGCAGTATACCTAATTATATTAATAGGTAACAGAGTGTGCTATTAGTGTGTGCAGGTGAATGTGCTTACTGAACAACATCCCAAACTTTCTAAGTTAAACTTTTTTAAGTTCATGGCCTCAGATGGAAGATATCAAACAGAAAATACCTCTAAAGACTTGTGGGAAAAGTGGAGTATTACAAAATGAAGGATGAGGAAAATGGAAAAATATATAATAATGAAAAAAATTATACTGTATATAGATATAATCGCATCTGGGTTCAACATCTGAAAAAATCACTGAGTTTGCAGTGTAGAAAAGTACATTTCCATGTCCAAAAATTTGCAACTTTACAAAGCCTGACCATCACAATTCTGTGACATGAGAGACTCAATCCAAACAGAACTGGACACAGTTTGCTAAATGTGTTATGACAAAGGCATTGCAGTACATGCACATAACCTTTGAGATGTACTCAGCATGTACTCTGTACACTCCAACATCCTGTTTGACTGCTTCATTATGTACACTGTAATTTAGTACCTCCCTTAAATAAATATAAGTATGACATTTTAAAATGAGAAATGTGTAACTTGATAGGTTGTGTAATTTTCTTGATTATATTGACATTACTGATTCATTCAGTCCTGGAATATTTTTTTGGGAAGAAGGAGTGATGAGCTGTTGTCAGCATATATTGCAGGTTTTCCATTTCATTTGTCACAATCAACAATGTTAAAAATTAACATTTGAACAATTGGTCAAATTAACAGTATGCTTCACTTCATATAACAGTGATTGTTTGTGGTTTTCTATTCTATGATCTTAAGCACATGGATTAAAGCAGGATATAAATGACTACCAGTGATCAGTGAGAAGTGTGTGACTCTGTTCTTTTATCCTTACATCAGTCCAGGTTCAAACTCTGAGATGTGCTATGCTGTCAAAGCAAATGAGTGAATTCTAGTTTTAGTAAAAAATAATATTTAGTAAAACAAAATATTAATCTTCTCAGTCCAGATGAAACCCAGTTCTCCAAGACTTTTTCTGAAGGGTGGAAGAGTTTATACAATGGACAATAAGCATGTCTGTTGAATCACATAATATTGAGAATCATAGCACTACAGCACAATATATTTCATACCACCCAATTGCAGCCATTATTTTTAATCAGCCATAACAAACCACATAATACCTGTCACACAGAGAACTACTAATGTTCTACAGTAGCTAATACTAAAATGACTCCTCAATTTAGGTGAGAATAGATAGCAAGTCTCTGTCCTTTGACCCAGGACTGAGGTAAGGATGAAACCTTATGCTTTCTTGACCTGGGTAGGTCAAAGTAAAAGAGTAAATATGAGTTTTACGCTCACTATTGTAGAATGAAATGTTGGTTGGCCCTCCTTTTATTGGTTCCTTATGATGATGATGTGTGGACATTTAGGGTGGCCCTAGGAAGCCCATTTATGGAAAAGATTATCCTATGAGCTGTGAGTGTGTCTGTCTGAATCACATAATTTTGAGTGTCATAACACTACTCCACAGTATATTTCATACCACCCTATTGCAACCATTATTTTAATCAGCCATACTAAACCGCATAACACCTGTCACAGAGAATGATCATACTAATGCTAGTAGTTGATTGTAAAATGACAATCTTGTTAATTTAGGTGAGAATAGCAAGCAAGTCTCTGTCCTTTGAACCCGGACTGAGGTAAGGATAAAACCCAAACCTAATGGTGCGCTGCCCAGTCAAAGAAAAAGAGTGAATCTGAGTTTTAGTTTCAGTATTGTAGAATGAAATGTTCTTCTTGTCAATATCAAGATGAACCCCGATTTTCCAAGGCTTCTCCTTCTCCAGGGTGATCTCTCCCTCTGCTGACCGTGCTGAGAGCTGTTCATCCTGTAACTGCAGCATCCAGTAACTCTCCCCCAGCATCTCCCTGTTTGCTTCTCCATGAGCCACTGGTTTAGAGGAGACGCCTATTCTCCAGGACTGTTTCTCCCCAACCTCCACCTCCCAGTAGTGTCTCCCAGTGTGGAACTCCTGCTCTCCCAGTACACCAGGCCAGTCTTCAGTGCCATCATCCACATCCCTGATAAATCTCACTCGTTTCCCATTGATTGTCTTTAGGCAGCTGTTCTTATGGATTGCAGGTAAAGTTACCTGAGCTGGAAAGCAAAACATTTCAGAATAAACAACAATAGGAAACAATCATTTCTATGACCAAAATATACAAAATGTTCATTCTCAGATACTCAAATTTAGCTGAAGATTGCATCACTGAAGGCTGATCTGGGTCAAATGCAGCTACCCAGTATTTATTCAGACCCATGATTTGGAATGGAAGCATCATGTAATAGAAAAAAATGTACAAATCTGATTCCTGCTTCTGCTTGAATTGTTTAAACTGGTATATCTTAATCATATTAATGCTCAACATGAGGTTCACATTTATTCACACCTCAGAATAATTCTTCAAATATAATCCAACAAAAACAAATATTCAGCAACAGTCTGCTTTTCAGAAGTTCAGTGGAAGGTTCAGGAACTATATAGAGGTCTCTGAAAGTTTTCTGTTCCCATGGGGTATAAAAGGAGGTAACACACAGAACAATTTTCAGTAGCATTCTGGTAGCATTCTAGCATTCAGCATCCTTAATCATTATTATACACACAGACAAACAGGTATTAATTTCTGTGTACTGGGACATGGCTATAAAAATGCTGAATGTTCCACTTTCTACCGGTCTTCATTAGGAAATTTATTTCTTAGGCTATTAGTACAGTATGGACCTTTAACCGGACAAGAATGCATCTTTCCACTACAAGGTGAGAAACAAGACAACCATAAATCTAAAGGCATCTTCTGAATACAGATGTTCAGCACTGGCTATATTGAATTTACCAGACTACATGTGATTGTACATTGTGTTCAGCATAAAAAAAGTTTATATTTGGAAACAAAAACTCCCCATACTGAAATCTGGCAGTTGCTATGATGTTTTGAGGCAGTTTTGTATACATAGATCTTGGCATTTTTTTTAAGATAGATGGAGTCTCAAACCTAGTTCCCACAGCCACAAAGCTGAAAATGGACATTCCAACATGATAACAATCCAGAGAATTCAACTGCAGTTACAAATGGTCAGAACTGACCATCTCAGTTTCCAAACCTCAATCCAATCAACCACTTGTAGTTTACAAGCAAACAACAAAAGATCTGATGGGCCACAGGTGATTTTGCAGAAATGGCCAAATCTCCCCTCAGGTAAGCCACAACTGCATAAAATACTGCAAGAAGAATCTTGCCAATCTATAGCAGTGGAGAATTTACAACAAACGAACTACTTGTAATACCGGTATTGTTAGAGTAAAGTTCATTATTTGTGAACAACATGACTTGCGCTCTATGCAGTGCTACAGATGAAGTATAACACGCAGAAACAAATTTTAGCAGAAAAGTATCACACGTACATTTTTTTCAATAATATCATGTTTTCACTGCCTAGTTAACCATGGGTATAAATAAATATGGGCACTACATCTCTTCACAGTTAATGATTGACTTGATTTAGTAAAAATGATTAAAAGAAGTCTTGGGAAGCAATCACAACTAAGCTTACTTTGTTCAATTAATTGTTTTTTATTTGTTGAATAATTTTGCTTTTTGTCCTTAAACAATTAAGAATCAATTAATTTAATCAATGAACAATCATTTTACCAATTTGCTATTTTTTTTCAATTAAAAAGAACATTCACAAAATAGTTTAAAACTGTGATGGCAGTTATATGTTTACATATTTCCTTGATAAATGAATGTGTTTAATGCAACAGAAAACAGTTTTCATTACCTGTCATTTTCTTGATCTCTGCAAAATCTTTGAATAAAGGGTTAAATGTTAATAATAGAAACATTTTGAAAGCAATGGATATAGGAACATTTTCCTCACTAAGCGAAGTTTAAACATCTTGAAAACTCACGCCAAAAATGAAGTTACTCAATAACAAGATAATGTAATGTTGAGAAAACTCACTAAATATTAACTGAATATCAAAAGTAGCGTCCAGGTTTTCCATGAACTTACCATCTTTAAGAACATAATTCTCACCACCTGTATTAAGCAAGATAATGCCAATTATTGTAAAAATTTAAAACACAAATTCAAATATTTTACAGAGACAGAACATCAATTCTGGTTTTACAACTTATAATGTGTATTCAATGATGTGAAAAAGAAACCACAGAGAAAACACCTGCCAACATTGCCAACCTGCTGATTTTTTTTTTCAATTTTCAATATTCAGTTTGAATAGTGTTGCCATTTTTACTGTATACATCATCAGGCCAAGTACAGCTGAATTAACGTTGATGAATTAACATCTTTGTTTAAATATATAATATAAATTTTCTTAAACCATGTCATGGAAATTCTGTAATTGTCTGAAGCATGTCTGTTTTAGCAGTTGGCAGGTCTGGAAAACCTTACCAAATTCATTGTGAAGTTTCTTCAACTCTGAAATGTGAACAAAACGAATTAATTAAATTGTATGTTGCACAAGCATAATACTGTATTTCATCTTTTCCTTGGTTAAATGCAACATTTTTCCATTCCCTCCAAATTCTGAATAGTATAGTGTCATCTTCCATGTCGAAAATAGATCAAGAGTGAATATGTTAATTGAATGGAAAAGGTCACCAACCGAAATGAGCAAAAAAATAAGAAAATACACTCAGGATTCAGTACCGCATCACCACATTGCAGTATTTCAGCTTTATGCTGGGAAGTGCTCAAAATCATGACTCAAGTAGAAAGTGTGGCCTCAGATTAGTATTTACCAGGGCTAGTAGTGGACAGAAATGTTTTTAACATACACATAAAATTTCTGTCCAATTCCCACTGTTTTATCCCTTGAATAAACTACCTGGTCTCATAGGCTGCCATCTGGTCAGACAGTATCATTCTCCATATCAAAATAAGATTAAGGCTGAATTTGTTAATGAAAGGGAAATGGTATTCAAGATAAATGACCAAGTAAATAAGTAAATGAACTCAGGATTCAATATCACATCACCATGGTGCAGTAATTCAGCTTTATACTCATAAGGGCTTAAAATCATGAATCAAGAAAAGGTGTGGCTGCAAATTAGCATTGACTAAGGTTAGTGGTGAGTAGAAACCTTTTAAAAGGACAAATCCATTTTATCCAATTCTGTTTAATGAAAGACCAGATAACTTTCATTAAAAATGAAACAATATATATTGCTTCTCCAACAGCATTTTAGCATACATTCGCATGAATTCACATACCTATAAAAATAAAAATAATCTTCCAAGCCCATGGATGCTACATGGAGGCTGGCCATTTTTAAGAGCATGCTGTATTGAAGCAGTGAATAATGTTTCTAGGCTTTAGACTAATCCGTGGCTAATGCTACTACTGAAAAACTGACAGCCAAAGTCTTCCAGATTTTCATTGCACTAACTACCTTGCTAGCCATGTCACTGTGGACATCTGGAAAGATGATTAGCAGTTGCGCAACTGTTTACAAGTTGACTAAAAAGCAGTGGACAAAAACATTTACAAGAAAGGCAATACAATGACGTGACATAAAATTCAATGGCCTAGCTAGTATTTATTTAACTACCATTTCAATTATGTGAATATTACTTTTACGAACATCATTGAACTGACATGATATTTTCCCATTCCAACCATAACAGTTGTAATCTTCCACAGAAGCAGAAAATATTTTCATTTGAAACTCTCACTATTCTACAGAGATAGCACAGCATTGTTAGTTTGTTGTGAACAATTGTCATTCGGCAGCTACCGGCTCAATCTGCTGCTTGATGGATGATTACAGTACCTCCTGTATGTTTTGAAATTGTTATGTATGTATATCGAGGATGAATGCAGTTTAAGCAAATATGGTAGACTCATTTCCAACGGAAAATAAATTGAGTAATCAAAAGTTGCAAATCATAGACGGGCATGGTTATAATTAGTTCTGTATCATTTTGAAAATATAAGTTCATGAAAAGGATGAGAACACCTTTACTAAGTTATTGACAGAAGTTCTCACGATCTAAGAAAAGGACACTTGATAAGCAATGATATACACACACTTCAATATTTTAAAAAAATCATAAAGAATGTATTTCTTGTGGAACAGAAATACGTAGAATAATCAGGCTGGTGAAGAGTATTATCTGGTCATTCAGTACATTACTGAAAACATATGCACAGCACAGGTGTGTAGGCCTACCGTCTTTTAACTCACATCATTAAATGTGAATTTAAAAGTAGAAAACAACAATAACTAATATTGCCACTATAACCTCATGCAGATTCCTCATCATATAAAATTCTTACCTTGTCTCAGGGTTACATTTTCCTTTTTTAACTCCTCTGTAAAAGCAGAAAACATTTTCAAACAAAATATTCAATATTCCACAGATGTAGCACAGCATTGCTACTTTTTTGTGAACAATTGTCATTAGATAGCTACCAAGTCAATTTTCTGATTGATGCGTACATACACTACGTGCTCTACCTTCTCAAACTAATGTGTATTTCATAGATTAATGCATTTTTCGGAAATATGATAAGCTCATTTTCACAGATGATCAAAATTTGCTCATCATAAAGAACATGCTATTTAACTAATTCTGAATTATTCTGAAAATTTAATTTCAAGAATAGGATAAGAAGCGCCTTACCAATTTGTTCCCTCTTACTCTCTAAAAAAGAATGACAATTGATAAAGAATGATCCACACACTTAAATGCTGCATAAATAAGGAAGTAAGTAAATAAATACATCTATGTAGAACAGAAATGTATAGAATAAGCAGACACTTGCTTTGCAGACATTAAGCATTATTGGGTAAAGATAAAAGCACAGTGCAGGCTAAACTGCAATAAAATCTACACTGCCCCTTTTGAAGTCACGTGTATGTAGTATATAGTTATTTGTGTTTAAAAACAGAAGTGAAGGGATTCAATTGTAAGACATTTCTTGAAACCTACAATTGATGATGACTCCCTGATGTCTTGAGGTAAAGACCTCCAGAGTCTGGGTGCATAAACACTAGTGTGTTCAGTTTAGGAGCTTTTCAAATATATTATTGGTAAAAGTAGATTTGTAAAACAGAATTGAAAATATATTATTTTTCACGTGTGACTAAGCAAATCTAAGTGTTGTGAAAGTTTCTTGTCCAATAAAAGTAATGCCAAGTTATAAAAAGTAATGACAGTATACCAAAAAGTAAGATTACCAGAGATTATCAAATATAATGTATTAAGTATAAAACATCTGAAATCAGAAAGTATGTCTATTCATGAAACATACAGGACAATTTAAAACTGTTTATGACATTCATCAAATTTTATTGAACTTTGGAGAATATATGATATAATGTCTTCTTTTTCTTTTCATCTTTCCTCTAATTTTCACTTTTTCTGTTGTTTACATTTTATCATTGGCTGTTAGCTGAAGAACTTTATTTTTAAATGAAATTCTTAAATGTTGACCAGGTGTATGGTAAAAGAAAATTAACTGCATTTGCAAGATGGATGCCTAAATATTACTTATTAGCATGAAGCGTACTGTACCTTCTTTGCTGAAACACGTTCCCATGGCAGAAATGAGTCCCAGCACAGACAAAGTGAGGTGGTTTGGATCCCTCTGAACAGCAACTTATCTAGAACAGTAAAATTTTCTCATTTTGCAGTTTTGCTCTCATGTAATAAAGTCAATCTAATGGTGGTTCAAATTTTTGGTGTAATACAGGAAAATTCATAACATCTCAAGGTTAACAATTACCTTATATGAAGTTCAAAGTATTCACTACCAACAGTGTACTATAAGAATTCGTGAAACAGACGAGGCATTGTGACACTGTTAGTGATGATGAATTTTAATCAAAGTCTAGAGTGCTCTCGAGAACATAGTCTGTTTTTTTCTTCTCTTTTTTGTTGTTTTTTTAGTTCATCATCACATTTGCCGTGTAGATTTTGTCATGACGTGCTTCAGTGTTGTGATAACAGGTGAAAACGAAAGTAAACTGACAGCAACTTTGAGACATAAATATTACATACAGCAATCCCTGAAATCATCAAAAAGAAACAATCATTCAAAATGTCATAATCTGGGAAATCTTGTACAGCATATTTTCACTTAGAATATTACAATTCACACTGCAAATTTAATGTCATACCTTGTACGTCCGCTTCGTCCTTTACATAGAGGTCTTTCCAGTTGTTTTAGTATAAGCACTTGTTAATGTGTAACTCAGTTAAAAGCAGTTTATTGACAATATTGTTCCCCCAAATGGAGAAAATGTCCTTAATGCGTTGCCTTCTCTATAGTATTGTGAATGTGAAAATAACCTTTAGTTTCAGTTTGACAGTGGAATTTGAATCGTCACACCTGTTGACTCTCATGAATTTTTTGTTCTCAGAATACCTTGTGACCTTGATGACTGACTTTTAAGCTAAGCTCAGCAACATGTGAAACTTTATCACCTAGAAAAAGGGCCTGATCACTTATATGTGGGTGAAAGCATTGTTTGTACAAACTGTGTGAATTTGGAAATATTTTATTCATGCCACCTCTAAATTAAACTTGTTTTTTACATAGCACAGTAAATAATGAGCCAAAGTGCTTTACAGAAAAATAATGAATAAATGAAATAACAATATGGTTTAATAAACAAAGTGGAAGTCAAACCCAATGCATAGTTAAACATGAAACAATATAAAATGTGCAGTAGAAATAGTATAAATAAAATGGAAAGGAAAAAATGCACAGCACAAGCTAAACTGCAATAAAATCTACAGTGCTCTTTATGAAGCCACTCATATATCGTATATAGTTATTCAATTCAATTTATTCAACTTGTCACAAAGCAGCTTTACATTGATCCCAGGTCTGAGACCCCCTGAGAGCAAGCCTAAGGCAACGGTGGCAAGGAAAAACTCCCCAATTAACAGGAAGAAACCTTGAGCAGAACCCGACTCAGAGGGGGAGCCCATCTACTTCTGGCTGGCACTGGGCAGATAGAATTAGTTATCTGTTTTTAAAAACAGAACTTAAAGAACTCAGTGATGAAACATTTCATGAAGTCTGCAATTGATGGTGACTCCCTGATTTCTCAAAGACCTCCAGAGTCTGGGCACATAGAAACTGAAGGAAGTTTCCCCTCTTCTTTTAAAATTAACTTTGGACTTCAAGAGCAGGCCATCCTTCTTTTTGTTCATCATCTTAGTTTTCTGTAAGTAGTTTCATTGTTTAAAATGAACACAATTCCATTGTTTTTTCATTGGAAATTTGCCAGACTCATGACTAGTAAAATCAGTAAGACAAAGCTGTTGCTTGAATGCAATAGAATGAAAGGAAATCCAATGTATTATCATACAAATAAAATGAGCTTAGAGTCCAAATCTAAAGCACTGACATTTTTGTGCTCATTACTTTATGTCCATCACTTCATCTCATTCACTTACATCCATTTTCTCGAGAGAGCTGTGGGGATCTCAGCTGTCTGAATTACACTGTTTGAAAAGGAGACTACGTCATATATTCATATCAAGAATTGGCTAGATAATTTCGGATAAAGATAAATATGTTTCCGTGATGACATGGCCTTAAGTATTATAAACTGAATTCAGCCTCAACAGCTGTGGTACCCTTTATTGTATCAGTCTGTTATAATATGGAATAATTAGTCTTAGAAGCACAAGGATATAGGTTCAGGCCCTGAATGTGCAGCCACTGAACGGGGTACCTTATCTAATCTCCTTGACATAGAATATGAAAATAAAAATCTGCACATTTTGGCTAATTGCATATACTTGACTTTTAAAGAGAACATTATAAATGGCTTATTAGATGATGAAAAGTGTTAGAAGACCTCAATAAATTGCCTGTCAAACAGTAGAGCAGTTGGTGTGTTACCAGGATAAAAAGAAAGACTCTTCTCCTGAAAACGGACAGATGTTTGTCTTATAATAATATTAACTGTCTTGTATGACTGTATTAATTATTAATGGGAGAGATTGGCTGTTTCGCCTCAATATGTCTACATTGTTTGCAGCCACTACCCCCTAGTGGTGAAATGAGCTACCTACACCAGATGGGGTAGCACATTCAGCTTCCACTGCCTTTCCAGGCTTCACTGGGAGTATCAAATTCAGACCTGTTCTATTCTGCCAGTCGTTTTGAGATATTTGATTGCTTTTTTTTTTACATAAATATGACTTTCCCAATGTCTGATGGAATATGCAGCAAAAATATTGTGGGTTTTCAGGAAAAAAAGTGAGTGTCCCAATAATTTTGGACCCCAGTGTAAGTGATTATGACTTAGATTGGAATCATTACACTTAGAAATCTGTTTAGGCTGTAGGTTATTTTAGAGCTCACAGAATGACTTGTATGTATTAGCTTATGCACAGCTTATACTCTAGGCTATTTATTTAAATATCCTTAAGTCACCCAGGGGTATGGCAATTTGCAAAATAAAGCTCCACAATGAAACGAAGATGAAGATGAAAGAGAAGATAATGAAGGTAATTTAAAGGTAATGAGCAGCCTAAAGAAGATGTGGAAAATAGAATCATTGCAGTCCTCACAACTTAGATCACCTTAGATCTTTTGGTAGACTGCTCTTTTAACCTCTCCTTTAATTCTTTAATTATTTCTTAGAATATAAGGAAGCTAGAGAATAGGGATGTACCCGAATCCGAATACATTATTCAGGAAAGCGCAAATAATGCGATGGAAACAGACATTTGTTCTACTCGAAGTTGTTCATTATTATTCAAAAAAAAAAAAAAAAAAACATGATTGACATATCTGTGTGTCAGCCATTATGTTTCTTCGAATCATCGATTCATGTCATTGTGATAACAAAATAAAAATGCTCATTCGGTTTGCAACGTATACGTAGGAATGTAATGACAATTGTATCTTGAGGTTTGAAAAGGGGCATCATTTCTGTTAAGAAGAAGACATCAATATAAATGCTATTATTTTCTACTAAAATCTGCTGTTGAATACTACCAGGATTGCTAGAAGAACAATATGAACCAAAATGAATGATGCATAAGAAACAAAATGTATAATGCACAACTCCAATTCCCTTATCTAGCTGCTTTCCTAACGATTTAATGTTCAATAAAAGAAAAATCTGAGGAACAATATATGTAATGTTAAACACACACAATTCTTAGCCACACAGGTGAAGGTAGTCTGGACCAATTTGCTGTTATAATTTAAAGTGTACTTTTTGCAGATATTTTAGCTTTTTCCTCCTCATTTCTTTTGCAGTACTGTAACTGTGTCACCAAAGTCAAGCAGGAAGTAACGTGAACTCAAAAGTTCTTACCTTTCTTGCTATAGATGATGTCCAGGATGTAATGCTGTCAAAAGTTAATTTGTTAAAATTCACAAACATGTAAACCTGTAACATGTTACAAATAACATTAACAAAAATCCTGAAAGCTGAGAATGGTTGCTTACTTATGGACTCGTATCATTCCTTTTTTACTTTCACTTTCCTAACCTTCAGCTGTGAAGGTGTGCGTTCAAGAACTTTGGACTTGTTTATCATATGAGGGCGGTTTCTCTAGTAGAGGTGTACAGAGACGTCAGAGGGCTTTGGTTTTTTGACATGATATATATATATATTTGAATTAGGCTACTGATGTTAATCGTATCACGTTTAGTTTCACTCACTAGTTCAGACAACTCGCCCATCCCCCACCATCAGGTAAATCGGGGGGGATGGGGGGAGGTGTAATATTTCGAAATACGGTACAATACAATACACACAGACACACACACACACACACAAATATATATATAGCTTGTATGTGTTCCTCGTATATATAAAACATATATATAGCTTGAATGTATTCCTCGTACTGTAAGTCGCTTTGGATAAAAGCGTCTGCTAAATGAGTAAAAAAAATATATACATACGTATATATATATATATATATATATATATATACACCCACACACTCCCAGGCAAAAAATGGGCAAAAACAATAAGCTTTTAATGGTCTTAATAACAAATAACTTTTCAGGAAATTAGCAAGAGTTAAACAAATAGATAAACTAACTTAGTATGGGATAGCTTTCCCCTGTGATTTCTTTAAATGTTGAAGCCTTGAGGGTAAACTTGCAGACAGCTTTTTACAGAAGTAAGAGTCAATATTGTTCCACTCAGCGTTGATGGCTTAAAACGAGTGACAAGTAGTTGAAAAACGTTTCCCGGCTAGTTTGTGTTTAATGTGAGACCAAATATTCTCTATAGGGTTCAAATCTGGACTATGGCCAGGCCAAAACATAAGCCTGATGGACTTGTTCTCAAGCCACTCCTTGGTGGTCTGTGCAGTGTGCAACTTTGATGTTTTTCTCAGACAGAAATGGCTTTTTAACACATCTTCTAGACACAAAACCTGCAATGGACAACCTTCTGGTAATTGTTGTTCTCGAAAGATTCTTGTTGTCTGAGGTCTGTCTTGAATTCTGTCTGTCTTGAATTCTTCTGACAGTTTTTTTTCCTGTCTTTGAGAACTGTAAATTTCAGCAGGTGGTCATCCTTGCATGACATGGCTTTGGGCCTTCCAGATCCTTTCTTTCTGGCAACATCACCTATTGTTTCAAAGTGTTGACCTATTCTCTTTATAGGGATTTTCTCTGCCTTTAGGGTCTTGTAAATTTCAGAATAACAACAGCTGGCCTGATGAAGACCAGCTATGCGATTTCTGACAGCAACCCCAGCATGATATTTTGCTTTTTTGGAGCAGATTTTCCTTGAGACTCACAACACTGCATATTGTAGATCTCTTTATCACTCCTGGCTCCACTTATGAGCTCATTATCAGGCCTTTGACGGGCTGCGATCTGCGGTGTGGCAGATCACCAAATAATCTTATCTTTTCAGAATAAAAACATCCCAGAAGATATTTTTAGAAAAGTTTAGGAAAGTGAATTTCCCTGTTTCCAACTTTCTCCCAAACTATTCACTGCAGCAAAAGTTAACGAGCAAATGGTGGCACAGAAGGTCTCAGGAGTGTATTTGTATAATTCTTGCTAATTTTCTGACCAAGGATTTGTTATTAAGACCATTAAAAGCTTAATGTTTTGCGATTATTTGGCCCATCAGCTTTTCCGCTGAGCCCCTAACTCTGCGATATGGGAGGGTCAACTGTAATAGTATTAAAATAGTATTAGTAAAAAATAGTAAAAGTTAAAAATTTGCCTCCTATGCCACGGGCCGGCTCTGGATAATAAAACCGCCCCCCAACCCGCAAAAAATCAAAGCCGCGATGTGGAAAGCCGTGGTGTGGGAGGGTCAACTGTATTTCGAAATATTACACCCCACCCCCCCTTACTTACACTTACCTGATGGTGGGGGATGGGCGAGTTATCTGAACTAGTGAGTGAAACTAAACGTGATATGATTAACATCAGTAGCCTAATTCAAATATATATATATATATATATATATATATATATATATATATATATATATATATCATGTCAAAAAACCAAAGCCCTCTGACGTCTCTGTACACCTCTACTAGAGAAACCGCCCTCATATGATAAACAAGTCCAAAGTTCTTGAACGCACACCTTCACAGCTGAAGGTTAGGAAAGTGAAAGTAAAAAAGGAATGATACAAGTCCATAAGTAAGCAACCATTCTCAGCTTTCAGGATTTTTGTTAATGTTATTTGTAACATGTTACAGGTTTACATGTTTGTGAATTTTAACAAATTAACTTTTGACAGCATTACATCCTGAACATCATCTATAGCAAGAAAGGTAAGAACTTTTGAGTTCACGTTACTTCCTGCTTGACTTTGGTGACACAGTTACAGTACTGCAAAAGAAATGAGGAGGAAAAAGCTAAAATATCTGCAAAAAGTACACTTTAAATTATAACAGCAAATTGGTCCAGACTACCTTCACCTGTGTGGCTAAGAATTGTGTGAGTTTAACATTACATATATTGTTCCTCAGATTTTTCTTTTATTGAACATTAAATCGTTAGGAAAGCAGCAAGATAAGGGAATTGGAGTTGTGCATTATACATTTTGTTTCTTATGCATCATTCATTTTGGTTCATATTGTTCTTCTAGCAATCCTGGTAGTATTCAACAGCAGATTTTAGTAGAAAATAATAGCATTTATATTGATGTCTTCTTCTTAACAGAAATGATGCCCCTTTTCAAACCTCAAGATACAATTGTCATTACATTCCTACATATATGTGCTGTGATTTCAGGTAAAACTATCCATTAAAAATAGAACATCCATTTTGGGGGGATTGAGGTATAAGTTGATGGGTGATAATGTATCAGATAATTCATACAATATGCGAGAAGGTATTCCCCCTACTTGTGAAGCTCATTCAGAAGAACACAATAGAGATAATGGTTTAATAACCTGCGTTAGTGTTTTAGATCTAAATGGAAAGTTCAATACCATACAGATGTGTTTTGAAATTGAAAGGAAGATTGAAACCCCTGTGGCAGGGCTTTAAAGTTAAATAAGAAAATCAATACACTGTAGGAATGCTTTGGAGTGAAATGGAAAATTAAATATCCTATAGTAATGTTTTGGAGTGAAAAGGGAAGTTTATTACCCTGTAGCTGTGTTTTGGAAGGGAATGGGAGTTTTATACTCTGTAGCAAAGCTTCAGACTTATATGAGAAGCTTAATCCCCTGTTCCCGTATCGCAGTGACTCCAGAGTTTAAGACTGTGACCCCTGAGGCCGACACTCTGGGTCGCCTGGGTGGAGATGCGGTGCTGCAGTGTCAGCTGTCCCCAGCCCTCGACGCCCAGAACATGGTTGTCCTGTGGAAACGAGAGGGCAAGGAATTCTACAGCTACAGACCAGGCTCCACAGACCAGGACCAGAGAGGCGGATCACAGCTCTTCCACAACGAGCTGAAGAGTGGCAATGTTTCCCTGCATCTCAGTAACGTCCAGCTGTCTGACCAGGGGAAATACACCTGCTGTGTTCTGGTCAGCGAATGGTATGCTGAGGCCCATGTGACTCTGAAACTCATTGGTGAGTACTCACTTTCACTCATGCAGTCCTCATACCATTCACACACTGTACTGGACACAATGCTTTCAAAACCATACAAAAATAATACATTTTGAAACTATTTTAAAGTATTTTTGCTAAATTAATGCATTGAACATGTGTACATTATTGCTATTTTTGTTTATTGCAATATATTCTGCTTTGCATGAAATTATTTCACATGTACTTGCAATAGACTCTTTGGCTGAACGGCATTTTTCTCAGTATATTAGAACATTTTTGTTTGAGATAGCAGTAGGATATAAAGGATTTCATTAGCTCAAATCAGATGACTGAAAAATGAATGTGTAAAAAACTGAGGCCAAGACTGAGTCAAAGCATGTTATCCTTTGTTATTAATTTTTTTTTTGGTAAAAATTTGTTGGTATTACATTTTTATAATTACTTACATGGTACTATGAGTGTACTAGTTTGATGGACAGAACTGAATAATTCTGTAAAATATATAGTGGTTGTAACTATAAGAGTGAAGGACACAGTGAATTGCAGTTTGATTGAATCTGGGTGTCTCCACTGTCAGCTGTAGGAACCCCCCCACTCATCTCTGTGAGTGAGCCCCAGGACAGCGGATTGACCCTACGCTGTGTATCAGTAAAATGGTTCCCCCAGCCACAGCTGATCTGGACTGACGGGACGGGTGAAGATCTTACTGCCAGAGCTAAGACTGCAACCAAAGCGGACGCAAAGAGCCTCTACACCCTGACCAGTCACCTGGACATCTCACAGCAGGCCGAGGGGGGCGTCTTCTACCAGTGTCTAATAAGGCACAGTGAGGACCATGTGGTCATGCAGTCTAAAGTACAGCTCAGTGGTGAGGGGACATTAGTATCATTTTTTGGTTGGGTATAATTAGACATATCTGAATTACCTGAGCTCTACCAATTACCATAAATGTAGTCCTAACCCCAACTCCTTGCCATAACAGCCTAAATTGAATGTAAAATCTATCTTACCTCTGCAACTTTGAAAAAATATATATGTTTACTTGTCAGTTACAGAGTATTTGCATGCAGCTGTAATGTTGTTCATTACAATTCCATAAGTTCACTGTCCATCTATTATAAAGCATGACCTCTTTATTATTAGCCATATGATAAAAGACTTTTAAATTTGTATGCTATCCATTCAACTTTTGCCTACAGGATAATATCTTTCACTGAAGAAAAACATATTCCAAAATGTTTATTCCTAACTTGAAGTGTGGATTTTTATGAATGTAGTTTATACAGAAGTTAAGAATGGCAAAAGAAAAACATTGTATGCATGTTCATATATATATGTTTATTTTTCTGTGTAGGAGAATACTTCTCCAATGTTTCTGCATCGTGGAAGCACTTTGGAGTCTTCCTCATACTGAGTGCGCTTGGTCTCTCTGTGCTTGTCACAGTGCTGTTCCTGAGAAACAGAGGAGGTTTGTAGTGTGATTAAGCCAGGAGCGCCCTCTTGTGGTCATGGAGGTTCACAGGCATACGTATTTCAGGCATGCATTTAAAATTGTGGCTAACACCCTTAACTAGTGATTGTAGTTCCAATGCAGTTAGTTCAAGTGTCCACACATGAGCAGAAATAGAAAGCCCTGGATAGAGGGTGCCCGCGAGCACTGATGCTGGATTCTCAGCCCTCACCCTCAGTGTATCTGATTCAACTCACTGAAACGGCTCAGTTTCCTCCCTGTTTCTGAGAGAGTTTGTACTGTAAAGAGAGTCTTCTGTGCAGTTCAGTACCCCACTATTCAGTGGAAAGTCCTTAGAAGATGGTGCTGCCTTTCATTACTCAGGTAGTACTTTTATCTAATCTTTAAATGTTTAGTCAGAGGACTCTTTGGAACCATTAATCTTCTGGTATGTGAATCACACACACGTGTACCCTGTGAGATGTAGAATCACAGGAATGCATTATTTTGCCATTAAACAATGTAAATGTAACAAATAAAGTGCAAGTGATTGTTTCTACAAATCCTCTTCTAAATATAATATGTACAGAAATAAGAGTGACATAATTCTAATCATAACATTTATGGCTTATAATGTTTTTTTCCCTAGCATCTGCAACACTGAAAAAAGAGAGGGGTAAGAACTGTGTATCCATATTTCTCTTGAAAAGAATGCAATACTTGAACATTAACCATAACCATTGAATTATGGAACTGCTATAAACAGTACTGTGTGTGCACAATACATTTCATGAGACAAATGGCTGACGATCTTGCAATAAAATTTATATTTTGTTTGTCACTGTTTCCCATAATAGCTGAGAAGAGGACAATTGAAGAAGGTTGGTAGTTTATACTGTAACACTCATATGTCACATGTATACACACATACATACATTTATTCTTTTCACTCATTAAAAAAACCTCTCATGAATGATTTTGTAAATTTCAGTAAGATTCTTCTCTTTTTTGAAATCATAGAGTGCAGATACCTTAAGGGAGAAGCTGGTATGTTTCTAAAATTCTCTTTTAATTTTGTCTTACTCTGAAATTGTTGCTTGAAGTATGATGAAATTTTGTTTTAACAGTTTGTTTTAACATTCAAGAATATGGTAGCCATTACAAATCTGAAATCATACAGATTTTCTATATCTCTGTTCATTTGTTTTCATAGAAGAGAAAAAGAAACTTGAGAAGGGTAAGTCCAATGAAATGTGCAGTTATTAATATGATCAAATAATTACAGTAATCTCTTCTAAATTTTGTTTAAAGATATTTTGTTTAAAGTATTGTACTAAATAAGTATGAAATGCTGGTATTTAAAAGTATTCAATCAGTATTGTCTCTATAAATGTCAGAAAATTCACGTTATAGAATTAACCCAGTTTTTTCCTCTTTTCATAGACTGTGATGAACTGCGTGAGGATTTAAGTAAGTTTGTAGAGAGAATTTATAAATAAACAGTGGTGGTTCATAGTGATAGCTTGAGCCTGAAGATAACTGGTTTGTTTTTCAGCTGGGATTTCTTATCCAATAAGAAGTCGCATAACCTGGAATGTTTAATGAGTTGCAGATTTATTTTCCCCTGGATAAAGCCAAATAACTGGTTAAAACATTTTCAGAAGTTCTAAATGCAGTGATATATGAAGTTATTTTAATATATGTCACCATATAAATGTACAAAATGCAAATGATTAAATCAGGCATCTGTCTCACCTCTATCTCATCAAAGCTTCATTTACAATATCAAAAACATTTTATTATCATAATTATCTAATGTAATCTTATATTAAGATGCTACATTGTGACCAGTAACAGACGAATACAATCTTGTTCCTACAGAGTCCAGAGGATACCTTCTGAAATCAGGTATCAGTGTATTTACATACTTAATATCTGCACAGGCATTGCTTACAGTGGGAGCGTATGTTATTACAGTGTGTGTGATGACCGCAGTGTGATGTATAATACACGTAGGGCACCATTGCTGCACCTTTAAGCAAAGTGCTTAACCAAGCAATGCAGTATCCAGCTGGTTAAAACACTATTAAAAGTACTAAAAGTACTAAATGTACTATTGCAAAATACAAAATGCAAAATTGCAAAATTGCTGTTTGAATGTTTTTTATTTATTTTCAGAATGGAAGGGAATACAAATGAATGCAGGTAAGTAATTGTAATTAAACATTTTTCACATTTTTCACATAACAAATGTCAAAATCAGTTGTCGGTGCTCATACATTTGGAAGTTATTATCATTCAGGAGCTGATGTTCTCTTCAGTGAGTGAATATCATTTATGCTCTGTGCATATATATGAAGACTGTACAGTTTAATAATGTCATCTCATGAAGCAAACAGTTGCATTGTATGCTGTGTAGATCGCTTACTGTGCAAACTATGAAGGCATCTGTATGTAGTCCAAACAGGCAATTTATCCAAATCCATGAGGTGTCATGGTGGCAGCGTTTGGCACAATAAGCACCCACAGTGGATACTGAGTAAACTAATCAGTCCTGTATATATAAAATAAAACAAGCTATTGCAGTAAAAGGAGTGTCATTCTTCAATAAAACACCATATCATCATTGATATGTTGATAGAGGCTTCTGTCTTTTGGGGCTACATAGCACTGCATTTGGTATATTATTGTACATTTTATTGCTAATATTATGCAAACAGAAAATGAAATATATAATAGTAATGCTAAGATGTAAAATACACATCATTTATGACAAATTAATCTGATTAAATTGTATCTAACATTGCCATCCTGTCTCTGCAGCTGATGTGACTCTGGACCCAGACTCAGCGCATCCTGAGCTCATTCTCTCTGAGGATGGGAAGAGTGTGGAGAGGGGAGAGACCAGGCAGGATTATCCTGACACTGCTAAGAGATTTGACCGCTGGTTTGCAGTGGTGGGCAGACAGGGGTTTGAATCAGGGAGACACTACTGGGAGGTGCATATCAGGGATGAGAAGAATGCGGGGGCTCAGTGGAAATTAGGGGTTGTGTGTGAATCTGCTGAAAGGAGAGGGGCAGTAACAGTCAACCCCAAGTTTGGGTACTGGCTTCTAGAGTCAAGTAAACACTTTAAGGCCCTGTCAGTCCCTGAGACTGTGATCTCTCTGAGACCTGTACCCCAGAGGGTGGGGCTGTACCTGGATTATGAGGGAGGGCAGCTCTCCTTTTATGGAGTTGAGGACAGGCGACACCTCCACACCTTCAGACACAAGTTCACTGAGAGACTCTATCCACTGATCTACAATCAGGTTAATGATGTGATCATAGAGATAGTGTCTCCAATCACAGAGGAGCATGATGGTGACACACCTGAGTCTAAATCTCACCCTCCACAGGGTCCGTTCTGTGATACAGTGTAGATATATTCTGCCAGAAAGCTTGGCAGAAAGTTTATTTCAGATTTAAATTTGCTTAGAAAGAATTTATTTTTAACCAGAATACACTGCTATTTTGTACATGCATTGCTTCTTAAATCAGAAAGTCAACTTTTGTTCCAGATGCACAAACAATATTAAAATGTATTAAATTTTGTTCATGTCAAATACACAATGTGTAAACCACTATTAGGTACTACCCAAAGGTATATTTGATATAACAGAACCATAATAAGAATGTTATTTAAATCTCAGTGACAAATTTAAGGAAAGTTGTATAGCCAGATGACATCACTGAGAGACTGTTCTACAGTCAGAATAATGATGTGATCATAGAGACAGTGTCTCCAATCACAGAGGAGCATGATGATGACACACTTGAGCCTAAATCCCATTCTCCACAGGGTCCATTCTGTGATACAGTGTAAAATTCCATAACTTCATCCGTTTCCCTTCTGGAGTTTGAAAAATGTTTTATTTCATTTTTTGGATAATTTCTCAAATGTAACTTTTCCAATAACGCTCCTGAAATACAAACCCTCATGTAGTAGGTGTCTGTCCTTGTGTAAGCTTTTGGGTCAAGACTATGTTTGCAGATATAACAGAGATCATGGTAGGTGCAGATATACATACTGTAGTTGAGTGATAGTCAAACAGAAAATTAAATACAGCATCAGCTGTTGCTTTTGTCTCTCATTATGCCTCTCCCCTTTTTAAGCAAAGTAATAAAACATTAACCCTTTGATGTCTTGATATTCCCTCTGATTTGATTTGCACATAAAAGAAAGTTTTCTGTCCAAAATTTGTGATTCATGGCTTTACTTCTTACCTGCCACCTATTTTCTGCTCACATCATCAGACAAATCCCCTAATTTCTAAAGTAAGATAAAATATGTGCACACTAACCCAGATTCAGATATGCCTCACAATGACCTTGATTTGTGATTACCATCAACTCTGGCATTGACTAGTGTCTGTCTGCTCATTTACCTATCATTTAGCTGCTAGGCAGATGTTCCTACCCAGAGCAACGTACATAGGTTACAATTAAGTGTCATCCATTTATACAGATGGATATATAAAGAAGTAATTCTGAGACCTGTTCCCTACCCTGACACCACTGTGCTACCCACTGCTGCTCACTGACCATCATAACGTTACATGAAAACAGGCAGTGCCCTAATCTTTTAGAATCCTCCAGATTTCTTATCTTGGTACCTGTTCCATGACTTTCATGACTATAAATTTCGGTGACTATAAATAGTAAGCATATAGCAAATAGTAAGCCTGTAACAAAATACTCGCAAATTGACAAAGGAAGCTCTGATGTGAGCATGTAGAATATTAGGAGAGTTCCACTGCTGACATGGAAAGGTCAGAGGTCATTTATGCCTGTGGGAATGAATGAAAATTTTAAAAATCTGACCCTCCATCTTGAAGGATCATTAGCTGACACAGTATAGTATACTCTACCAACACCTGAATGTGCCCAGTTACAGCAAGCTGACTGAATCTAATGAAAGCCAGTAAGTATGATAATGTTGAAATTGTTTGAAATGAGAATGCTACATAATAATTCATTGAGCCCTAATGAACTGACTGAAGTCTGAAGTCAGAGAAACTTTAACATACCAGGCTTCCAGAGTGTAATGTAATGAGGTGCTCCTCATGACCTAAGAGTCCTTCATTAATCGGGGAGTCCATTAAGAGTTTGTACACATAGTTTTCTGGTGGTGTACAGATACACATTACAGTGCAATTCCCCATTTGACCTAATAAAATACCAAATGGCTCAAATTCAAATATACAACAGAATTGAAACCATAATTTGTTCTGTATACAGGAAAGCACATTTCCAATGCAATAGTTGTTCAATAAAATTTATACCTGTGACTAAAGTGTAGCAGTCATATGTCATAAGTCAGCTTAGCAATTTATATAGATACACTGATGTTCTGTAATATGCCGCAGTACACTGATGGTGAAGTGAGGCTTCATAATGGCCCTCATAATGGGTGGAGATTCCATGTGCTTCCCATTACTGATGTGATTGGACTAATCAAAAAATGTTGCTCTTCATAGCAAAGTCTATCGATATAACATAATAGCTCTACCCACCCTGGACTTTGTGAAGCCTCACTTTTCCATCAGTGCTGTAACATTCACTTTGAATATGCACGTATCAAGTATGGCCACTAGATGGTAGCATTAGTGCAATCAAGATGAAGGGCTCACAATTACTGTAAACACAGAGAAAATAGGAAAAAATAATCTAGAAAACAAACATCAGCTTCCCCGAAATCTAAAATGACAGTACAGACCAGTTTCCTGCAGGCAGAGATATTGAAAAATTAAGGGGTGCTCCATGATTATTTCCTAGTACAAATACTGTTTTTCTTGCTGTGAGATCTAAGGATGACACAAATTGCATTCTTAAGAGTTTAAACCCTTAAACATAAGGATAAGGATATTTTTATTGTCATTCCAGGACATGTTGTACATGACAGGGAAAAAAAAAATCACCTTCAATTTAAACTGAAATTTATTTAAATGTTTTGAGTGTAAGAACATTTTTCCCACATTCAGAAGCAGGAAGAAGCGACAAGAGAGAATACAAACCACTTTTCTTATCACAGGGGCCGTTACTGTGAGGGACTCTCACAGCTTCCTTTTGCAGTCACCTGAGCTCCAGTCAGGGAGCAGTGTGTCACAGATTCCTGATAGCAGTTAACTATGACGGGAGACTCAAATGCCACTTGGCTAGACTTTTCTATAATCTTATTATACAAATACAGGTGCAAATAAGCCTAACAATGTTAGGAAATATTCTGGAACACAGGGCACTGTTGAACTATCACATGTACGCTTTGCTTTGATGTAATGCATCTGTGAACCATAGCACAAACAGAAAGGTACAGAGGAGACATTTACTACCGTCCATCCACGTTTGGAGTCAGGCACCCCCATGGAGTCAGACAGAGGTCAGAAGTCAGAGGTCAGAGGTCAGAGCTCAGGACCACAGCCATGCAGAGGAGCAATAAAACACAATCTTTACGACCCATCATAATCAAACTTTCCATAAACTACCGCTTTATGGCCTTGCTTGGGTTAATCATTTAACCGACAGGTGACAAGGATCCACTGATATTTCATCACCCAAGCCCTTCTCTCTTGTTCAAATCCCCTTTTCGCCTTGTGGGAATAATTTAATAATTGCAGTGTAAGGCAAGAAGAACGTTGGCATAAATAGATTCTGTCACTAGATCACATCCTGCTCCCCTTTATAAAAATCACGTAATGAGACTCTGAGGTTTTTGTCTTATACCACTCCTGAATTGAAGTGCAAGTGCTTGTGACAGCTAGTACAAACTTTTACTGAGAACAGCTGCCAGTCTTCATCCACAGAATGTTTAAGTCTACTGTCTACCTGATAAATAAAGAATCTGGGATGTCTTAGGCATTAAAAAAGCAAAATAACGAGTGAATGAAATTGCATGTGGTAACCTGTGCTCATCTGCGGTAACAGGATGTTTTTTTTCTTCTTGGAGAGGAAAGAGCTGCTGAGTCCACAGATGCAATTTTGTAGACAAATGAAATTGTTAGCATTCAAAAGTGTTAACACACCCGAGCAGGTGCACTTTGAGCATAAAGTCCATGGCTTACAGTTATGTTATGAGGTCAAGGCGGAAAAAGATACAGAGCTGAGAAATACTCATTCACAGACGAGAATGTGAGAGTGTTGCAATGTGTCAGTAACATTACGGAACATCAAAGCACAACCTTGCAGTCACTTTTTACATCAGTTCTCTGGAGCATAGGACCAGGGCCGGAGCCAATGGCTCATTGCAGAGGGGGCGAGGACCTGTAGTGGGCCCTTACACAGCCTATTATAAGCTGCATGGAGATATAAGACAGATCCAAGGGGAAACATATGGAGACGGAAGGGCGGAATGGAGGGAAATGTAGATTACAATGAGGTGTACTATGTCAGTCCACCTCTTTGCGTGAGACCATTTTTAAATACCACAGCTCCGTCAGCAGTGACGGCGATGGGAAATAAAACAAGACAGCCGGCGATCGCCTAGTTCCTATACTTTGGGACTCGAACAGAGTGCGTAATTTTTCTGTGGGGCCAGGGCACCCGCACCCTCTGCCCCCCCGCTCGCTCCGCTACAGTTGTGGACCAAGGTGTCTGTTCATATCCACCTACAGGTGACAGCTAACGTCCCATCATACATCTCTCCTGATGACAACATTATTAAGTAAAGTGGATCAGTTTACCATGTGACCTACTTTTGTGCCCTAACATAAATGCTAAGATAAGAAATGGCGAGCTTAGTTGGGCCGAATGGCCTGTTCTCGTCATCATATGTTCTTATGTTCTTATGATATTGTTTGCTCGTTAAGAAAATGATGTTTGAAACAAGAGGAATAAAACAGTTGTTGTCCGTAAAGTAACTGATTTTATGATGTAATCTATGATCTATATGGAAGTTGAAGAATGGGATCAAGACAAATCAAATATTGTTTTAAATCACATTTGTGTGGTATGTATTTCCTTTTATTTAAATTATTTTTTTACAAAATGTAAAAGCAAATAATTATTTTCAGGTGACTGTCAGCATGAAGCAATAGAATCCTGTATTCATACATGTAAACGCTGCCGACAGTCCATCGACACACTTAGATATTAACACGTGGACCAGAAATTTACAAATACAACAGCTTACCATCATCAGTGAAGCTAATGCATGGAAAATGAATCTAAAATAAATAAATAAAAACAAAACAATTGAGTTAAAAACTGATCGACAGTGCATAAAGCAATCTTAAGTGACTTAAATTCACCACAGAAATACCATGATCATAAAATAAAACTGCTCTGGACCTACGCTTTAGTTGTTTCCACTGCTCTTGTTATATACATTTTATGTGCCACACTGGCCTTATAAGATGCTCTGGGTAAGTGTGTCTGACCAATAAATAAATTAGTTTTAAAATAAATAAACTATTTATTCTTCAGCATTAATGTATGAGCACACTGTACATAAAACAGAGAACATAAGTTCATCAAACGTTCACATCTCCGAAGTGATCGATAGTCAATGTGTAACCACGCCAATCAGACAGACAGTCACAAATGTACTCACATAGCCACACATGTCTGTGTCTGGAATTGCCACTCCAATCCCAGTTAAATTGACACATTTCCATAGCAATATGCATCAGTGAATGAAAACCAAAAAGGAAAAGACTGATGAAAATGCACTCTGAGCCTCAGTAGCACCGGAAGAAAATCCAAATTGCGGCAGGGGTCTAGGTGCGTCCTTCACAGAGGACGGGCCTCAGATTGTGGACTCCTCATCCTCCTCCATCTCTTTATCCAGCTCCATCGCAGTGTTTTCATAGCTGGTCACCCCGCCATACTTCCTCATGTGGACCATGAGTGGCCTAGGAGACTGACAACCTGCAAGGGTGTTCACGTAGATGCCTGTCCGATTCTCCTCCAAGGCAGGACCCCAATCTGGAGCTGGCCGGATGGCCTGTCTCAGCCTCTGAGAGAAGGTCAGGTAAAAAGATATGGTCAATATTGTAAAATATCAATTGCATTTTCAAAATTTCTCCATTTAAAGGGAATAAATCTGCCCATTGGTGGTGGTTGGGCCAAATCCTATTTATTTGCAAAAAGTGTTCAGAGACAGAAATCGCTGTGAGTCTGATGATTTCAACAAAAATGTTCTTTTCATTGACAACCATTTGAATCAAGGGAGCTGTGTCCAACATTAGTCAATTGAAAATGTGTGGAGTGTTCATTTTCAGAAGCTACATTAATTGACATTAAATGATGATTTGTCATTGATGTGAAACCATTGCTTTGTGAAATCACCAGTAATTCAATATGAAGGATGGAACTCAATTTTTTAATCGAAGGGTTTCAAGTGCATGCCTGATATCAAAAGAGGACCCCTAAAGCATAAAACTGACATAATGATTCACTATAATAGTACAATACAATGTTGATACATTCTCTAAATTGGAGGTTCATGATAATACTAATGACACGAATATGGAAAATCTGGTCATGCTGTTCTCCAACTTCACAAAAAACAACTCCTATCCCAACGTAACTAATATTGTTAATTAGCATCAATGTATTTGTGTGCCTAGTGTACCCTATGTCAAAATAGGGTATATTTTACAAAATTATTAATGTTAATTATTGCCAGTCATATATGTGCAACTATGCACATATAGTAGACCAAGTAGAACGGGGAGACTCCATCTAATCCTCATGTGATGTCCACGTTCTGTGTTAAGACAACATTCTTTAAAACCACAGTGCCACTCTTCAAGTTTGACTCCCGCTGGGCGCAGAGGAATTATTTTCATTTGGTCTCAAAACTGAAAGGAGGAACACAGTGGAGGCTAGGCGTTGGCGGCTCGATACTGCCTGATATCCCAGGTAACTGCTGTACAGTTTTACTGCCATCATGGCTGTCCGTAAATTTTCCTTTTATTGCAAGTAGAAGGAGTAGCTGCTCAGACCCTGACAAATAATAATTGCAATATCCTGTGGAAGATAAGATACCAGTAGGTCTGTGATACTTTAGAGGGCTAGGACTGGTTCTCTTCCACCATCTGGTGATAGATTCAACACCCTCTAATAGTCACATTCTGCTGTTGACCCGATAATGCCTGATAAACAAGATTTGCTTCAGGACACCTTTAAAGATTTTTACATTTTGAGTCCCCTGATTATCAGTGCACGAACACTTTCTGGTTCCATAAAATCAGGTGAGAGGTGCATATTATCAATATATGAACAGGGTCTCTCAATGATAAAATTTTAGATCATAAATTTTGAACAAAACATCAGTAATTGACTTACACTAGTACTTATGAAATGAATGAAATTAACATTATCAATTGAAACTAATTTGTGAGTAATTCCAAAACACTGGAAAAAAACACTTAAATGACATTTAAAAATAATTTAAAAAAAACAGATAAATCAAAACATACTTAAAGATATACACATACAATATTAATATTTCAAAATATAAGTTGATAATGATAATGTGTTGATAATGTAATGCCACGATCTGAGAAAATCGAGGATCATTATATCTTCCAAAAAGAGTTCTTTCAAACCATCATAAGAAAATAAAGCTTCCACCAGTTCAGTGGCCCTGTGGTGTATTGGTATTGTGCGTGTTGTGAGTTGGGATGAGACTTAACAACAGTGCTGACAGTTTCACAGATTTTCACATCTTCAGGGTGATTGGCGCTATGCTTCAATGCTCTGCCCGTGCAATCCTGACGCAGAAAAATCATTCAGCCTGCAAAATGTTCTGCGCTGATGTTGTCAGTCCAACTGGGTTAAAAATCAGAATTATGGCGCAGTATGTTTCACATTTGTCATCTCACCCATTTGGCAAAAACACAGCTTTTGGTGACATGAGTTGGACAGCAGCTCGTCAGAAGCATATAATGTCATTGCTGTGTTACTCAGCGCATGTGACTGATCAGGTTAAAAAGTAACGTGAAATTACAGTTATGTGGCCTGACTCTTGGTTTAATCTTGTATAGACCTTGAATTGTTGAAGTTTTGATCTGATACCAATGAAGTATTTCATTTGCTTGCCAATGCGCTTTGTAAACAAAAGAGTCATAAAGGCCCAAAGCGTGGCGCTGGTCTCTGTAAAGGACTCCTGCTTGTGGTCGACAGGCTCACAGCAGAGCCTATGGGTGACTCCTTTAATATGAGGTAAGACATGAGAAAACTCAATGTGGGTAGAGTGCTTCATAATGTCTACTAAACATTTTCAGTGGAATTAATTTCCATGTACGTTTCCCAGAAAACATTTTACCTCATTTATTTCAAGCCTCTATATGACTGTAAAGTTAAACTGCTGACACTTCCACTGAACAAGTAAATATCTTTAATAGGCTTGATTAACAATATGTACTGTGTGGTAATATCCAGTTAAAGGACATCATTTTTTAATTAATTTTTTTAATAGAGAATGACTTCCATAACTTACTTATCATCCATTTATACTTGATATTTGCCAACATTTTGCTTAAGTACCTTCCTCAAGGGTACAACAGGGTTTGCCCTCCTCCAGTAGGGGACTAAACCAGCTAACCCTTGGGTTAAATGACTCGCACATTACCAGCAGACCACAGTGCCGGTGACCCAATCTTTCGCTAGTTTCGTTGGACATGTGGATGGAGCGAGGTTTACCTGCATGAAGGTGCCCTCCTCCCTCAGGAGTGCCAGCCCCATGCCCGCCGGCACCATCAGGCAGGGAAACAGCCCCATCAGGATGCCCAGCACCTCCGCCCAGCGGGGGAATTTGTACGTCCCGTATTCCGAGGGCTGGTACTTCACGATGCTGTACACCAGTAAGGCCTGCAGACCAGGAGGAAGAAAGAAAGGTGCAAGCACGACCAACGGCACCTGATACGTCACTCCATCTGTGACCTGCCATTTCATCTTCTGCCCTCTGTTTCTGAATCTTTATGAATTCTTCATCTTCACCATGTTTGCAAGATTACAAGTAAACAAACCTTTTCAATCACACCCCTCGCTTTAAACGAAACAGAATTTGTCACATTTTACAGAAGAATTGTTGACCACCAGAAACTATCATGTAACGGCGTTGAAATGAATTATCTAAAAGTCAAATGCTCCAGCTATGGCAGATACCTACTATTCATAATTTTATGTCATATATTTTACTTTTATTTTACACATTTCACGTTCAGTCTGATACAAGAAGATCTTCCTTGCTGTCAATAATCAGACAGTGTACAGCTCTCCCTGTTTCTGCAACTCAGTTTTTCATTCAAGAGAGAATTGTTTTTGGCTTTCACATCATCGACGTCATCGACAGACAGTATGGAAACTACGCACGTGATTTTCTCTGCCTGTGATGTGGTAGAGAATTAAAGTGTCATTTTGAATTTGTTAATGAGCGTTGAATCTTAAATCACACCCTGTAAATTAGCACTTCATGAAATGCTGATGGTGAGTTTCTGCGTGAGAGCCACATGACAGTGAATCCAATGCTTTGTGGAGCCCTGCGCTGCGCTGACATTGTTCTTGTGTCTTATTTTTTGGGACTCAGCCTGTGCTTGGAATGAATGTTTTAGCCAAATGAACTATCTGGAAGCTCCATTTTATTTTTCTTTTAACCTTTCTGTCATTTATCTAGAAGGAAATGCAGACTTACCACCATGGTGAATGGGGAGAGAAACCTCCAGCAGGTGGTGAAATAAACCCCAGGTTCAAACCCAAGCATCATCCTGATATCCCTGGAAAATCTCTGCACACCTGAGAAGAAAACACAGATCAGATCTCTTTATTGGTCCCCACAGATTGGTACACAGTAATATTCACAAAACAAGATATGATTTTGAGAAGTTTGTCTTACTGTAGATCTGTGATATGACAAAGCAGGAAGTGATGACAACCACCATGACCCCAAACCCTGCGCTGTAGTCATCGAACAACACCAGCCAGTACATTCCACCCTTAGCAATGAGAGAAAAAAGACTGATAAGTCACCCACCTTGAAGATGCATTGGAAGCTGTATTCTGGCTCTTGTGGAACAATAAGCTTTGGGTAAAATTATGGAGATAATGCAGCATAATTGATGGATGCTGTACTATGGGTCATAAGCACCAGGTTCTATAATGTGTCCACATTATCTGTGTAAGCATAAAGGTTAGCCCATGCTTAGAAAAAAAAAATCATTTAGACTCATGGACTGGGATTAGATTCATGTTCAGACTTGTTACCCTTAAAGGCCCTTATGGTTATTCAATGACAAAATGAATGCCCAAAGAAAGTATTTGCTTGGATGAGCTGATTGAGCCAAAGGACATTTACTTTAATGTGTTTATATGTTATATCTGTATTAGTGGAATATATTCAGTCCAGGACCACAGCAGGTCTGGTGTCTATGAGCCAGTCATTTCTATTGACTGTATTAGTCAGTATTCACTTTTATCAATTGATTTCATAGGAAAATTCCTTGTGCTCTATGCCTAGCTTACCATTATCAGTAAATTTTAAAATAGACTAATAAGATGTCAAATAAAGGGAAAATGAAGAAATCAAGAGTAACGAGTAAGAGTACCTCTGTTGTGAGAATAAGACCCATGAGAAACATGGCAATAGAGACACAGGCAGAAAGAAGGGCCTTCCTGGGCCGTAGGAAGTAAGGGAACTCGTCAGTTACTGCTGTGACAATCGTTTCCATGAATGCAAACTGCAGACAAGCAAAAACAAAACACAATTTGCACAATCAGTTTTGTTAGTATAATAAAGGAAAGCAATTAGAGGTGTCTCCTTACTCTGTTGTCCATCGGCTCCAGTTTAACTGAGCCAGTCAACCCAGAACAAATGTCTGTTTTTTGCAGGGATAGCTTGGGAGGGTTGAGGTTAGTGAGGTTACACTTTTTTCTAAGTAGCCTTACACATGAGAGGGTGATTGCTTTGGAATTAAGATAGGACCCCTATACCTTAGAGATGCCATTGAGTCAGGGTTAACATTTTAGTCCTCAGGTTAACATTTAACGTCTCTGGCTTAAACAGACTTAAATGCACTGGCTCGTAAGTATTGTGAAACATTCTACTGTGTCTGCTTATGCAAAGGTCCAGGGTGATGGATACAAACTCGTCTGAACATATTTGTTTACCAACGCAGGTTCTTTTTGTCTCAGCTGTCATTTCTGATGTTTTCAACCCAGTTGTGGTTTCACATTTGTTTCTTTAAATGTTGTGGAAATGTGAGATGCTTCACCCTGTTTTTCAGCCTCATGTAGTGTAAATGCCCATCTGCACCAGAAGTAAAAACCGGCACTTTTATTCTGCCGCTTCTCTCAGAAGGTAAAATGTTCCTGTCCCGCTGGTTTCTGAATGTATGATTCTTTGCAAATCCACAGCAGAGTGTAGCAGTGGATGTGCTGAGCAATTTTTTTGAGTTTTTTTTTTTTAACATAGGTAATTCATTCTGGATAAGAGCATTGCACTGCAACAACCTTGTCCAAATCCACAGGAAAGATAATCAGCCAAAGTTTCTTCAGAATATCTCAAGCTGAATGATCAGATAATCCATAGGTATAAGATATGTGCAGTAATTTACCCAATGTAAGAGCATTCAAAAAATATAAAATATAAAGTGATATATTATCTAGTAAAGCTACTCCTACTACATGAATGATAAAAACACTTCGGTCTTCATATGAACTATGTTGCAATGCAATTTGCAGACTGCACAACCACCAATGTAGCATCTTAGTAAACAGTTCTGCAACAGACAAATGCGAAGGAATACCTGGCTGTCCAGCCCGAGGGTAAGGAGCATGAAGAAAAAGAGGAACGACCACAGCGGGGCCAGTGGCAGCATCGTCATGGCCTGCGGATACACCACGAATGCCAGCCCAGGTCCTGGAACCAGGGATTAAGGGTTGCGAGTTTGAATCTCATTGTCTCATTTCTGTTGTTAGTTTTAGCAAGGAGTTTTTGACCTGAGTTGACCCACTACAGAGCCAGCTTTTTAAATGGACAAAATTAAATCAAATAAAACGTAAACTATGTAAATTCTCCTGGATAATGGTGCCCATCTGTCAAATATTTAGTGTAACGTCATGCAGCAACACATGTCGAAAATACTATGGCTCTTGTTAACCTCTCACACATCACAGCAAACTTAAAAAAGACATGCTAGCTGTACCATTCAGCAGTTCAAACCTGCTGCAATGGTACCTCAGCCAAAGCCACTGGCCTTATGCAAAGGCCATTCTAAAAACTAACCATTCCACTGACCCCTAAGCAGCTTCTCCTACTGTATGTGTGTGTCTTTGTGTGTGTGTGTGTGTGTGTGTGTGTGTGTGTGTGTGTGTATGTGGGGGGGGGGGGGGGGGAGCGGGGGAATCTGTATGTCTGTTTGTGTGTTTTTGTGTAACTCATCTCCAGGCCTAATGACTGTTAGGGTACTCCATTCATCAGGCCTCTCTCTGGGCGGGGGAGGGGACCTTAGGCAAGAGGGCAAAGTGTGGCCAGGAGGGGACACAAAGGACAGACAGTCCGTCCCTCCATCTCCAGGGAGAGGGAACTGCCTTTGATCTCTGCCTGTGAACAGCAACTAAACCCACTGAGGAGGTGGCACAGGAACAGCCTCACAATACAGACTGTCATAGGAATGACAATGTAACCATAGCAAAACACATACAAACAGCTACAGTGTATCATAAAAAGTGAGTGTGTGTGTGTGTGTGTGTGTGTGTGTGTGTGTGTGTGTGTAATGAGAACATGTCAGATCAGACGCATCATGATAGCCATGATAGCCATTTCAGATGCACCCTGTATTCATAATTGTACATTAACTTTTTAATAAACTAGAACTCTGTAACTTAAAAGAGAAGCCTCTTTAAATATAGCTTTTGAGTGTTCTACCAGTGTGACATCATTTGCCAACAGTTATCTACATTTGCTATCTGTGATATCTGTGTAGCGGCCTTACCTGCCTGTGCCACCTGGTTGACAGGTACCCCCAGCTCCTGAGACATGTAGCCCAGCACAGAGAAGATGGCGAAGCCTGCCAAGATGCTGGTAAAGGCATTACCTAACGTCACAATGAAGGTGTCCCTGCAATGACAGAAACAGAGCATTTCTGCATTGCAAGAGGAAAAAATGTGCAGTCTTCCTATACTATTGTGACTTTTGAGATAGTATCTGGCCCTTAGTGAAAGTGTTCAGCTGTTCTGGTTCCACCTGTTATGATATTAGAGAGACAATTCATTTCATTTTGTCTTATGTGTACATGACAGCTTATCATCTTTGGGAAAAAAAATATGCGTCATTGAAAATGAGCCTGCCCAAGCTGTTAGCTAATGCTCTTTTACCCTTCTAAAAGTGATATTATTGTCAATGTACAACAAATGAAAATGGGTATTGTTAATGTGTATTTTGCCTGTTTCACTGTAGGGAATTTATTGCAATGAAATATGCTGATAGCCATGCCGAGCGGGAACGTGCTGTGTGCAGGTGTGCAGTGACAGAATCTGCCTAACTCCACTCTCAGCATCAGGTGAAAACTGATTAACCACTTTTACGGCGGCCCGTTCCCTAGAGGTAGGACTCTTTCACAGGGCCATAAAACAATCTCTTTTATTTTTGCAGCTGACAGATTCACTGGATGGCTCCTCGCAGCCACTCCCTGTGCTGATGTGAGCGAAAGCTTGTTTACCCAGGGGCAGATTGTCCCTGGCACCTGGACCACTTCCCTCACGGAATTACACAAAAGGAAAGCCGGGGGCCTTCACCTCTCTGAAAGTCCAATGGCAAGGAGCCAGCAGTGAACAAAGATCTCCCCACCCACTTCCTCTGAGAGCTGGAGTTCATCTTTGCAAAGGATTGGAGGTGAGGGTGCAGGGGTACCACCGGTCACCTTCCACATGGCAAAGACATACAAACCTGTAGATGTTTTGGTGGAAGGTGTTATATGAAGCAAAGGTCAGCAGGCCACCGAACCCCACTCCCAGTGAGTAGAAAATCTGCAGAGCAGCTTCGATCCAAACCTGAAACATCACAAGGAGCAAACATGAAACCCCACGCCCATAGGAAAAAATCATAACCCTGATTCGTAGAAAGGGTCATAGTCAATCCCCTGGAAAAAGGAAAAAGCATAAAAAACATATCATGAGCCTGTACCATTTGCCTATGTCATGTGAATATCACAAGACGAGCTGTCATTCAAGGGACTTTATCTAACACAAGAGGTCAACGACACCTAAGGGATTCTTAGTATACAAACCCTAGGGTTGTTGACACCTGGCACAATGCCCTCGGCGCAATTCACCTCTGAGGACTCTGGGAAATGCAAAGCAGCTTCCTTTGGGCAGTCGTATTTAAAACAGCTCCTGGGCCCTGGGGGCCTTCTGTGAATAACCATAGGGATGGTCAGGCAAAGCAAGTGGAACTGACCAGGGACTGCAACTGTCCTGTTTACATGTAAAAAGTTACTCAGGCCTACTGCTTATACAGCACAGTGTCTATAGGCACTTTAACCACTAAACAAAATTAAACTTGTCTTGATTGAATCAATTAAGCCTTTCAGCCTATTTCTGAGAGCTGCACAAAGACTGCTGGGAAATCTGCTGCCATTCGTGATAGAAGAGTCAGCGACTCCTCTGAGCCAACCAAATAATTTTTCTCTCCAAGCCGAAGCACTATGACTTGTTCAAACTGGCCAGTTACTGGTAATGCACGACACCTTAGAGGTGAGGAGGTGGTCGAACTGTGGGGTGAGGTAGAACTTAATGCCCAGCCAGGCGCCGTCCAGGGTCACCCCTCGAACCAGCAGCATGAGAAGGATCACGTAGGGGAAGGTGGCCGTGAAGTACACCACCTGGATAAGACAGAGAGATCAGGTCAGCACAGTCACACTTAGAGATCCAGACAGAACATGTATGTTTGGGGTCAGGTAACAGGGCTTATAGACAGCACAAGTGCCTGTTTAGCTCACGGCATGTCACAGAGAGCTATCCGCAGATCTGCTGCTAAACTGTTTAGCTGGAAAGAGCAACAGCGTGTGCTTCGGTGCGCGGAATGGCTGCGATGTGTCTGTTATCACACGTCGCCCCCCTCATTACAATTTGCCTTCTGTGTTGTTCTTTTTATGCAAGGAGGCCCTGGGCAGACAGCTGATCATATCAGATCAACACAAACTGGAGGCTCTGAGACACGTTGCCATGGTGACGTGAAAAGATATTGAACAATATAAATGGACGGATTTGTGGAGGATGGAAATTAAAAACTGCATCTGAATGTGTAATGAGTGTGAATACCCAAGGCTGTGAATGACTACTTCATTCTCCCATGATAGTGTGAGGTAAATACGCATCATTAACTGAGCATGGTTTAGTATGAAATTGTATTTGTTTACGCTTGTATTGAACACAAGCTGGTGCCGGGCTTTGACTCTGTCTTTCAAGAGTAACTGCAGGGATACCCAGCATGCTTGAGGGGTACAGTAGCTGTCAGTCTCTCAACAAGAGAAGGCAAAAATCATGTGAAGGCATGTGTCAGGGAAGGAACTGCCTGACTAGCTGGGTCTACATAGTCTCACATTTCTGCATATCTGCATCTGGGGTTAGACAGTTACAAGCTGAGGCAATCAGTGGACAATGATGACACTTACCATAGACTGTCAGCCCAGGAATTTCTGCCTGATCTGGCTTCAAACCATTTCCTAATATCCATTTAGTCTATCCAATACAAAATCTGTTATTACCATTACAGTAACTATAGCAACTAAATGTAGGGGCTGCCAGTCAACACTGTTGCATCAATTGTGAATCGGAGAACATCAATAACTCCATATTTTTTACCACTCATTCTCAATTTATTGCACAGCTTACTTCTACAATTATGATGGAGCAGAAAGGGGCTAGAGAGTCCACTCTGTGGAGAAGTTACCTTAGAACAGCACCAGCTCCTTACCTGGCCGTGTCGGAAAGCGGGCTCACCTTTCCTGAAGACTTGACCCCCTTGAGGATGCACAGGTAGACGATGACCCAGGAGAGGAGCAGACAGAGGCACAGGTTCCAGCGGACGGCCCCCGGGTGGCCCACACCTGAGCTGCCCTGTATGTGCAGGACTCGGCGGCTTCAGCGACCATTGTGAGTCATCCGCCAGGAAACAGGACATAGAAATGTTACATTTCTCTCACTTATATATCACAGCAAGCGCACTGACCACCTCTGTTCTTGTAACTGCTGCGTAATTGTTAGCGGTGACCTTTTTTGTATTCTGACATTCCTCAGACCTGGCTGGCTATAACGGCATTCTCCTTTTTAATTGAACTCATGAAACCATGGCAACAAGATTTTATGCTGACTTTTAGGTATGAAAGGCATGAAAAAATAATGTGTAAAGGACCTTCATATTTTTCTGCTAAAGATCTGTGTTTTTCTTAATATAATTAATAGTTAACAGACCATTTCAGCTCCATACACTATGTATGTTTTTAAACACATTGTTATCACTTAGTTCATATCTCAGTTCAATACATATCTATCTATGTTATTTGTTAGATCTGAGGAACAGAAGATGTACAATACATTATGAATAAAATTATCCTACATGTCTCTGTTCTCTGCTCTCAACAGTATAGAACAGGGGGTACCAGCTGGGATTGACTTTTGGTACCATTACCACTGGCTTTGGGTACGAATAAACGAACAAAATTGAAATAAATTCAAATAACCAAATAACTGAAACAGTCATTTGAAAAGTAGAAAGAAAAAAGAGAGAAAAAAAAACATTACAAGAAAAAGCACATTTCAAAACTATAATAAAGATGCAACTGGATTCAATGTTTAAGACTACCATTAACTGTGTAGATTTATTCAGTTATGTATACAATGTTAGTGGTTAAAAAAAATTCCTGGAGCTCTTGAGAATGAAGGTGAACAACTTCAGGCCATCGAGGCATGGCAAAATAGATAACTCAGAAAACTGAGATAAAGCATTTGCATATTTACCTGATATCTGTTTTGCATTCATTCCTTTAAACAGCCATGTAATAATTGATTACGGCAATACCATAATTTACACACTCATAAATTACACATTTTATGCTCCATTCATTTTATGTGGGGTGTATGTGATTTCTCTTGTGTCCTTAGTTGAGCAATATAATACAAAGCGGGCAGCCCTTCTTTGGAGTAAGTTAAGCTCATTTGCATGCCAGTGTGTCCAACCGTACCGGGAGGTTAGCATGTAAATTGTGTCTGTGACCTGATCCTCAGTCTGGCTGTGCTGTTAGTGAAAAAAAAGTTATCTGTGTTGTCACCTTGTTCGCTACAAAGTGTAGTCAAAAACAGGGTTAGGAAACACTCCTGTGCCACAAGCCTGCAGATTTTTGACTTCCTTAATAATAAAATATTGAATACTCTGTGATATCCAGGAATAGTCTATGCCTATCTGCTGTAGTTTACCCTATTCACTGATCTCTTTCTGTTGACGCAAAAGGCTGTGCCATTTCCAGGGAGCTAGTACTACGGCCACATGCTAATAGCAGCAAATATGCCAAATGACAGAGATGAACCATTAACTTAACTGGCAAAGACAAAAAAATCAATGGGGTCAGCAGCTTGAATGGAGAGAGGGGAAATATCCTTTATGTGGTGTGACTGATTTTGCTGGGCCTACACACTTTCTCCAGGGATAGGTTTCAGCACTCTCCTTTAGACGCTCCTGTGGGATGGGGCAGCTCCGCACCCTGGCTCACCTCCAGTACTCCTCGCTGGGGCTCACGGTGCCTGTGGTGTTGAGGCCGTATCCGGATCGGTTTGCGGCCGCCTTGTGGTCCAGACATCGCTCTGTGTTCCACCAGTTACCGCAGTGCTCCCAGGGCAGGTCGCTGGTCAGCGAGGAGAAGAGGTAGAACAGCACGTAGGCGATGATCATGTTGTAGTAGATGGCCACTAGGGAGACAATCAGTATCGTCCCCACGCCAACTCCTGGCCAGATACACAGAGGAGGAGATGGAATTTATTTTCAGATTTGTGAGATCTGCCAGCCACTAGAGGTCACCACTCACTGCACTGCATTATTATTAAATCTATTTTATTCTTGATTCTATTATCCATCATCTGTTTTAATCCAGGTTGTTACCTCTTTAGTAGAAGATACCCAGTATCATTTCTGAGACTCATTTGGAAGGGTGCTGTTTTCTTTGCTTGCTTTGAAGTGATTTTATTTGGTTATATATTTTTATTTTACACTTATACTACTCGGGCACCACCTTTGTTTCTACCACCTACTGGCAAAGAGGTATTGATTTTGTAACTGCTAACCCTTCACTTTCAACTACCCTCTACCTAGTTAACATTTACTGATCCCTCAGCTTCAACATCACACTACTTCACTGTGTGACGACCTCTCACCTTTAAAGAAGGGGCTGATTTTCCAGACTGCCAAGGGTCCAAGGCTGGAGAACTGACCCAGCGATAGCTCCATGAAGAAGATGGGGATACCGCAGATAGCTAGCATGATGAAGTACGGGATGAGGAAGGCGCCTGGCAAAGGAAAGCGATTCACTGTAAACTCAGGGTGCAGAGCAGACGTGTGATGCCTCTTTAATGAGACTGGCTCTGAACACGGTTAGCTTAACAGGCACCCACGGCATTCGTCATCACCAGCAGAATGGATGAAGATGCCCTTGAAGTGTATTTGTTTTTTTTGAAAATATTTACTGGAAAGGGCTTCAAAAGACATTGCATCATTTCATTGAAGGTCCATACACAATGACTAACTTGACTTCAATAATGACTAATCATGAGATATGATTACTCATTCTGTCCTAGAATGCACCACTGATTTTCCTGTTTGATTTTCCCATTTCAGTTCATTCTGAGCGCATGGCAACATATGGACATTGTAATGCATGAGCAGTGAGCTTTGAAAAGGTCTCAGGGGAGAAGAAACCCAGGGGAAATGCATGGTTGTATATACTAGGCAGTAATCAGCCTCAATAAGGGCTGTTTACCAATGCTGTGCTCCTGAAACCTGATCATAACAGGACAACAAGCAGACCATGAGAGCCAATTAAAACCCAAAATAAGTCACCAACAATCTAAAACACACACTTTTGTAGGTGACATTCAAACACATGGCATCAGTTTCTGCTTGGTATGTTACTACACTAATCTTGTCCAGAAAACTCTCTGATTGCTCCATGCTGCATTCAGATATCCAGCAGGCAGTGAAGTAGTGGATGCATAACAGAGCTTGTAACGGAAAGGGTATGGCATGGAGTCCCAGGTAGGATGATGGAATTTCATCCTTCAGAAAGGTACTTAATCTTGGTACTGAATTTCATCTGTAAATATCCAGCTGAATAAATGGAGAGTATGATCAATTCAGGCTGTGCAGGTTGCCCTGGATTCACTTGCTATACAAATAAATAATATGCATGTTTGATAATAACTGTATGCTTAAAACGATATGAATGTGAAGTTAATAAGTAACGGGCTCTCTCTCATTGACAGATGGCCTGATGTCTCTATATGTGGAACAGAGGAGCTCATGCAAATTTCACTTGAAAGTACAAACGCTGGGGTCAGCTCAATGCCGCTCATTAAAGCTGCTTTAATGTAGCTAATTAGACAATTAGCTTGCAGGTCCATTGGCCCAAAGCTGAGGAATCAGCTTTATGGAATTGCCCCTGTGGGGATGGTAATGTACTGTTCCCTACTTATGCTAATGACTGACATGGCTGGGAGAGGCTGATAATAATATTCAAATATTTCATCTGCATTCCTATGCGTATGAGCAGGCGTACTATTTTCAATCAATTGTGGACTGATTTTTCACAATTATTGGATGCTGCAATGTCACAACACCCACTGATGGGAGTAAATTCTAAACTCTGACGCTGGATTCAATCAGAACTGCCAGGGCATTGTAAGAGAAAGTATGAACCACTCAAAGAATACTACTCTTCCTAGATGAATCTGTATTTGAAGAAAATTCCTTTTTTTTTCAAGACGACTTCATTATTTTGAACTGAATACAATCACAGTTGAATTGAGGCACTTAAGTGTAATACGGCGTAGGTCACCAGATTCACCCCCTGACTGTAGATGTTCTTTTTATTACTGCATAGCACTTTCCCTTAAGATGACTTGATTAAGCTGAATGAATCCAGAGGAGCAATTCAGCTCTGAATACCGATACATATGCCCTCCTGGAGCCCTTCATTACTCAGTGTAGCTTCCTGTTTTGCCAAATCGTCTCTCACCTCCCCCGTTGACGTAAGTTCGGTAGGGGAATCTCCACACGTTCCCCAGCCCCACACAGTACCCGATGCAGGACAGCAGAAAGTCCAGCTTGCCCGTCCAGTTGCCTCTGTCTGCTGGGTACTCCAGCTCGGACAGGAGGCCATCCCCTCCTTCACTGGGGCTCAGCAGCAGGTCCGGGGCGCTGGGCTGGATCCGAAAGACATGGAAAATTGTATTTGATTAAATGAGAAGTGTTAAAATCCCCGAATCTTTACACTAATACCACACCCAGCCCCACTGAATTGTTTCTGGAGGATTTGCACCACAAAATCTGTGAACATACCATAGAAGTGCTTTTCGTAACTTTAAACCTTATTTTCTTACCATAGGTTTTTTTTCCCGACTTTAAACCTTATTTTCTTACCAGAGGTTCTATGAGACTAATGTGAAAAAAAACAACATAAGATGTTCAGCTCTCACAATAAGTGGAGCCTCGCTCTCTATCTTATTTACAGTAGCTTCCGATATGACATGTGGTGACAGTTATGACACCGGCTTCTATAGGGCCGCTGTGTACTCTGTGCTTGCTGTTTAACTGTATTAAAGGAACAACGACCGGGGGAACCTTGACTCGGGGGCTTGTCGGAGAGTTTGCGGAACGGCTCTTTGGCCGATTCAAAAGCCGCGGCGGCCCATTGTTGCTGTCCCACAGCTGATTAACAATCAGCAATAAAACAGAACGACCTCACAGATTATTTATGGCAGGGTGAGCTTTGACAAAAGAACTGGGAAACAGTGCTACAACAGAGCATCAAAGCAAAGCAACCCTGCAGAGGAAATCACGCTGTTTTCAGTCCCTCTAATTACGCCCTTGGGTAAAAATGCTCCAAAACAAAAGAAGTTTGAAATCCCATGGTGTAAATGTACCACATATCAATGGATGACATGTAGTGTCTGTGGCTCAGCAACTACTGAACGTGCATAGAAAAATCAGCATTTATATGTATATTTTTTTACTCGTTTTAATGCATTTATAATCTTGCTGTGATGACTGTGAGAGTCTATCCTCTATCATCCTGATGCATGCACCCTCAAAGCCTGAGTGATGACCGGTGTCACTAGAATCCATCCGAATAGCCAACACACATACTATAAATACAGCAGTAATGAAACCAGTCACACATTTCATTTCAAAGAGCCACGGTATTAGTTCTGTTCTCAAACCCATCAGACTGAATAATTAAACCCTGCATGCATCGCCCTCCGTAAATATTCTGTGAGCGTTGATTGGCCTCTGTAGCCAAGAAAAGGTATCCATTTGCACTTCATCTTCACTTATTTAATTGAATTATGTCTATTCTGGATGCTTTTACATACACATGCACATGCCCCACACACAAACACACACACACACACACACACACACACACACATACAGATACTATTGGTAGTTTCCAGTGCAATGTTTCCATGGTAACCACAAGATCGTAGCCTACAGCAGTAACAACATATGTATTGTTATATGGAATAATGATAATAAAAGTGAAAATATTACTTTGCTTCTAACACCTTTCCTTTAGCTTCCTCCTGTTGCTAGAACTAAAACAACATTGTGTACAGCAATAAAATCCATATTCAACCAAAGTGAACACACAGAATTCAACAGTACTGGAAATTTCGTAGAAATGTCACACACAAATGTGCAATGTAATGCTTGGCATAAAACATGTCAGTTTATATCATCATGCCACAGAAAGATCCTGCAGGTGGTTATGGCATTCTGGATATTATATGTCTGCAGGTAGGGAATGCAGGAAAATAAACCTCACTGAATGTTAGGATGAGTGCTGGGTTCATGTTCAGAGATGTCTTTAATGCTGGAAATTTGAATTTTTGCAATGAATTCATAATATAATTTCTCTACGGCATTCTTATCTCATACCACAACACGCTTCCAGAAGCATCAGACTGCCAACATTTAAATTACTATGGAAATTACAATCATTTTGACATAAATATGGAAACATTCTGTCAAGGAGAAGCTGGATTTATTTTCACATCATCAGGTTCACATCACCAACACAAACTGCACATATTTTTCAGTCCAGAGTTATGTGCATGCAGCCACAGGTGTGTAAAAAAATAACTTGATAACCAAAGCATAAAGCAATGCAGTTTCACTGATATCACCTCATTTTTCATACTAATAAATACATATCGGCATGGATGGAGAAAATTTGCTTGGTACTCAACATCAAGCACATAAAAATGTAAAAGATGGCTTTGCACTGAAACAAATGAGGAAGGCGGATTCAAAAAAAAAAAAAAAAAGGATGAACACATTTCCTTGCTTGCATTGTCGCAAGGGAACGGCACAAAAAGGATGGAGGGATAGAGGAAGAGAGAGAGAGGGAGAGAAGGAGATGAAATGCCGAGCGCAGAGAAGCTTTTATGGACAGCACTGTAAATCCGAGATAACAAAAGATGTAAATGCTGCTGCTGTCATGCTGGGTTTCCTTTCCTCCGCTTCATCACAGCTTTTTGGGGTTGGGGAAGACTGTCATGCAATCAGGGCAGCCAGCGACGATCTGGGGCATGCCGCCTCCTTACCTCCAGTAGATGGTCGGCTTGGAGACGCTTCATGTCCGTGCCTGGTTGCTATGCTACACTGGCAGCGAGATGGTTGTGTTCGCACCTCGTCAACGGTTGCACCCTTCGGAGCGAACACGGGAGAGGTGGGGGTAGAAGAGACAGAGCGAGCGAAAAGGGAGAGAGGAAGAGTGAGAGACGATGGAGGGGGGTACCGTGAGACGGGAGGGGAGGTGAGGTAGAGAATGTGAGAGTCAGAGAGAGAGAGAGAGTGAGAGAGAAAGAGAGACACACAACCTGGAAGAAACCCTGTTCAAACAGAGAGAGAGAAACAGGGAGAGAAACACAACCTGGGTAAGACAGTGTTCAGAGATAGAGCGAGAGAGAGAGAGAGACATAAACTGAGTGAGACCCTGTTTGGAAAGAGACAGAGACTCGGAGAAACTCTGTTCGAAGACAACTGTTGCTCTGACGGACAATGACTCTATCCTGCCCTCCCCAAAATGTTGCTTTTGCGTGATCCATTGCTGAAAATGCCATAAGAAGGTATCAAAATGCAACAGAAGGACAGAGTCAACTGACTATGCCTAACAAACCGGCCTCCACAAACCAAGCTGTGGTTGGACTCTATGAAACAGATTACAGTTTGCACTCATCAGAGACATAATAACTGTAATTTCCACACCACAGGAAATTGGTTGATTAAACTCAACAGAAGAGACTAACACATACACACAGTTCAAGACTTCTGTGTGATTTTCTTCTGTGTAATTGGGCTTTTCACCATAATGAATGGTGACGTCTACAATATTGTTATGAAAAGGGAAATCTGAATTAGAGGCAGTGAAGTGGTCAACAAATGGGATTGGGACCAATAATTCCAATGCTTCAGTATTGCACCAATCTATGGTAAACACCTGCAATGCCCAGGAGGCAGTGAAGTGGGTATAATTTAACGCTCAGTCTCGCCTACTCGATCACCGCCATTGAGCAAAATTACTACTGGTGTTGGCGGTGGGATATGTAGTGTTGACCTTTCAGAGGCTTCTCGAGATGTACAGCAGTGCTGCATCTGTCAGAAGCATTGTTGGTTGTTGGTTATAAGAAACTCTTTTCGTGGGTGAGTTGGAGCTTTAAGATGATCTGCGGTCAGATCTCCAAGCCCCCACACTGATTGTGGGGGTGTTTAACATGACCCTCATGCAGAAAGATGCCCCAGCAGAAACCAGACATACATTATTCATTCCCTCTGGCCTGGAGCAACCACAGCTCCACACCACAATCCACTTCATTGAGTTTTGTGTATGTAAAACCAAGATGGACATCCAGTGCGGAGGGCCATTTGCCAAGACATGTGGCTTGGCACAAAATCAAGAAATGTTATGATTTGATTAATCAAGAATATGAATCTTAAGATGTACAGCTGAGTACAATCACTATGTTGAATCAATGTATGAATTCAAAAAAATCATTTAAAAATATTTTAATAGACAATTCCCTCTGAATTTTCCATGCTGTTAATTTTTATTAAGTTATAGATTGAGAACCTGTGTACATCTCTCTCGCACCTGCTTCAGCTTCTCTGTGTGTCTGATAAGCTCCTTTTACTTTTTCATTGGTTAAACATTGGTTTTTATGACCACAAGAAAATGTGACCTATGGCCTCATATGTGCAAGTAGCTAAACATGAACTTGTCTTAGATTGCGTTTTTATTGTGTCGTGTTGAAATCATTTATTTATCAACAAAGCAAAGGTTAATCACAGTGATTACCCTGGAGTTTGTCAGACCATCAGAGTGATGCATTTCTTACCTGCTTCAAAAGAGAAAACTCTGGGAAATGCTACCTTAGATCCAGCGCCCCCTGCCAGAGACTAAGGGAAACACACAATTAGCAGCCACTATCCTGTCATTCTCAGGGCTGCTGTAATAAAAATAATAACACTGGCTCTAAAATAAGAAAGTTTTGCATTTTTGCTGATGACCAGAGCATACATATATTGTAATACAAACAGGAAATTTTTTGATATTTTGACACTTTTGTATATACAGTATTATAAGCATACATTCAATACCATTGATGTGTGAATTTAGAAGCTTAAAATATAATTAAAATGCGGGTCTGTACAGTTTCCGGGCTTCCGAACATATGACTCAAACACCATGCATTTATTTTAAGCATCTCGCATATTGGTTCTTTCTTTTTTTCTTTAAACTGGCTATTGGAAATACATGCCTCAGTAGTATTCATGGGGGCTAATTAGGTAAATACCGGTAGCCTTAATTAGCTATTTATAGTATGAGGGTACTTAGGCATATCTGACATTTATAGACAATAACAGCATTGACAACTCTCCAATTACCATTGTTTTACTGCCCTTCTGTTTATTTTAGAATGAATCTCACCAATACAGAGGTTATTAGTGAGCAGTAAGTCCATTGTAAATGCAAAGGTTTATGGTAAAGCTGCCCCATAAAGTGAGGCTAGCATAGCTATGAGGAGCGCTGAGGGGTAGTAGGTTTTATTGAGTGAAGCAAAAGTTGTGTGCTAGTATTGGAGGGCAGCGGCCTTTCACTCTCTCCGATAGGAACAGGGCTTCCCCCATATTGATTGAAGTCTTTTAATGGCTGAGACGCAGTGTCCCCCAAGATATTCACATAGATATGCTATAGAGGCAACATGAGCACAAAGCTGCCTGTGCAGTTATCGTTATTAATTAATTTAGTAATATTGCAATTACTTTCACAACAGTATTTTTAATAAGCTCCCAGAATAGAAAAGAATTGATTGTCCTTTATGAGTACCTTCTATATCTGCAGAGAATGCTATTAAAAATGAAATAATCAGGCCAGGCCAAATACAAACCACCTGCACACAGCATTACACCAACAGAACGTGTGTTACACAGTCACAGAGAATCGTCTGAGCTCACATCCCAGTTGCGTTGATAAGGCAGAAATCAATGAACCAAACTTAAAGGACTCACAGAGCACTTCACAGAGAAACCCTGCAGAGTGAAATGTATTCAACGTGGAAATGCGACAGAGTAGGGGAGTGAGAACAAAGAGTAAATCACAGTGTCAGTGGCGTGTGGGACAGCCACGCAATGGAAGCCATGCGGGAGCCCCCAGAGCACTGAAATGCAGCCAGAAACAGTCTAATCTATGGCACACTGTGGCAGTGAGGTTTGGCTTTGTAGACGAAAAAAATGGCTTTGGTGCACATGCTGAAATCGAAATTAGCCCATCATAATTGTAGCTGGCCAAGGACCAAATATACCTGCAAAGGGAGACCTCCTGAACTTTTGTGTGTGTGTGTGTGTGTGTGTGTGTTGGGGGGGGGTTGTGGAATGCCACTGCTCAGCGTAATAGAATCAAAGATACAGTGATACTTCTAAACTACGCTGGTCTGTAAATAAAGAAATGTCCTCATGCAACACCTAACTACTTTATAGAGATAATGATCATATGTAAGATTTATAGGCCACGGTCAGGGTGATCATGTAACTATGTCACCACAGAGAGGAATATTACAGCACCCCCCCACCCCCCACAATAAAGTTTATGGTTTCCCCATGATTAAGACCAAAAGTGCAAAAGTGCCTTGGTAAACACACAGTTCTCTTCAGTTCATGAAAATCTATACTTAGTGCTGCACTAAGTGTTGTATTTCAAATAAGGCAGATGTCCAGCCCATGTCAATTTATTTTATTTTATTTCACTAATCTTTGACCAGGCATGTTGACTGAGAAAAAATTCTTATTTTCAATAACAGCATGGCCAAGAGGTCCAACAAAACAAAGTCAGATAAAATTAAAAAAAAAAAATAAAGAAAGAAACTTAGACAAGTTATTAAGAGCAACAGCTTTGCAATAGAAAATCAAGAGACACATTAGGCATCCATGAATTTCATGGTAACAGTGCCCCAAAGTGTAGTGTAAAATATTTTTTGACAAGGAGGCCACAATATGGACACAATAATTAAATGAATCAAATGTGACAGTAGGAAGGGTTCTATATGACTACCGAAATGTATATATGTTTTTCTTATCCTGGATACGAGTGTCTGCCAAATAACTAAATACTAAATTACTACACACAACTAAAATATGCTGTAATGATATAACCCGATATGACCCCAAGACTATAGGCCCATAACCATCGGATATCTCCAATGGTTATTGCTCATATAAAGTTTTGGCCCTTTGCCCTTTTCCAATCTGGGAGGCGAGTGCCACAGGTTGTCACACACCCACACCATGTCTTTCCTCTGGCCTACTCCAGGTGTCGAGTGGCTTTCTCTTTTATATGAATCTTGCTTTCAGCTATCAACATTTTTACTTTCCTTTTTTAAGTTTTCATTCTGTACGTGAGGTAAATGAAAACAATCAAAAAACAAAAACATAGCAAGCCATTCTAAATCAAATTTGAAAGTGCCACTGACAGTGTGTGCTCTGTATGCCCAACCAAACCCTTTCCCTGAACTTAGTTTTCGAATGCTCATTGGCCTTCTGCCTGACATCCTAAAATTAATTTCAAGTTCCACTTGGTATAATTGCTAACTGAATGCATGGAATTTTTTTTTTTTCAGAAAACAAGCATTTGCTGCACTTTAAAAGCGATTGTTCCGGGTAAAATGAAAGAAGAAAGAAAGAAGAGACCGGGTGTTTTTTTTTTTTTTTTTTTTTCTTATCATATCTGACAATTTATGCCACATAGCAACTGCTTGCATCTCTAGAGGGAAAAAAAGAGTTTTATTACATGCTGTTCCAAAGTGCAAGTCTCTCCCAGATGGGAAGTGTAGGGGGAGGGGCCAAAGAAACAGAGGGATGGCCCTCTCCCACAGATAACCGCGAAACGGTTCCCTGACGGGATTACCATGAGGGTCGGAGAATGGCATGGCCAAACGAAAAGGGTAAAATTGCACAAATGTTATTGGCACAAAATCTTGATGAAGAAATGTCTGATAAATACCTTATGAATAATCTCATGCTCTCCTACGCGTTTCCCCTGCCTAGCGATATCTTTACCTTCGACTATCTCTGACCCTGACCTTAAACACAGTTTTTGATGTGCAGCATTATCATTACAACTCAAGGGAGGGTGTGTACGGTGTAAAGTGTACGCTCACTGCTCTCAAGCCTTACTTCCATTGGAATTTAGGCCATCATTTCACAGCGACCAGACGTATAACTGTGCCCCTTTTCTGTAAGAGTTCCATGAGATCCAACACCTTCCTATAAGGGTGCCTGGGTCGTTTTGGCTCCCCCGTGTTTCCAAGGTGAGTTTGACCCCTGCCTCACCCTCCACACCCACCACACCTTTCTCTCTCCTGGCACTGAGAACCCCCCTGGTGCACCTCCCCTCCTTAGGTGAAATGTCTGACTCCCATACCACACCCACCCCTTTCTGGGTGCTTGGACCTTTGACCCCTGTGCCGCACCTACCCTTCTCTGGGTGCTTGGATGTTCTACCCCCTGTGCCACACCCTCCCATCTCAGGGCCCTGAGATGCTGGATCCAGTGGTTCCACCCGGCCTGTTTGTTCAGCCCTCACTTTGCCCTTTGGTCCCTGCTCCCTCAGTCTGTTAACAAGATTGGCAAATACGTCTGTGCGTGCAACGCTGCCGATACCGGGCCTACCCAATGCCGGCGCCTCACAGCGGCCTGATAAGGGACATGTAAAAGGACTCTGCTGTTCACCAGAATTTAATCATCACTTGTTATCCTGGCGTCTCATTTTGCTGTACAAACAGCCAAGGCTCCCACGGCTGAACGTCCCCTCTTCTATCTCTGTCATGGACACATCATCACTTTAGCTTTAACACTGCCAGTAACCTGCTTTTGTTTGCCATTGGCTTCACTCTCTGTCTGAAGTTCTGTCTTTAACTGAGAACAGCAGAAAACACGGGAGGCATAAAAGGCTGTGGTTTGAGATTCTGTCATTGCTCACTCATACCTTTATGTCATTTTTCTCCTGCAGTGTAATTTGTTTAAAAAACCACCATTGAAAGCCGTCAAAGATATTACTAATGAGGAGACTTCCTCTTTTCTGATATGTCCATTTTAGACATTAGAGGCTGTAAAATCATTACACTGCCGGCTTGTAAATCACTTTGTCTTGTTGTAAATCAGATACCTTCTTCCCTTTGCAATTCAGGCACTACCGCTCGCAAGTGTTATACTCACTCTTTGCCACCAATACTGCCTTTTACCACCCAATAAAGTTACGCACTTGGCCGTTTATTGTATTTCACATCCTTCAGTCAGATTAAGCATGTATGTATGTATTTATGTATATATACATATATATGTATATATACACAGGCAGTCTCTGTATTTATGACAGCATGCTTCAGGAATGAATCGAATCTTACTTTCCCACAGACGCAATGTAAAATACAGTAGTTCATTTCCTGAACACAGTTATTCTGTCATGACGTTTGAGCATTTTTTTGTCAAGTTTTCTCAAAAAAAAAAAAAAAAAACTGGATAAAAGCAAGATTGAGAGAAAAGATGCATTTACTAGTAGGCTATTAGTAAGCTAGTATGCATTTTTCTGCCTGGCCAGGAGTCAAACCCTGCCAAGTAGCTACAACAAATTTCAAGTACAAGTAACCTGCTGCCTTTCAAACTCTTAAGCTAGTAGCAATGACATAAAACACTAAATAAATAATAAATAAACTAACAAACAGCTAAAAGCACAGATGAATGTGTCAAATCATAAATGACAGAGGTCGACTCTAGCTACTAATTGCAATCAAATAGGGGCAATCATACACTGGTAACATTGACATGTTACAGGTGGTAACAAAGGGGGTAACACAGTACCCTTTCCCTTTCATAAAGCTCCTTATCTACCTTGCTAGTCTCATACCATCACCACGACCTACTTTGAAGTATATGGCAGGCCAGCTTGTTTCAGCAGCATACAGATAGAATATAGCAGGTTGGGGGAAACTGCTAATTCACCAGTAAAATAATTCACAGAAAAGGATTCATTAAGGCTCATTTACACTTTCAAATTATTAGTTTATGCTATCGGGTAATAGTCATACAGTTTGAGTACTAATTCTTGAGAGTGCTCTTTCTGTGAAATGTGAAGTTTGGATTAATAGATGTTGGTCAGACAGAAGAACAGGAATCATGCTGAGGATGAAGTCCTTGTGCTTTATTTCCTTGAATGTGTTCCACTCAATGGTTTTCTCACTTTGGCCACTCCTTTCACAGTCAATAACATTATTCTCACGACAATAAAGCTATTAATACCACGTATTCTTAAACATTTACATACGCCCCCATCTCAAAAAAAACTTGAGTATCAAATCAAAAACATTTACAAAATATTTCCAGCATGTCAGGTCGGAGAGGATTTGACGAAAGCAAAGCAGTGACATCGACACTACAGCAGTCATGACTTTAATAGATAAGTTTATATTTATATATATTTATATTTCTTCTCTTTTTTCACTCATTCTTCTAGTAATTGTGATTTTGTTTTACTTTGTCAGAAAAGCGCAGGAAGCTGTAAAAGCGGTGGTTATTTGTGTTGTTTTCTTTCATTTCAAAAGTTCTTGGTATTAAGCCAGACAACACCATGGCTGATTGAGGATGTCAACAGGGGTGCTTGTTGTCATAGTCCAATATTGCTCTGCCCGTAATGGGGCCTCCTTCAGTACTCCTCTTTAATTGTCATTGGTATCGACGGTGACACTAAGCCACCGCTACTGCTGCTACTGGTCACCATGGAGACGTTGCCGGGGGTTCCCACGCCAGGTGGGGTGGGAGTAGTGGTCGAGGCCTGCTGGGACTGTTGCATCTTCTTCTTGTTCATCTTTCTCTCTTTGGCACGCCTGTTCTGGAACCAGATCTTCACCTTTGGAAAATTAAAGAAAATAATAAATTTACACCTACACGCATTCCCCCAGCAGAAACTTTGAGGCTGGACAATTTGCAGCAAACAATAATTTACCATTGGCTCATAGCTATAGCCTATTACACGGGCTCGCACCCCGCGCCACGTGGGGGCAATAGGGAGCTTTGCCCCCTCAGCTGTATTGTCATGAAGCACAAACACATAGAAATGGTAAGGTAGGGAATTGTTTGCATGTAGTCAAAACGCCATTATATTGCCACCCGCAACATAAAAAAAATGTAGAAATAGCCATAGCAGGATGCTAACCTACTGCTTTACTATATAAAAAGATTTGCCCCCTCGCAGTGGCGTCGTTAGGTCCCATTATTTGGGGCTATAGCCCTGAATATTTTAAGCCTAGCCCCGAATATTTTCGCCCTGAAAAGGAGGTGTTTACAGCAAAACAACAGACAGACTGTAACAGAGCGAAACTTGACGTAGCCCCTGATCTTTTCAATCGCTAGAAACGCCCCTGCCCCCTCGTCATTTTTAACTGCCCCCCTGCGTCACTTCATCCTGGCACCGGGCCTGCGCGGGCTGGAGTTACCTGTTATTGACGCGATCCTAAAAATGAATCTAATTGTATCGTATTGATGCTCCAACGCGCAACTGTGGGTTGGTGAGAGGTGAGTTCAGCAGATCACTGGTCTGTTCGATTTTAATAGCTGGGTAATAGCTGTACATTGTGGGCAAGCTTACAAGATGACTAAATCAGTCTGTTAGCGTAAAGACAAATCTAGCGTTAACCAGATACTAAACTAGCTTCCTTCACTAGCGATGCTAACTAGCGTCTTACTGTGTTAGCTAGCTATCGTTGGCTTAGTTCGATGGCTGGGATCCTTACACTCCCACAAGGGAGTGTAAGCGCTGATTCTTACTGCTCCTCATAACATGAGGAGACTTTTAAGTTTCAAGTATCTTTTAAGTTTATTTGGCAAAAATTGGTAAGATTTATTTAGACCGTGTCAATTAGATAAGTTGCGGAGCAGAGCCTAAACTTTCGGAGCCTGCAACTAGCTAGATAAATTAGCGAATGTCAAAACAGTTTAGTTCCAAACAATATCACGTTCTACCCAACTTGCTATAAACGTCAGTTTTTTCATATCTGTGTTGAATGGTACTGTTCTTCGCCAATGAATTAAAGATTAACATTATCCCTGTCAGATCCAAATGAAAATCAATATCATGTAGTAGTGAAATTGCTTAATTGAATTCACCCCTTAATTCGTAACATATTTCCTCACGGTAGTGTTTTAGTATCTTAAAAAAATGCATGCTTCTGCTATAGTAATGTTTGGCAGTTGATGAAGTCTGGGTCCTGAGCGATGATTTATTGAGTGTGTGTGTGTGTGTGTGTGCGCGCGCGCGCCTGCATGCATGAGTGACAGTCACAGCTCTGAATCTGGAGGTGACTGTTCCCAGGTGAGGTACCTTGAGGACTCACCTGTCGTTCTGAGAGGCTGAGGGTGGTGGCCAGTTCTGCCTTTCTTCTGATGGTGATGTACCGACTGTAGTGGAACTCCTTCTCCAGCTCCAGGCGCTGGTGATCTGTGTATACCACTCTGTACTTGTCCTTCGTCCGGGTCTTCCCTAAAAGCAGATGCAACATTTTAGTCAACTGTTTTATTGAACAAACTAAACTGACAAAATCAATGGTGCCATTGTTCCTTTAGGCTGAAGGAACTGACTGTTACTTTAATGTTTCAGGTTCAGTTCCTAGGTGGGCTACTGGTGTTACACCGTTAAGTAAGGTTTGCCATCTGGTTTCACTAAATATCCATCCACGGTTTTATAAAATACAAATAGTAAGCAATGTAAAATTGTGAAGAACAGGGGACATTTGACTTTTTGTAATCAATTTAAGTTGACTGGCTCTTGTTCTGGTTGAAAAAACCATGCATAAGTATTAAGTACAAGTCTTACGGGTCGGGGTAAGTGTGAAGAAATAAAATACACTTGCTTTGAAATACCAAATAGAAATTACCAATAGCTTGGCAGCGGTTATGCGGTACATAAAAAATGTCAGTTTGCCCTGCCCGCTTTGAGGAAGGAACTGTAAGCAGGCCGACATCGACCAAGTTAAAGATTAAAAGATGTATTAGATGAAGTGACATTTTCGCAGGGGTGCAGTAGGGGCCAGGGTGGCGGGGAGGGGAGACTAAGAGAATCCTGCAGAACCTCTGAAACCCGCTGGCGCCTGTGAAATCCTGATGCATTCTATTAATCATGTGATTCATAACTGATGCACAGACTCGCCGTCTTGACGGTGGCTCTTATCAAACCGTGGTGTTTATACAAGCAGCCCTGCCCAGCGCGCACGACAGCAGGGATGTTTCAGTCAGCTGGGCATCGATCCGCCAGAGTCTTGATGGAGCCTTAAGGTACTGTATTGATTGAGAGGCGTGCACATAGATAAGGGCCCACAGAGTCTGGAAGTCCGTCCGTCTGTCTGACACGGTTATCATTCCTTTCTCGATCACTCTAAAAGTCAGCAGAGGGTGGGTGGGTGTCAGCCGCCTTACTCGCCAGGTTTTAGGTATTAGCTTTTTAGGAAATCTTTCACTGAGGGGTGACTTCATCAAGAAAATACCTTTTGTTCGATTCTGTGATGGGTGTTTGCTTTGTTGTGCAATGTTGGTCTTACATCGTGGGTCTCCAGCGTATCTTTAAACGGGCATTCATCATTGCAGATAGTGTAGTGGGCTCTCTCTAAACTTGACCTTTAATTTCCAGTTACTCACTACAAAAGCCTGTCCACCCATGCAACTGTCTGTGATTCATGTAAGTCGAATAAATACTAAAATGTGTACATTTCTGTATCTGTATGCAAATTATACATTACATTACAGCCTAACTGCTTGTGAATTGCCAGTGTGTATATTTGTTTGTGTGTATGTGCATATAAAATTAAATGAATATGTATATCATAATTCATCCTTCTTGTGTTAGAACACATGATGGCATTCAGTGACCCAGCTCTCGAGTTCTCCTGTGGGCTCTATCAGTGCCTTCACTACAAGCCAAGAAAAATGACTTTCCAGTTGCTGCCAATGAGAATTTCATTACAAAGAATGGTCCTGTGGGAGTTATGATAAAGTGGCCCAGCTTTCGTTCGGAGTTAATCGCTAAACCGGTAGACTTTAACATTGCTTGTATGGACTAGGGTGATAACGGTAATGGGAGATAATCTGTGCGTTTATGGCAGATCTGAGACATTCCCTCTGTGTGGAAACTACACCAGCTCTACCGGGCCTTGTCGTAAACATAGTAGAAAGTTGCCACCACCTCAGAGAAAATCACATCAGCGTGTCATCCCTCCTTAATGATCAGTGGTGTCTCTCTCTCTCTCTCTTCTCTCTCTCTCTCTCTGGTGAATGGAATCTCACCCCAGTAAACAGACACAGAAGTTGAATCTCCAACCCAACAGCACCGGAGTGCTGAGCTAACTCTCAAGAACTGTCCTAATGTCCGTCTCTTTTCCCCACTGCTACATGCTTCAGAAATGGACAGGTGGGTTAATGTACCACCCTCCACCACCCCTGAACCTGTGCTGATGTTAACCACCCACCTGGGTCGTAAATACAGGTCATTTTACCAAGAACACTCATCCATTCCGAGGCAGAGGGGCCTTGTCGGGCTATGTTGTTGCCAAGTCCAAGTCAAATAATCCATGGATACAGTGACTTTATAATTAACATCTAGGCCCTTTTTTAAAGTAGTGTACAAAACGTAGGAGAGTGCACGTTCTAGCCTGTGTTTAATCCTGTGTTGATAATCTTTTATCAGCTATGTTGCTAGAAATTAAACAATCAATAGTCATATGCCATGGTATAATCCTCATGCTTTATCCTGAGGTTCATCCCAAACAAATTTGAGCAATACTTAATTCTCTATTCCCACATCATTAGGAACTGTGATAATAACAAACTATTACGTAAATATCAGAAAAGCCACACTTGTTTATATTAATGGTTCAGAGTTAATTAATGTCAATAAGTTAGGTTGTGTTGATTGCTCATAATACAATTATGGCGGGAAATTTAAGGAAGGAAAATTATAAATGCAAATGTAGTCCATATATGACGGGTCAAAATTATTTAAACTTAATATATTAAAGTCATTTCTGGCTTGAGCGGTAGACCCAGCTAAATGTCTCTAATAAGGAATTGATTTTTTTCTACGACACCACGGTACATGAGCTGGTAGAAGTGTTGTATGTGTCTGTAGTATAGTTGTCAATCTGTAGGTGGTAAGGATTGCTGTTACGACAATGGCTGTTACAGTTCAGACCGAAAAAAGAACATACACATGGATTAATCAATATGAATTAGTTGATTTAGTGGCGGTATTAAAAATCAGTTATTCTATAATTGCATGATTTGTGTATGGTTTTATTATTGGACCGAGATAGCTTAATTGCCGTCAGTAACATTATTCTGTCAATGAATTGTATCAGTTAATTAAATGCGGTGCCATACTGCCGTCACTCATATGTAATCAGCGGAATATATTAAACTTTTTTTTCTCCTCATAGGTGTTGTATTTGCAATTTTAAAATTACAGGCATGCAAATGAATTCTCATTAAGAAATAGCTTTTAATACCGTAAACTCCAGTCTGCACTCTTAACGCGCTCAAAGTTTATTAGAATCTGAGAACAATTACAGCGCACCGCATCAAAGCTTTGGATCGCCGAGCGATCATGCAAAAAAGAAAGGAGAACACCCAGGCAAACAATGAACTCGGTTCTTTCGCCCGGAGTCAACAACGAACAATTAAACAAAACAAAACAAAAAACTCCCACCATTTACATGACAAGCAAATAAGACTTTTAGGGGTTGCAAATTTTCTACAAATAGAGGGGTGGCACTTCCAGTTCTGAATGAAACTTCCGCACATGTCTTAAGGGTCTAAGAGCTTTTCTGTTACAGTGCATCTTTAGGGATTTGTTATATGAAACACTTGCATCCTAAGGAAGACAATTTTGCTTCATACATCGAGATACAATAATAATATAGGCATACGTCTTAATTCGTGCTAATGCAATTTAAAACATTACTATCCGTGTTAAATCATGTTTACATTTATTTTGACAGAATAATGTCTCACACTTCAAGATACACACGTGCTTATAATAAAGAAATAATGCAATTGATCATCAAAACCTCAATAACTGTTGATGTAATCGATGCTAAATTAGTCTATCCCTAAAATGGTACGTAAAAGCATTACACAAATTGAAATACTGCTACTAATACTGAAATAATACTGGGTTCCGATACTGATGACACCGGCATTTAGGCTATGAAATAGTTGAACTTCTTCACATTGTAAATCCATTAGGCCTACATATATAGCACCAATAAAACTGATGAGCTTGTGTGGTTAATTTCATGGTTTATTTAAGACAGAATGTGTCGAGATTGACGGTTCACACTGATACAAGAAGCAGTACAGCGTCCCAGGCAATTAATAGTTTGAAAGAGGTTAAGATCGGAAAACTTAAATGCCAAGCCTTTTATGATACAACGGATACAAAAGTTTTGAGGAGACTGATATTAATATTGATTACCCCAAGGCACACTTTTGATTGGACAGTTACATTTTGTGAGAATGACATTGACAACAATACATTCGATGTTTCCCAGGATACCAGGAACTTAATTTAACATTCTTCCCAAGTTCGCTTGATATTAAAACTAGTAAAAATGTATGTTTTAAAGTCAGCAAGAGCCGATCACAAGAGCCACCGCAACTGAGCCCAACAGGTGCACGTATGTGCGTGTAACTGTCACTTAGGCATATCTGTCTTTTGCGTGAGATTAACTGTCGGTGCTACTCCGTTTGTATACGTGTTCAAGCTAAACGTAACGTCAGAAAGTAACTAAAATTAAAACTCAGCAAGTAAACTCACTGAAGGCGTCCTTAGTTTCGCACAGATACGAGCTACCATACGGTAATACCGGAATGTTAAGTGGCATGTTACATACTACTGCATGTGACGCAAATAACTCTTAAACAACAGATTAACTATTCCTGAATAGCTGTATTTATCCAGTTGCAAATTCTCTTGTAAAAATTGTCGGGCAAGCGATAGAGCGAGCGAAAGCTGAAAGTGCCGTTGTAAGAGAAAATATCTTTCTTTCTGTGAGGTCACTGCATCGACTAATCAATCCAACAAACTGGTAGAAAAAAGCAAAAACGAAGTACCTGAATTTGGTGGCGGCGCACTCCGTCTCATCCACTCGTAAGGATTCCTTCTTTGTGAATTTGGAGAGAGTTGACCGACAGGTGAATTGATGGGTGATGGGAGAAGCCCGGGAGCCGGAGGTTGGACAGGAGTGAATTCTGGGGGACTGAAACTGATTTGTCCGGGGTTTGATGTGGAAGGTACCGTTCCAGGTCCATAAGGGGACCACTCGTCCCTCTGAGGTGCGTACGCGGGGTTCCAAGCGCTGTTGGTTTGGCCGTGGTGAGGGTCGTTGCTAATTCCTGGAACGTGATGGTATCCGGTGAAATCCGAATACTGTGGAGGCGCGGGAACAAAGTTCTGATGATTTAAATTGAGACTGGGGTGCCTCACGGAATTTGAGTACATGCTGGTGTCCTTGTCCAAAAGATAACTCACGTACATCTTTCCAAATGAGTTCTCTTGCGCATAATGTGTCCAAAAAAGAAACTGCCGTCTCCCAAGTTTGCCGTGGGTTTTTCTTTAACCAAATGAACCCTCTCCTTCCTGAATGACTTACCTGTACTCATTTAACTTCTGGTTTGCCGGACTCGCTGGCAGTTAAAAGGCACCTCCCTGACGTCAACTTTTATGGCCTTCGAGTCCCTCCCTTGCTCTCCTCCATCAGAGAGGATTTGCATTGAAACATAGGCCTGCATTTCAAAGGCTGTCGCGCGCCGGCATCAAAGCGATCTCCAGCTCGAACAAAAACTTACAAATCGTATAGGTGACGCCTACATAGGTTTATGTTGATTTTTTTTCTGACCGGGAACGCTGTCAGCTCCAACCCATCTTTTACTGGTAGCGGAATGCACGCGTTATTATAGCTTACTGCCTGCACGATGTCGGCCGTTATACAAACGTACAATAAATTTGTCACATTTGTTTTTCATAGGCCGTTAGAACAATATAATGAAAATGCATGAGTCAATGAGCATTCAAATCTAGCCATCCTTGGAATTCTTATCTGAAAATGAATTGTTTTGGAAAGTTAGATTTTGTAAACCACCTATGGTGTTATTTTTGCATATAGACCTACATAATGATTAGTGTATGTAATATTTACTAATATTAATACTAATAACCGAAGCATCTCGTAATAATTTCTAAGAACACAATGAAGAATCAGTATTTGAACTGTCATGTTTCTCATGGGCATATATACTAAATATATACATCCTAGATCTACACATGCATGCTACATATATTTCATATGTTGTCTAAAGCACATTGTACATATTCTGTACACATTTTGTGTATGAATACTGCTGCAGTATTTCACTCGGCAGAGTTTTATTAAAATTGTGAATAATGATTTCAATGTTAAGTCTTAAAGTTGGAAAAAAAACACTGTTCAACTCCGGGGCAGTTTTGGAAAGGTAATTCTAAATTTCACAGGTCCCATGCATCTCGCGCCAGTCTTTCAAACTCGGGTTAAGTGTTGCGTGGGAGAGGGTGGGTCTTGTCTTTGTAAAAAAAAAAAAAAAAAAAAAAAAGTTAATAATACAACTTAATACTTTTTGTACGACCAGCACCACGTTCTAATGGAAGTTTTACTGTTACGTTTTCTTATTATTTACACTCGTGTTTAAATGTCCCTTCATCGACTTTTAAAATTTGAATTCCTGTCAAAAATTTTGACATTATAAAGGATGATATCATATCTGTTTTTCCATATTAAATTATTGCTGCTGCAGTTATACTGCCTTCCTTTCCTTTCTTTCTACTGTGTTGCACGAAAATGACATATATGACATGTCATATATTTCAGAACAATTATTTCCAAGTAAATTTTGCATAAATGTAATTGTTTGTAATTTGGCAGTTGTTTGTATTTGAAAAAGAAATGGGATTACTCGAAGTTTTAGATGCTGATTCAGTTTAGAACATTAATTTTCCATGGCAAACGTTCTAATAATTATTTTATTAAATGCGATAATACTGTTCGATAATATCTCCATGCATCAAACGTCATTTACAATAATATAACGAGTTTTAGAATGTAATTGTTTTCATTTTTTCATTTCAGCTGTTCTGAAGTGTATTATATTCATTTCCTTTAATATTACTTTTGTGCTTAGATCTACTCTCCTGTAACTTTCATGGACTACAAGTAGATAAAAAGGAGACTACTACTACCAGTACTACTACTACTGAAATAATAATAATAATAAATATTTTTACTGTGCAGTACACGGTGCATATACTATTTTAAGTCATATGTTACATTATGTGTTACAATATGTTACAATATGTTATATTATTTATTTTGTCATGATTGAAGGGCACACTATGACAATAATGTGCTCTGATAAGACTGCAAAAAATAGTATAATTGACGTGTATTCATCAAGGTAATTTTGGTAAGTCAGCCGTTATAATTTTCAGTGTGTGTGTGTGTGTGTGTGTGTGTGTGTGTGTGTGTGTTAATGAAATTCAAGTGTAACAGAAAATATCAATTGAAAAGTCAGTTTCACAGCAACAATGACTACATTATTGTTGTGAATTTACAAATTAAATATTTTAATTTCTTCTTATGCTTGATATGTGATTAGGCCTATTGATTCTGTAATAGGATTGATGACACATACTGAATGATTGATTTAAACAGAAATCTGCAGTTTTTTTCTTAATCTTAATTCTGATGAAAAGCTTTTCATTGATTACCTTGACAGAAGAAAATAATAAGGTTTATAATATAATAGATTTTAGCTTTTTTGATTTTTTTTTTTCCGAATCAGAATCAGAATCAGACTTTATTGCTTTTACACATAAAAGAATTTGACTCTGGTACCTGTGTCTCTGGCAGTGATCTAGTGATTTTTAACATCCAACACTTTAGCATTTGGTCGTTGACCGATATGAAATACGGTGAGCCAATATCAAGAGGCAGTGGACAACAACATGATGATGTCAGCATCCCGGGACCCCCAGCGGACCCTGTCTCCCCTGTGGCTCCGCCCCCGCTGCCCTCACCTGTGTGTCGGCAGTCTCCTCGGCTGTGCCGGGTTTTCACACGTCCCTGAGAGGGGCCTCTTCAGAGCCAGGGAGCACTCTCATTGTGTCCGCCTGAGGACTGTTGTCTGCTGGGGCTTTGTCCTGCAATAGAGGAACACAAAGGGCCCATAAAGCAAGCCTCGGCGCAATCTCCCCCCCTCCCCACCCCAGGACACCCTGACTCCCGGTCCCACAGACTGCCAGTCTCTCGCACTCTGCGTGTGTGTGTGTGTGTGTGTGTGGGGGGGGGGGGGTGTGATGGAGCGAGACAGAGACATAGAACATGAGAGGACCACACATGATTGACATGTAGCACATGCTTTCTGTCAGAGGGAAGCTCTGGTTTGGCAGAAAATGGTAACAGTGTAAATTGTTCTGCAAAGTGTAAGGGAGTTTTCTGGAGTTTTTCAGTCTTGTCTGCTACATTTTTTTACCAGCCTGGAAAGACTTATTAGTCCCCCTAAACACTCTGCTCATTATTATTGTATTATATACTGATATGCACCAGTGATACGTATATCATTTTGGAAGTTTAAATGTCTCAGATCTTCTTAGAAAGGAAAAGGAAAGTTTGTAACTTTGAATGTTGACTGTTTCCATATCATCCTACAAATAACCTAGGACATACAGGTGAATTCAAACCTGTACCATTCAATTGGGCAAAAACTAACCTTTAACATGGAGCTACACAATCAAAGTAAATGTCAACATAGCTATATAACAAGAATTAAAACCTTTTTTTTGTCTTTCAGAAACAACAAGACAGTCAGAGAGAGAGGAAGGAGGGTGCCTGACCTGGGGAGGGGAAGAGAGGAGAAAGAGTTCAAAGTAGATCTGGGTCTCAAAAGTGTTAGGTCACACTTAGCAATCAGGTGCCACTTCCTAGTCAACAGTGGTGGTGCCATAGAGATGGGGCCGAGAGAAGGCGGAACTCCTGCATGGACACTGTGCTGAGTGTTGTGCTAATTCACTGTTCCACTGCAATGGAACTGCCCTGACATTTGCAAATGCAAATATTGCATATTTTAAAATTTTCATACACATATATACACTTTTTTTGCCAAATAATTTTAGCAATAATTCTAATTGAATTGCATTATAATATATTGTATATAATAATTAGCATAGCATGTAATACATAATTGCAATTTTTTGTGCGTGTAATATATCATGTGTGCTTTGATTTTTTGCATATTCATGAAATAAATCAATATGTTTTTAATGCATGTGAGAAAAGTCAAAGATGAATTTGAATAAGGGGAATAATCTTTTTCAACGGCCCATTCAATGTGGTCTTTGTTGCAGATGCCGCTAATTTTACTGTGTTATAACATCCCTGCATTTGCTTTTTACTTCTCTCTTCTTGCTCCTTTGTACGGTACCACGTACTGTCTACATGCAGTAATATACAGACCACATTTAACATTGAGGATAATCTACAGCAGGCTGTCTCCATTTGACTTATATATTCAGTCCAACTATAGTGATCAGACTATGTAAATGACAGACATTTAGACATATTCTGTTTACAATGCCATCAGAACACTCATATAGATGTTCATTACCTGAGGGATCAATCCCAAATTCACTGTAATAAATATAAACAAGATTTACTGTCAATAAATCCAGTGAATTCCAAACACAGTGTCATACAAGCAATGCCAAAAATAAGCTAATTTAACTGGGACTAAACTCAGCACTAAAGACAAGTGCATTGTGGTTATATTGAATAAATGGCATACTATGGAGTACACATTAGACTTACACTGCTTTGCAAATGTTGTCCTTTCTATTTTGAACTTAGTATGTAATAGTTGGAAAACTAACGTAGTATGGTTGTAGTTTGTGTATGATTAGTCCCAGAGTACATCATGTGATGGTGGGTGAAGTTCACTCTTCTTACGCTGAATGTGATTGCCACGGTGTGTGTAATAGATTTATTGCGTTTGACTGTTATTGCCACAAAGCCTAAAGTAGTAATCTATGTAATATGAAAAAAGACACAGCTGAAATGCTCGTAATAATAATAATAGTAATAATAATAGTAGTAGAGGTAATAGTAGTAATAACAACAACAAAAACAACAATATAAAATAGTAATAATAATGATGACGATGATAATAATGATAATAATAATAATAATAATAATAATAGTAATAAAACGTAGCTTTATTATTATAGCACTGTTTTGTACGTAGTGATTTCAACAGAAAACGCTTCACAAAACAGACTGGAGAGAAGTGTAAAAAGTGTAACAAGAATAAAAAGTAACAATAACAAAATGGTCAAAATAGTGATAAATAAAATTTTAAAAATGTTAAAAAGTTAAAAGACCAGCGAAACATTACAAGTAGTAGATAATATGCATAAAACTGAAGAATGGGTTAAAACAATACGAATCATAAAACCGAGAGAGTAAAAGTATTATCTTCTTTACATTACCTTAAATTATTAAAATAATTAATTTTTTATAATATGTTATAATTATTAAGAACTATAAATTGCATCAATGCTATTATGCTTTTCGTAATTGAATTTGAAATAATGTCGAATAGCACATGACCCAGTGCATTAATTTGCCCGATAGGATATTAACCAAATTGTCATTTTCCCCCTCTCTTCTTAGCCTTGATCTATGTGGCTACAGTAAGCTGATGCAAAGTAAATGGATTTTAAACGAAGATGTAGCTTTATATGGAACAGCAGTTCCATATACTGTTTCTGAATTAGAAATTTCCATTAGAAAAGTTTGTGAATTCGTGAATTTGAACAAAAAAATCACTAATTGAAAAAGAAACGAAATAGTGTCAAAATATTGTCAATATGTCGATGTGCTATAAAGGTGGGACCCTCTTGGGATGTTTTATTATAATTTACGATGATCTACGTCTCTGCTTAACCAACTATTTATACTAAGAATTATTAATTAATTTTAAGAATTATCAATTATTTTAAAGCTGGTCAATTTTATCCGCTATTGGATAATAATCTGTATGTGTGTTCATGCAGATCCTAGTCTGCCAGTCAACTAATACACATTTCCTACGTTCTAGAGACATATGGCCTTATTTGCCGGGCATACGAGAAATCATACCCTAATACGGTAAAATGAACATACAGCGGATAGAATAGTCATAAAATGCATCGGTTACACTGATCTATCAGTTACTGTCCTTACTAGCGACGTGCTATTGTTCAGCGATGTTGACCACCGGGAAAAAACCATGAGGCTCAGCTCAGCTCGCTGGTCATGAACCAGGAACAACAATTTAGCTTTTAATTGGTGGTGTTTCCAAATTTAGCGCGGATTTGCTTACTTACTACTTAACCAATTTTTATAATATGTATTTTACAATAAATACATTTTCCCTCGGTTACCTGAACAATATTTCAATCTGAAAGTAAGAAAAAATGCTGTATAACTAATGAAGGCCCAGACCTCTTTGATAGCCCCTAGTGGAAAATTATCTTTAGTAGTCAGCATACGTAAATCTTTCATAAATGTTTGCAGCCTATATCTAGTGTAGTCCTAGTTTATTCCTATAGAAAATAAACATTTATCTGCAAAGACACTTATTCAGAAAATGAAAATACCATGCAAAGCAGCTAGAATGATGTTGTTCCTCAGACACCCTTCTGTGGTAAAACACTACTAATCCACAGATGCTGATTTTCAATGGTACATTTGCCCATATTTTAAAATAAGCATTTGACACCTGGAAAATATATTGGCTGTTATAAGTTATAATTTAATGTCTATCCATGTGGGATATTAATATCAAAAAAGTTGATGAATTGATTTGAATGATATGAATATCAAAAAAAAAAAATACTACCAGGAAATGTGTTCAGTGGGACATGGCAAAATCACACTGCATTAATAGCCCGTACAAGACAGAGTTTATCATGCTTACAACCACTAATCTTTTGCTTTGTTCAGACAAACGTAAACCATGGGTTTTAAAAATTGTGCTTTATTTTGAAACAGTAAGACCTTTTTGGGAGGGGGGAGGGGAAACCTGATGTTTGGTTGCCATGAGTAGAAAACAGCAGACTGTTTGGTTGGGACGGTAAGATGAACGCACAAATATTTATCCGCCTATGTTTGACCTCAGCCCCCAATAAAACCATGATTAGCGTGCATGTGTGTGTGAGTGAGGGGGGTGGGGTGGTTTGTTCCCGGCCTGCTCACAGCGCTCAACATCTGCTGAACGCGGTGCCGTCCCACATTTCGCTCAGCTGATTCATTCAGAAATTACACTCTAAAAGGTTTCAGTTAATTACGGTCACGATAAAACACACAAGTTGCCGGGTAACACAGGATGCGGCCAGAGGAAAGAGGCTGATGGCTCTTTAATCCACAGTGCAAACACTCTACTCTGGCATGCCCTCTGCCTACCACAAGGTGAGGCACCCGTGGCATTTTGGCTCCTTTGTCTGAAGACATGCTATATCACAGGGGGTTCAGGGATTGGCGTGACAGCACAATAATAATGCCACTGATGTGATGTAATGGAGGAGATGAACAAAATCCTTACCAGCGATTTGCTCCTGAAACCGAGGCTGTGCTCGTCGGCTCTCCACAGAAATGGGTTTGCCTCCAAACTTCCCCGCAGTGCCATGCTTCTTCTCCAGGCTTTCAGCTTGTTGTTTTTCTGGACACTGTATCCCACAACAATAAGATCTGCTTGGTCTATATTAATATTTCATAAATGTAAAGGTCCAAACTGGTCCGGTGCAGAGCTCCGTCTGTGTCTTTGCCGCGGCATGTGATGTCACTTCCGCACTGCAGTTCTGTTCTGTTGTTACACAAAAGTTCAAACTATAGATGTCTGAATGCTTATTTGTAATTGTTGAAATTGTTGCACAGGTTTTGTTGCCTATGCTGTATATGTGGACATCTGTCATTTTCTCAAACGCTAATATGTAATGCTCTTAGGCCAAGGACACCTTTAACTTAGCAGTCAAACTGCCTAAGAGGGGTGACTGAACCTACCAGCTCCTCAATCTAGATCACCCTTTATGACCATGTTATAAATATCTCAATAAAAAAACAACATTTTTTTAATTGCCTGTTTTTGTAATGATAATGCTAATAATAGGCATGTTATTTTTTCATACACAATACGTTTGTTGATTTCCAATTTCTAGCGATGATGAGATTGAACAGTCCCTTAACACCCCCTTGTGGTAAGACATGGTAGTACAAGGTCATCACCCCGAAAGGAGAACTCCATCACAGTGCATCTCATGGGTTTCTAGGCATGGGTATCTGACGGCTGCTATGAAAATGAGCTTAAAGCACAATAAGCATATTACATTCACAATGACAGTGCCTCATTGGCTACCACTGCTTTTCCGTCTGCACAGGTCAATTGATGAATGGCGGACAAAGGAAGAAAGAATGATAGGAACAAAACCAAAACTAATGCGAATATGTAAATGATTTGGCAGTTTGAGTAAATAAAAGGCACCCATATAATTCCAGGGGTATAAAATCACACATGCAGAAACACACACACACACATACACATATCTATTTCGCCTTGCTCTTCCCTGATGTATCAGTGCCTGCCTGTTCCACCATCAGTGTATGCTGTAGACTCAGTTTTCCCTGGGGAGCACATTCCCAGAGATCACGTGTTTCAGGTCTAGTATGAGAACAGAAAAAACAGAGGCTAATCACTTAAATCATCTTCTATTGTGATACTGTTTAATGTGTTTTTTTTTTCATTTTGTGAATGAGTTACACATGTAACTGGATGCGTGCATGCAACATTTTCATTGACACCCACAAAGATGCAGAGCTGCTTGGTGTGCAGTCTAAATGAGTATGTACGTATTCATTTGTTTATTTTATTAGCAGACATAATCATGGCAACTTACTTGACATTATGCAAACCGTCTATTCATACAGCATATTTTACTGGAGCAATTAGTGCTTTCATAAAACAGTAATATGAGATATGAAATTATGTATATGCCCTCTGTCTCCCTCTACTGGTGACAGCGAGAATGACCAGCAGTGTGCCGTACAGCAACGGCAGCGAGTCAGCCCAGCTGCAGTCTGTCTGCCCACCCTTTCCAGTTGTGATATAAAAGAAAAGAATGAGGAGGGAAGTATACCATCTGCAACTCTTCAGATAAAAATGCCTGATTTCCCTCACAGATGAAAGAAAACGGAGAGAAATGCACAGGACACTTTATCAGAGAACTGCTATCCGGCACAGGATGATTCCTTGGTGAAAATCTAAAAACTTGACAGAGGTTGTGAGGGAAGAAATGAGGTTATGGCCGACAACGTAATGTTGCCTTGTGGCCAACATTGTATTACATCCAGCTGAAAAATATTGACTTTAGTCTAGTATTGGATGGTCAATCCTAAAAACACAGTCTACCTTGGCTGGCGACTGCTAGGTTTGACAATATCTGTCCACACTGGAAAATTATTGTTCAATAGGGAATAAGACTTCCCATAATATGTCACAAACTTTACTCCTTTATTTTTGAAAGTGCTGGAAAAAAGTAACATGTCAAACTTTTGTGACTTACAATATAATATTACAAAACCTGGTTTCTGATTTTTAACCAGATTTTTTTTTCTGTAAAACTCACTGCAGACTTCGTAATAATCAAAAAATTTGTTTCTCTTTACTGTTCATTTGGAATCCCACCAGTGGAGGCTCATGACCTTGAAAGAGGGAAGGCTATCCATAACATGCTACTTTCCCAAACCTATTTTGCACTATAAGCAAGTGTGCCAATTTAAATAAGTATCTCCCAGCTGCAACTGATTCTGTTTCTTCTTGATTGCAGCCAAGGTAGTAGCATTACATTCAAAATGAATTATTTTAATTTAAATAAAGAAACTTGGTTGCATGAAAGTATTATTACAAGAAAAAGATTGAAGATCAGGACTTTATATAATATTTTTTGGATAGCTCACATAGTTTTAGTATACAGCATACATACATTCTAAAGTCAGATAACATTCTCTCGACATTGCATTCATATATTGTAATGAACAAGTTCCAATGAATCGGTATATTTACTGCATTGCACAATTTAAATACAGCTCCTAGTAAACACCAAACCATATACTGTAAAGCAAAAATAACCGTATGTAATTAGCCTGTTGCTGCCGTAGAAAGCATATTTGGAGTTGCTCCTTCAGTTAGAATTTCCCTGGCCTGCTAGCAGCTGACATATGACCTCACCTCAGTAGCTTTTTATTCTACCAGTACATAAAGCCACGGTCCCCATGGAAACCAAGGTGCACACAGAGGAAGCGTGTGTTGCCTGCTTGCCCACGTCGGACCCTGCACCCGCACACGGAGGGCAAAGCGATCGCGGGTGTGAAAGGGTTCTCTGTCCGCGGCCTCCCCGGGCCGCTCGCCCACCCCCGTCCCGCATCCGGAGCTGCGAACGGGGCGTAACCGTTACCACATGTTGACATACTCGCGGTTCGGGACCCAAAGCCGGTCGCCCCACAGAGCCGGCACAGAGGAGCCATGGAGAGAGCGAGGGAATGAGGGGGGTGGAGAGAGAGAGAGTGATTTAAAATGTTAGAGGGTGTTTTTATTGGAGTTTTTTTTCTTAACCAGCGGAGTCCATTAAATTTGTGCTGCTACCCTTATTGAATGCCACAGGTTTTTTTTTCCAGCCCCTTTCTGGTTAATGTCTGCTTTGATGTTTAAAGGATTGTTTTTGCAGAAATGAATTGCTTCATCTCCTGCATTAGTCTTGGCCACGTTATGTTTTCCCCCGAAAGGTATGGAAATCCGAAGCATTTCCTGTAGCATAGTACCTCCTTTCATGCAATTATCTGCATATTGACACCACAGCATCCTTAATGGACAGGATGCTTTTAACAGCCTACTGAAGCATGCAAACAGCGCACTGGTGACCACATATTGCTGCTTATTGCACGGGCCAGTAGGAAGGGTGTGCGCGTATCGGTCCCTGACTCCCTGACAGTTTCTGAGGCTGTACAACACCCTGTCGGGTGAGCCTGTGTCTCCCCCGAACCCGGCGAGGCCAGAGAGAATGTGTCAGACTGGGGTCTGATTGCGTTTTGCCACATAGTTTCATCTGGCCATGAAGGAACACACCTTACTGAACAGGCTTCCGTCTGCACTGTGATGTTTGTGTTTGTTTTGACTGTCTGTCTGTGGGGTGAAGGGAGGACAGGGCGTGACATTATCTGGCCATTCCGCCAGTCCTCCAAAAAACTATCCTTAACCCCTTCACGCTCGAAATTTTAAAACGCAGTGGTCCATATTCTTTATGCTCATTTTGGAAAGAGGTCGTCCAGGGTCTTCTGCAGTTCTACAGTGGGCCGTGGTCATTGAAAAATACCAAAGCATGTGTCAGAAACACACGATGCACTGTAATGAAGTGTGCATTGTTGTCAGTCCCATGTTTTGCTGTAAAGCTTCACTTCAGGAACACACATGCACACATGCACCACGTGGGCTTACAGTATGCTTGGCTAGATAAGATGTAAATACTGGATTTGTACACCGTTATTACTGTGGCTGCATTTCTTAATTGTGGCACATGTACAGTTTCCGGGCAAATGCGCTGTTTTTAGTCCATCACGTCTCAGCTTACCCTTCATATAAGCTGTGTATTCATTCTTAACTGTCTGCCCTTGAGAGCTGTATGCCAACATCTGCAGAAAGGATTCAAACCACAGAATACTTAAATAGAACACGGCACACTGAGGTGGAACAAAAAAAGAGCCATTTTGTTTGATTCTATCTGGGCCATGGAGGCAAAATTACATTTTTAAATTTAAATAGACTTCTTTCCGAATTCAACTCCTCAGCGATAACATAAAACAACAGCGCACGCAGTCTTGCTGGTTTATCTCACGCACACATGAAATGGCAGAGCGGTTGGTTCTGTTCAACCACATTTAACTGGAGGGACTAATTAATGCCTGCGCGCTTCAGACAACCACTTCTGAGGACCCCGCAACGAGTGTGGCACAGTGATGGGTTTTGCACTAATGGGTTCTAATGGGCCACCTCCATTCAGGTTTGGTGACAGCGGGGGAAAAAACAGGGACTGTCTGCAGCCAGCTCCCTGGACTGGACCCAAAACCCCAGACAACCTTTGGTCTGCGCAGTTTCCTGCTGCGGTCGCCCACAATTTATTTGTCTAATCCGTGAGTAGACCCAAAATCAAGTCTGCAGATGACAAGGGAGAAATAACATTGAGACAGCGCAACGTGACGCATCAGAGCCCTCTGAGCTCCTCCACAAAAAAAAAAAAAAAAAAAACTGTGAGATGTTGGCTTTTCCTGCCTTCTAGTAAGATAAACTTGCTGCTCCCTCTCCACGTGTTATCAGGCAGACAGGGAAGGTGGTGATTCAGGATCTGCTAACCCACACCTAATCACTGCGCCAATTGCATTATGTCAAAAAGCTGAAACTGTTCTAGGGTCAGTGCTCAGGCAGGCTATCCACCTACATCTGTCACTGTCAGTGAGGTCATGAAGGTTTCTTGTATTTGTTGCCTCCCCCCTCCCACAGGGAAGTTTGATAAGGGTTATCTCTTCCTTAGGACACAAACAACTTCCCCCAGTGGGTCCCCTAATTGGGAAGGTGTGGATCTGAGCGTGTACGCTTTATCTGCTGATATCTGGGGTTGAAGAAAGAAGATCCCATAACTCCAAGCATCTCTCTGCCAACCTGTGCTCAGCAGATGTGAGCCACGGGCCTTTGAAACAACATGTTTTAAAGTCTGTCCCAGAAGGGCAGCAAAAACTCATCTTTAAATCAGAGGATGTGTGCAAAGTCCTCATATCTCCTTGAGCCATGGGGCCACTGCAGTGCAGCTGTGATAGTAACTACATCTTCAGCCTGTAGACTTTTTTGCTCTGGGAAAATGACTGTCTGCTGTACAATGATGGTCCTAGAGCACTAGAGCTTTAACATGTGGCATGTTACAGTAGCTGCATTAGTATGCACGGCTGGGATTGGTCTCCTGTTGTTGACAGTGCAGTTTAAGAGGCAGCATTTCACAGACTTTCCTGCATTTTGGTTGTTCAGTTAAAATGTTTTACACACCTTTGCTGAACATTTCATATTAAAAAAAAAACACATTTTTCCATGGGGTAGGTATGTGTATTTGTAAACCTCATGGTCATGCTTGCTATTTTGAGTTCTCTCTCTCCTCGGCCTCCACTTGCTCAGAAACTGAACTCTCTCTGAAACTGTGGAGCAAGTCCAACTGTAGCTGTAATGCGATCAATCTGTATTAAAGCCAATAAAAGTCTATGTAAAGCGCTGTGACTGGCGTGCACCCTCAGCCAGCCTGCAAATAAACACGTTGCTGTCCCCTCCAATCTAATAACTGCACTGCTGTGCGCTGCCTTCTAATTACCACCACCAGGCCTTTAGATTTACTCCAACAATTAGAAGAGTGAGTCTACAGAGTCCAATTTTGCTCCCCCCTCCCCTCACTGAAAATCCTCACTAATAAAAAGAAGCCCTTACTCAGCTGCTGGCGAGGGTTATGAATTTTCTAGCCATCCACTCATATCCTGGGAAAGGCTAAATCAGGAAAAAAGCCAAGATTGAAAACAGACGCAGGCACTCTCGTGCGGAGAGGGGGGAAAGCACCCGGAGGAAAGCACCCTCTTTCAGCCCCCGTGTCCGATCGCAGGCCCCCTGTGCCACAGGACCGGCATACTGCTCTTTCAAACATCGCTCTTCTCCTCTCGCGCTTTGCGGGAACAGAGCGATTATTATTCTTAAGAGACTGAGCCAGGCTGATCTGTTTTCCCGAAAAACAAAACAAAACCAAAACAAAAGCACAACAAAAGCAGCAGATCCGAAGAAGAAGATTGCAATTCATCTTTTCCTTTCTGGAGCGGGCACAGTGGACCTTGCCAAAAAAGCGTTTTCCCTCAGGACTCTTGCTTCTCTGTTCTTTCCCCTGCGTCTTTGCGGGGGATTTGTTTTCGGGGAGGGTCAGAAACGGGACTGCCCACTCCTGTTAGCGGCTCGCTCTGCAACAGCCTTCACGAGTGTGTGAAACGCTGCGGCAGGCAGGGCATCACATCACATCTCCGACAAAGACCTCGGTCTCTAAGAATAATAAACACAAGTGCGGTTTATTTAGGCTTGCTTCCTCGTGGGCAGGAATCGTGGCAGCAGGACTTCTCTTCCTTCTCTTGATTTTTTTCTTTTTCTTTTTCTTTTTTCTTCCAGGGGCAATTTGTGAGCAGTGTCAGCGGAGGCCCCCTCTGCCGTAATTTTACTAAATAAACAGAGCAGCGGCACTTCTTTCAAGGGTTCCCCCAGCAGACACTTGGAGACTAGGAGTCTCATCCCTGCAGATTTGAGGAATCTGCTCAGCTCCTAAAAAGCAGGCTAATTGGAGACTGTTGCTCACACTAACAGAGAGCAGGCGAAGGACAGAGTGCGTCTCACAGAGGACCTGACAGGGGACTATGCTTTAGGAGCCAAAACAAAGGACTACAACAGCGACACGTTGAAGGTGAGAAGGGCTTAATGCTACTTTTCTTTTCCTCTCCCTCTCTCTCTCTCTCTCTCTCTGCTTTCATTGTTTCAGCATAAAATGAGCACTCGTGAGGTCTGCAGAAGCTGTCCTCTGGCTGTCAGATGTATTCGCAGGGTTGATCCGAGAGCTGTCAGCTGTGTCTCTCTCTGTCATTTCACGTCTGCTTATTAGACACCTGATGCTTGCATGCCTCGCTGGTGCATTTCTGAAGTGAAGTTTTTAGTGACGGTCAGCAGTGCCAGTCCTGTCACACAGTTCATGCTTGTGGTTTTATGTTACATTTTGTCAGCTGAGCGGCTTACAAAGTAAGCAAAATACACAGCGACCTACATAGTAAGAGTATAAAGTGTGTCTGATAAAGTTATATCAACAACAGAACATACAGAACACAACTCACCACAGCTGAACATGCACCAGCTCTCCTGAACATCCACTGATACCCAATGCAGAAAGTATAGAAAGCAAAACCCCAGGGCAAGTTTAGCAGCCATTGACCGCATTGTTCGATCTTGGTAACCTGTAAACATCTGTGTTCACACCAGGAGGGGTTTTGTGAACCAAATGTTTGACGACAAGCGTTCAGCATAGCGCATTTAAATGCGAAATGCTTCGGAAACCTGTGTAAACTTGCGTTTGGACCTGCCCTGCCAAAGACCTTTATAGCGTCACATTAGACCCTTGCTGGTGGGCATCTCTGTACACATGTCCTTTGTGACTTGGGTGTGTGAAACCCAAACACTATTTACTCTCACACCGTAGGAGTGTGTTTGACAACCAGGATGGTGCCAGAGAGAAGGGCTCTGCAGGTCTGTCCTGCAGCTTTGTGTACCTCTGCTGAAGGGCTCTCTGTGCAAACCTCCACGCTCACCCAGAGTAAACCCATTGTTCACCTCTTCAGCTCCTGTGAGGGACCCTTACTGAGCGGGCACTTCACTGGACGGGTACTACAATGGATGGTATATTCCTCTATTGGTCCACAGGTGCACATCCAGAAATCTGTGTACATTTTAAATATCCCTTGCTGTTTGTATTTCTTTTTTTCCACTCTTATAATACAAAAAATTTAAATGTTAAATTAGCTTCACATTGTTAAATGTGAAATGTTATCCCTGATTTATTTTAAAAAGGATCTTTTTTTAAGAATAAAAATTGGATTGAATTAATAATAAAAGAGATGATAAATATTAATTAAATAAATAATTCAATAAAACACAATGTAACAATATAATACATTGAAAATACAAGCAAATGAAATGCAATAATAGTAATATTGATAAATAATAAACAAAAATAATTTTAAAAACAACAATAATAATAGTAAGTGAATCCTACAGGACTGTCCACATCTGACTTCAGAGGCAGATAGATCAGCTTTCCAGTATTTTCTGAGGGCTGAATTATTCTGATTAGCACACGTTGTTTGTGTTTTCAGCGGTCATGGGAAACCCCTTTGCAGAAGTTAGCACAGCTTGTTGTTTTTTTCTGCTTGAGCTGTAGGAGTTTGTTTGAGTTTGGAACAGCATCAGTCTCAGTGCTAACACCTTGGTGGGCTAGAATCTGGGCAGTGGTCAACATCAAGAACAGACATTCGAGAGAGGTCTAGGAGTCTTCTTCACAGGGGGTGAAATACAGTCCAAATAATGGTATTTTACTGGCGATCTGGTCTGTTGTCTATTTTGCCCTGTCATTAGTCCTGATATAATGATATCATCATTTTTACTTCACCATATCATCTTTCTGTCTTGAAATGGGACTTTTCATTGTTATTCTTTTTCAAAATAATCTGATTATTTTTATTTTCATCTTTATGTTTTAGTCAAGAGATCAGTTGCATGTGTCTTGAAACGGGGACTTCATTATTATTCTTTGTCAAAATAATCTGATTATTTTCATTAATGCTGAATATTGTTTTTAGCCCTGGGCACACATGAAGAATGTTAAGCAAACTATTTCATAACAAGACGGTACTTTCCGTGTCAGTTGTAGACTTTGACTGGGCAAAAGACACATAAGGGAAAGGACGTTACTATGAAAATCCTCCTTTTTCCAGCTATGCAACTTAGTCATCAGCTGTTTCCCAACTCCTCAAGTGTTGGCACATTCCAGTGTGCTGAACAATGTGCTTTAGATTACCGCTGCATTCGAGTTCCTGGCATGTTTGGGAAGCAACCTGAACTATGTTAAATGTGCTGTAATCTCCATGTGGTTGCATACTTCGAACATTTGACACTTGAGCATGGATCCCTTAACTCACATTTCACTGATTTGTTTAAACACTGACCACTACTACATACATTTAGGCATGCCTGAGATTTCACTCTTGTCAGTATATTCACAAATACTGATTGCTGTGATTTACCTGTGTGAAAAGTATAATGAAAGAAGCTTAACCTAAACCATCAACTTTAGCTAGTTATTTTTCACAAATACTTACTATACTTCAGTTGTCAATAGTAAGTTCATAGCAGTATTTATTTGTTGTAAGTTTTATTTATGGTTTTGAAATTAGCAAAAGAAATGTGTAACTTACATGAAAAAGTAATACTGTCTTTTGTGTGGTTATTTTGCATAGTTATAACAAGGTATGGATGAACACTGCAAAAGAATGACCAGGTCACTTTCAGTTGAACTCAGTACTGTCTCAAGTCAAATGAGTCAAATAGGCTTTATATCCAAGATCTGTGACCCAAACAGGTCAACACATGCAGATGAGGTAGCATTAGTCTGAGTGCAAATCAATAATAAATGACTGATAAAGCAATGTTGTACTTATTAGGACGTGCAAAGGAGATCAGTGCTTTGTTGTAAATGCCTGATATGTCGATCAGTATTCCCCTGCTTTTTACATCCTTATTGAACATGAGTGTCAGTTAAAATTTGCACCTACATAAACATTATAAATTATGTGCAAAATGTTTCAGCATTTTCCACGCAGCTGATTGTTACAAAACAGTGTCAAACACATTAAGGATACAAAACACTTAGCGAAATGTCTTCAGTAGATTAGGAGGATTAGGGCTTGTCACTGTTTAATATGTCCTGCAGCTGTTTGCTCCAAGTCCCTGGAATCTGCTACATAGGGGGGCAGCTGTTTTAATGCAGAGTGAGGGAGACTTTCGGGAGGAAGCTTGGAGCTTCATCAGCCTACTGGAGCCAGCATGATATTGGCCTTTAACTCTGCTTGAGCCAAACAAAATAAAAGGCAAGGGTTGGGTTATAGTGAAGGAAAATAGGGTGGGTAGGTAAAATAAACTATTTAAAGCTGTTTCAAGTGATAACATGTCAGGCAAAGAGAACAAAGACGCCATAATTTTAAAAGTCTTCAAAGAATAACGCCTGCATTCAATCAACATCCTTAATTTTGAATTAGAAAAAATCCTGTTTTTCCATTACACGCACGTTTTTTTTTTTTTCTTGAATGTTGGTTGTAACGGAAATCACTGAACTGTGTTATGTGAATAAAAAGAAACTCTTGCTTTTAATGATGAGTCAAAATTAAGGATGACTTTTTATTGAATCCAAAGCATAGCCTGGGTGCAAGTGACTTTCTGTATGTTGTGGCTTCGAAGAGCAGAGCTTTGAACTTGTGAATACACTGTAGACTCTCTTAAAATGAATGCTTGTAAGTAATTCCAGTTCTCCTCAAACCACAACTCAGCCAAACAATAATGTGATTATTGCTGATAACGTCCTCTCCAGATAGATTTACTAAAGTATAATCTGTTTACACATGTTTTTGTGTACTACAAGGCTTTATTGGGTTTAGTGCTCAAAGCATTCTGGGATACCACACTATCATTGTCATCTTCACACCGTTTCGGCCTGAGGTGTGGGAAAACAGTGGCTGGCATCAATGTTAAGGTGTTGCACAGTCATCCATGCTGGTACTGAGAGCACATCTGAAAATTACTGGTTTTCTGTGTCCGGGCCAAAAGATTTTTAGCATTCTTTTTATTTTCCAAAACAACATATTCAAATAATTAATCAAGTATGCCTCACTTTTACATTTATGGTGACATGGAAGATCTGTCTTATATTTGTGAATACATCTATTCTCCCTTTTGAATAAAGGACATACGATCTGAACATATGACCCTAAACATGAGCAGTATGACATAATCTGTTAAATACATAACCATACCATAACAGAAATTATGTCAAGGATTGCCACTGTCATATATGTAATGCTATGTATATTCTTGTAAAAATATGCATTCCTTAATGTTAAAAGAAAACAAGTGATACAATTTGCAGCACATGTCAGGTAGACTGACACAGTCAAATCACATTCAAAAACGTTACAAACATTGACCTTATGTTTTGTGTTTCACTTGACTGTTTTATAAGGACTGTGCTCCGTGGTCTGGTCAGGCCTTTCATCACGGTGTCTGTTACTGACCATACCAGCCTCCTGAGTTTTACCCTTCCTGAGGCAGCCCCAGCGAAGCGCTGCTCCTCGAATCAAAGACACGCCGCCCAGATGTTTCTCCTTATTGAGCTCATTTATTCGGGTTAATCTACAATGTGTCGGTTTTGTAGCAGGGAGAGGAAGAAAAAAACAAAAAAAAAACATGCGTGTACACATAGGAGCTCTGTTAACCAACACCCTTGGAGGGATGTTTCGACTTGTGAGTGTGTTCATTTAAACAGAACGAAAAAAAAGACCATTATTCTTCTTTTTACTCCTCCCTCCTGCCCATATTCTGATGTTTGGTATGGAAGAGTAGAGGAATTTAGTGCAAGGGAGTGTTGTAATTGTATTCAGCTGTTTCTTTTTCTTCGTTTTTTTTCCTTGTGTGTGGGCGTCCCCTGAGTCTGACACAGAATTGGGGGGGTTGGGGGGGGGGGGGGCGGTGGAGAGAGACCATTTTCCCTGGGGTCTGTCTCGGAGCTGTTTTAAGCCCCAGATGGGAATAGTTTAGGGGTTAGCCAATGTCTGGGCTCCTTCTGCAGGACTGACAGGTCTGTCAGGGTTCTGTAGTGACGCTCTTCTGGCACTCACCTCGCCAGCCGAATTAAAGGGCACCTACGGCTGTCCACAGAAAAGATTATCAGTTTCCCTACCAGTTATACTTTATTGAACCACTGAGCTTATACTGCGCTTAAACAGGAAATGAATTTTGAAGCTTTCCCGATAAGAAGTCAGCGCATATTTCAAAATGAACCTTAGGGAAAGAGTTTAGTCAGACAAGCTGTACCAAGGACAAATCAAGTCAATGGAAATTTGCACAACCAGTTGAAAAATTAGAAATTAAATCAGTGAATTTCATATTGATGCCATGAAGTATTTTTTCTCCCTCAGAGAGTTATAAATGCACAGAACAGTTGCCAGGATTTGTAGTGGAAGAGAATGGTGAATGGTCTGATCCCGTCATTATTCTTATAATTTCTTGGTAATTTAAAAGAAACGCTATGCCTTGGTTAGATTTTTTTTAACTTAAGCTTTCTCACTGTCAGGTTCCAGTGAAATGTGTGTCACAAACTGAGAAGAAATACTCTTGTTATGTTGCAGGGTGGATGATGCAGCACAAGGTCATTCAAAATAATCATAATGTTAGTCATGTGCGGTTGCCTGTTGAGTGAGTGCTTGGTTATCAATGAGCAGAAACCTCATTTAGATCCCAGTGGAACTGCGCTAGACGGAGGCTGCACTGCACAGAGTGATTCGAGAAAGAGATAATCTGGCCAAGAGACAAAAATTTTATCACATTTTCTTTTTTTTTTTCTTCCAAATGAGTAATCGCTCTAATAAGTAAACACAGCCGTATGTTTTTCATTATGAATGATTCCATTTTTTTCAATGAGTCTGACGCATCCCACCCTAGCCATGACGCATGTCACCCCGGCTCCAACCCTGCCAATCCCCCCAAAACGCACCCCCCCCCCCCCCAACCCCCACCACACTCTGTGCTTTTCAGCGTTTCTTCACAGCTTCAGTGGATGGGGAACAAACCACAGCCCACAGCTTCCTATACAAGCCCGAACCGTTTCCGAGGGTGACAGAGCTCAAAGGAGTCCAGGCAACAGCAACTGCTTACCCCACACGAAGACTCCCCTAATGACAGGGCTCTTCCCCAGAGTCTTCTCACACCCCTGGCACAGTTTACGCAGCTTTGCGACTGACCACAATTAAAACACTGCCTTTTTGATAGCTGGGGTTTAAATCCGCCCTCTTTCTTGATATCAAGAAGTCGGAGAGTGTGGGGGCGGCTGTTGTACGTCCAGCCAGGCTAGGCTACGTGTTGCGGTAGGTGGTGTGAGAGCTGTGTGAATCAGTCTTTGTGCAACTGCCTGATAGAGGCGGATGAAGTCTGCTGGACAGACGCCCTAGAGCCTCAGAGCATTGCCCACCCCTTCCTGCTACACTCAGCAGGGCATCACCATCGACTCGTGCTTCTCACAGCCCAGGCTAAAACACCTCTCCAGGGCTCTCTAGCCCTCTAATGAGATAAGAATCCCCCATTCGTATTGAAAAAAAAAAAGATTACACCATAGTTTCAGTGTTTGGTGTTTCACTAGTGTTTGCAGTGGGAAAAAATGTCAGGAATTCCCAGCATGTTAACCCCCCCCACCCCCCCAGCCTGTGTTCTTGGCAGTACAGTGTGATGTTCATGCATTCTCACAGTTTAGTCTACCACAACCACACAGATACCTACCACACAAGACATATGTCGTCTTCACTTAATCATTTTAGCCTGTTTACCAGACACAAAATCAGCTCCAGCAGGCAGATCACTGTTAAGATTACTTTTTATTAGTCTGACAACTTTGAAAGCTTAAATCATTCTGTAATCTTGTAATCGTTCATGTATTAAATCTGTCACAGACTGAGCCAGTGATATATTGGTTACAGTAGTTGTAAAAGTGGACTGTAGACTTGTGTTCCAAATTCAGTTTTATATATCATCCCTGCATTTCAACCTGTAGAAAAGGGTAATGTTCCAGCAAAAGACTGGGGGTGTACATCTGTGCACATCACATTTACATTTATTCATTTTGGCAGACGATTTTATCCAAAGCAACTTACAAGTGAGGTACAGTACAGCAAAAGCGAAAAACCATACGGACTCAACAATATATGCACATCTGACTGATCCAAGAAAAGGAAATCTATATAAGCCGTGAGCCTATAGGCTGTCATCATTCCAGCTTGCTCCCTGGTTCTGCCCATCTGCATTCTGGGATTGGTAGAAGCACAGGATATTAACAGCACAGGTTTATTTTTGTTGCCTCAACCTGAAAGAACAGCTTACGTTTCGGGGCACGTTGTCTGGGGTAACGTCGCCCACATGCAGGGCGAACAGAGTTTTGCACAACGGCGGAGAGGCTGTTTATAGCGCCAACACCTCATCATTCCTCCCGGTGGATAGTAAGGATACCTTCCTCTGGGGATCAAGTTGTGCCCGCGTGGAAAGATAACAAACACGCCTTTTTGACGTTTATTTGAACTGGAAACTCATCGTCTCCCGTTTTCCCACAGTCCACTCCAAATCGTCGCTTTGGATGGACCGCTTCCAAAGCTAATCCTGTCCTTATCTATAAATGGTGTACAGAAAAAGAATGAGGAGAGGGGATTGTAAGTGGGGGGTGGGTTATATATACATAGCATCTATGTTGTGGAGCATTTCTAAAAGGCTGATATTTTTCCGCCTGAGGTTATTCTTGCCGTGACCTTTTTGTTTCCCTCTGTAATGAAACATGAAAATAAAAAAAAATATTGTCTGCCATTTTGCGAACACATGCAGTTTTAATACAAATATAGCACGGATAACAGGGGTACTAATTTTCCACCAGGTCATTGTGGAAGAAGACCGGATGTGCTGGTGTATATTTAACTAAGAGTAAGTTTGTTTAAGGCAACTTAAATAGAAAGCCTAGGAACAGAGGAGACAGACTATTGGAGTAGATTTGAGTATGCTTGCAGAGGGAAGGTCTTGCAGTTGTGTTGAGTTGTATGGCACTGTGATACATTGCAGTGTGTTGAAATGCAATTTGTTGAAATGAGTTCAGTGGTGTTGTACAATACGATTTATTGTGTTCAGCATTGTGGTGTAGTGGTAAGGAGCAGGGCTGGTAACCGAAAGGTTACTGGTTCGGTTCCCCACAGGGGCACTGCTGCTGCACCCTTGGGCAAGGTATGTTACCCAGAATGGCCTCAGTAAATATCCACCCGTCTAAATGGATATCATGTAAAAACTGTAACCTGGATAAGTCACTCTGGAAAACAATATAATGTGTAGCATGGAGCAGTATTTTTATGACTGGCATTAAGTCCAGCTGATTAAAGTGGCATTTTGTGGTGTTATGTTGCTTTCTGTTGCGTTGCATAATTTAGTGTTGCGTGTCACAATCCACTGTGCTGAGTTGAGCCAAAACAATGTTGAATTATTTGCCATTATGTTGCCTCACAATTCCTTATGATGCTTTCAGTGCATTTGAGTTGAGCACTGCTGTGCCATTATAACAGAGTACACTAGGCTATGCTGAGCTGAGCTGAGCTGAGCTGGGTTGGGCTGAGCTGGACTGTGTGGTAATGTGTTGTTCTGAGCTGAGCTTGGCTGTGTGATATGTGTTGTGCAGAGCTGAGCTGAGCTGGGCTGCATGGTAATATGCTGTTCTGAGCTGAACTGAGCTGAGCTGAGCAGGGCTGCATTGTAATGTTTTGCTCTGAGCTGAGCTGGGCTGTGTGGTGTTCTGCGGTGCAATGCACCTTTTGGGCGGAGCCGTGTCGTGGGCGGACGCCGCCGGCCCCATCGTGCCTTCGCACCCACACAGGGGCAGGGGAGCGCCGCAGCACAGGAAGAGGCTGCGTTCCAGCTGCGCTCACGCAGGATTGCACAGCCTCTGTGCTGCGTCTTCTCTGCTGTTTTACGGCTTTTCTCTGCGATCCCAGAGCGTCCCTCAGGACCTGCTCTGAGAGGCGGACGCTTCAGCTCAGATGCGATCAACTGAGAGGCTGAAACTGGTTCCCACCTCATCGCGCGAAGCACATCGCTGCCAGATGTTCAAATCAAAACAATGAACGCCGCGTATGTATACTTCCTTAGGCTGTGAGTGGGCCGCTGGGTCCCCCCCCGTGGGATTAGATCAAATGAGTCCTGGTTCGCCAGTGTTTCATGTCAGGGAGCGACACTTGGAGTGAGTCAGGGTGGGAAAGAAACGCTGAGGAGGATTGGTCAGGACCCCAAAGGCAGCTTTTTCCCAGGCCAGCTCTGGGAACGCTCACACAATCACACCATCGCTGGCTTACACCCCCCCGGCCCTGTTTCCCGTTTGTGTACATACACATCACTACCATATCTATAAGTGAGGCCCCCAGCTTTTGGAAAGACAAATTGAGCTCTCCATATGTAAGATGTTTGGTCCATCTTAAAATAAATGTCTTCTGCAAGAAGACAATGACTTGGGTTTCAGTTACAATTTACTGATTGGATATTCCATTCACTAAACTGATGCACAGTTCAGGGCTTGTCTTCTTGCTAGATCTGACATCTTACATTTGATCCATAGAGTACTAAGAAGTGAAAGAGGACACATCGTTATAGGACAGCATAATATTGAGGAGATTAGATCCTCCTTAAAACAGGCACTCTGATCACTTGAAAAGTATGACCTCAAGTGCTAGTGCCAGCAAGGGACAGCATATGAAATGATAGATCTTGGGTGGTGTCCTACCCCAACCATGTTGCACAATTAATTGTGCAATTCATTTTGTAATAAGCATTTAATTAATCAGTGGGGTTTAGATGGAAAACCCACAGCGAAATTCTCCACAACCCGAGGAGAACACGAGTCGGCCTTACACCCTCACACAGCTTGAACGTCACCGCGTGCCCTGCTCACTGTTTGGCTTAGAGTCCGTGTTATGACTGAACGATGACATGTACTCTAGTTTAATCCCCAGTTTAACCGACATCAGTTGCGGTCATTATCTTGTGTCTTGAAGCTGTCTGGCACCAAGCCTGTGCCTCTTGGCAGAGCATACAGGGGCACATTGTGGGAGACAAGTTACGACTTGCCAACTCTCTGTGGCTGTTAAGGGATTTCGTCTTTTCTGAGGGTCAGTTTTGCAAACTTGAGCCACACTTTGGATTTGGACTTGAGGAGGGATACCCATGCTGTTTTTTCAAGGTCAGCATTGGGCAAGCGTTCTCCTGATATTCAAATTATCAATCAGAATAACATATTCTAATGTTATATAACATGTTATGTATTTGTATAACATATTATTTATTTATTTGTTCATTTATTTCCTTAAGGGCAGCGGTGCTCTATTTCTATCCAGAATTCAGTGTTACCTCTTCTGAGGTCCTTTTTGATCCCCTTTCCTTCTCATCCACCGCAGTCTAAAAGTCTACCTCTTTCTTCGAGGTGCAATTTTCCCTCAAAGCCCTCTTTCAGAGTGAGCACCATTCTGCTTGGTGGTTAGACACTAACCTCCTCATTTATGCATCCCAAACACTGTGTTTCCTTTCTCATGTCCCTCTTGAAAGTCTTTAAGTGAAATAAAACATAGCCCTGCCTTGACTCCAATGTCTCATTTTCACATTTTTACCACTCTTTTATGAGAAGTGATCTTTGGGTTTGGGAAATACTCAGGAGTGACTTGAATTTTTTTTGTCCTCTCTGTTTACTTGATAGCTCCTGACACTAAAATTATGCGTCGGTCACAATGTCGACAGATCGTTTTCCGGCCGTCCCTCTACGTGACCCATGAGCCGCACGAATGTTGTTCCAAAGTCACGTGTGGGAGCGTGGCCTTCTGGGAAAAGGCGACCTCGGTGGCTCCGTGCTCCCACCACCATCTCAAGTGAATTCCCCTTCATGGGAAAACTACAGAGGTTAATTCTGGGAATCTGAACTGTAAACTGCAGAGTGAGGGGGTGGTATGTGAATGAAGTACAAAAATCAGTACATTAGGGTCTTCAAGGGGGGTGGAGTGGGGGTGGGGGGGGGGGGGTGGTACTGTTGGGTCGGTTTATTTAGTACTCCATTCCCCAAGAAAAAGCTATCAGGCGTGGGAGGAGAAATCTTTTTCCTGGCACCGATCAAGCACTGGGGGAACAGAGTTGCCCAAAACAGTTTTGTTATAAGAGCTTACATCATGCCAGAAACAAATTGAATAACTTTTTTTTGTTGCACATCTTTGTTTTAACTCCTGCTTTTGCTTTGTCTGTGTCTTTTACAAAAACACATGTTTCAGTGAAATTCACTTTTATGCGCCGCCGGGCAGAAAAGTAACCTGGATGCACCCATGCCGGGGTCCTGCGGGTTGTTTTCCTGGGTTGGCTAGGAGATTGGCTCAGGGGTGGGGCTCTGATGCCAGTTTTTCCCGGCCGTTCACTTTAATATTTCCGAGAGACGAGCGGCAGCAGAGAGCACCACAACATCATAGGGATGATGGGCGAGACCGTTACTGCTGCCGTGATATCACAAAGTTAATATTAAACCTGATTTCACCAGAGCGGCGTTCCCCTATCGCCTGCCGAGAAAGGCACACATTTTCCACTGCCTCCCCCAGAGGGATCCGCCCTCCGCCTTCGGATCCACTCTTCCGCTCCCCTTTTCCCACCCTCAACATGCTCCCAGCTCTACGATTCGCCTTTAATTGATTCCAGACCCCTGTCCGCACACTCCCGCCCCCCTACCCCCCCCCCCCCCAGCCCCCCACCCCCCTCCCTCGTTGCTGGCCCGCTGCATCTGTTCCCACAGCGAGTGATGCGGTGTTTACTCACGGATGCATCTCCAGTGTTTCGCTGACCCCTGAGAGAGGGGGGCGCAACAATGTCGTCTTTGACCGCAAAGACTCCTCGGCACTGTCCACAGCGTGATCTGGCAAGCTGTGACTGTGAGTATATGTGCAGTTTTTTTTTTTGTAAGGGTGGGGGGGGTGGAGGGGGTGGTTTGGTTGGTGGAGAGGGTGGGGGTGGGGGGTTGTGACGCTTTTTGGTTTCTGCAACTCTGATGTCCCCCGGGGTCACTGTCAGCACATGTGGTGGGGGAGGCGGTACTCCTGTTCCATTCTCTCTGTCTGTCATCCACTATATCTTGCTTTTTTTAAGTTATGCCTGCTTACAAACTGTTGAAGTATTATTCCAACAGTTCAGCTCATTTTGTATTTAACATGTCCGAATACTTTAGCGTGTTATGCTTTGCTTAGTACCATTTCACCATCTTTTCTCCAAGGAGAGCTAGTCGTAACTCAACATAATTTCACCAGCTGATTGATTGATTTGTTGCTTTGACTGTTACAGTATCCCAGCATAACCTTGCCTTCATTATGGTAGAAATAAGACAAGGGAAATCCTGTCCCATTCTGAAAACCAACACCGCTTTGGGGAACACACCGTCCACCCAGCAGTGCATAAGGCCCAAAGCCAACATGAGTTGGGGGAACTGAGCACATCATATCACTGCTCGACCCCATGCAGAAAGGGACATGACTGTCATTTACAATGTTGTTCTGCAGCCGGGCTTCACACAGGACAACTACTCAGGCAGCCAAAAAACAAAGTCTTCTTAAAAGACATAGAACAGGGCACTGAAATGTTCGTAAGTCTGTCCTCAAATAGGACAGCGTGAATAATGAAGGCACATTTCATGCGGCTGCTGGCAACAGTATGGAGCTGTGCACGATATGAGCGGCAGTCCTGCCGAACAAGCCCGCTGTTTCACAATGAGTCCCATTCAGAGAGCATCTGAGAGGTATTCAAGTGGCCTCTTCTCCATTTGTCATCCATGAGAGTGCACGTTTGGGACATCTGGAGAGCAGACAGTGGGTAGGAATAAACATTTCACCGGGATTACAGAGGGGAGGGTAATGGGTAAGGCTTGTATAATGTCTGTGACAGTGAAAAACCCACCAGGTCTGACCTATTGCCACTTATGTATCCTTGTTATCTTACATGCCTAATCATTCTGATTGGTTTACAGTGAGCCAATAGGTAATTGTGCCCCCAGTCAGCTTGAAGAAACCTTCGTTTTATGCTTTAAACGAGTAGTTAGGCAGGGAATGGTCTACAGGAAACCACAGGGAATTACCCATCATGAAACAGCATAAAAAGCCACTTTTTACCAGAAATCCCTCAACAGCTGAAGCACCAGTTTTTATTAGAGGAATAGTTGTTGTCTTTGCCCATAAGCCATTTGTTTTTTTTTTCTCCGTTTTCTCTGTTTTCCAGCTCTGTTGTTACTGTGGCCATGGGGATGATCAAACAGGAAATGGCAGAGCAATTTTGTATTTTGACTTGGTCTTTTCAGAGCAGTTCCTTTTCTTTGAAAGTTTTGGTTGAATCGTAGCTTGAATCTGACTTCAGAGGCTAGAGTAGAATATGGAAGTAAGCATTTATTTACTCACATGTGGTCTTGTCATCCCTTGCAAAATCTGGTGGTGGGAAGCTATCATACATTTCTTTGTTTGTTATCCTTCAAATCAAAGCATTTTCTTCATAAAGAAATTCAGCATTTGTTTCAACCATATAGCAAGGCTTCATCAGTATGTATCCAACTGTTTCCTTTCAAAAACACCCAAGTTCACAGCCACGACCCAGCCGTATTACTAAGCTTTCTTCCAAAGCGGAAGAGAAAAAGCATCTACCCACTCATACTCATGTCAGGAGAGATAAAAAGAGGGACATGCTCTGTGTCAGACTGGTTGAACCTCAGATCATAGACCATTAGATGCACGCCCTCACAACTTCCTGCCATCCCGCATGCTGAGACAGCAGGATTATTTGTGAGGACATTAATGATGTCAGGGTCACTGAGAGGGTGTTGCTAGGCTGAGAGGCCCAGACTCTGCGGCTGTGCTGCAGAGTGTCTTTGCTAATTAGCAGCCCTGTCATTGCCGTGCACATGTGGCTGTCCATGTTTATAATGCTTTTTTTTGCATCGCCCTATTTTGGAATCGCTAATTGTATACCGCGGTAGGCTCGTCCCGCCGAGACAACCTCTGAGCTCGCAAAGGAGTGGTGAGACAAGATGAACACAGTGCTCTGATACACCCGCACGCAGCCAACGGTTATTTTACCACACTGTAAGTCACGCGGCGCACTAAAGCGGAGTGGCTTCTCGTTGGAAGACAGTCACCAGCCCGCTAAATCAGTACAAATTCCAGGCATCTGACAAATCCCAGGGTTCCTGAGAGTAGTAAGACAAGCGATGCCTGCCAATATACACACCCCTATGCCTGGCAGAATGAAACCGATTTGCTTGGCCATCGGGCTCTGAGTCATCATTGGTTGATGACATAGCTGGGGTCAAGTCCGAGCTGTAAAATTGCACTGTTTTTATTTCGTATCTCAGCTGTTTGAGAAAATGTCTCCTTAAACATGTTTTTGTAATATATTTTTATTTCATTATACAGACATATGGTCACATTCAGTTTTAAGGGACATTCATTGAATGCCGTAGATAAGAAGCTATGTTACTACGTAGAGTAAGTGTGGTTTATTTTTTGCAGCATTTAATAAACAGATATTAAGCAGGTAGTAAACAGTTAATAACAACTTCCTCTTTGGTTGTTGGTATAACACTTAGGAAGTTAAGACATTGTGCATAAAAAGTGTACATATTAACATCAGAATGTGACTTTCGGAAGCAATGCATCCAGCTGAAATGGTTCTAAAGAATTTCATTCTACTTTTTGCCAGTTGCGGTTCCTTTTGGTAGCAGTATCCTGTGAATAGTTATTATACCATCTACGCATCAAAAGGATATTTTTAGAGGGTTTCGGAGTTCGCTTTCTATCTAAACTGTGAAAAGGTGCCATCAAAGGGAAATACAGCTGCCTGACACACAAAAAGAGCAAAGGGTTTATGGTATGCTTACTTTATAACTTCTAAAATTAACAACAGAAATGAGCTTTTGGTGAGAATAATCATACATACTACAAAATAAATGTATCTCTAAGCAAAATACAATACAGCGGGTTGATGAACATGTGAGAATCTATTGGATGGAGTGCATCGGAATCCTTCTGGACATTGTGTGTATATTTTGCATACTTTGTGCTCCTTCCTGGTTACAACTAATTAAGGTTTATTTAAAGTGGACCAGTGTTAAATGTGATGGAACATTTGGAGGAAGATTTTCTATGGAATACATTTCCAGATTCCATGTACTGTACTACAGACAATCTTTGGTTATGCACTTGGAAATTCGAATCTTGCTTGTACCTAATGCTGTTGGGGTGAAGGTCTGTCAGTGATGTTCAGACAAATTGGAGCGTTTGTATACCTACTGGAGCACCTGCATAAAATTAACTGAAAGCTGTTACCAGATGGTGTCTCCATACAAATCTGCCAGTAACAACAGAGAGTCTGGAGCACTGTCAGGCTCTTGGGGCATGAACACTTCTGCATAGCTGTTTGAACTTAAACGGAAAGCTCACATTTCCAAGTGAAAGGGAATATTCAGGCTATAAGATCAAAATGGTGGTGGGGGGGTTTTCCTTTATTCGAAACCTCATGTCCAATGGTACATTTTTCTGCTTTGTGCACATGTCTTGGTTGGTGAAGATTGTTTTTGCCTTTTTTTGCCAGAATAATACTGCACACCATCTTGCTTTACCATGGTGAAGGGAAGGACAAGCGTGATCCCCCTGGCAGCTTGCCTTGCAGGTGAGGGACAGCAGAACTGAAGCAGCAGTGAAAAATCAGACTGATTTTTCCATTAACCGGTCCAGTTAAACATTGAAGCTGAAACATCTTTACCGGCTGGTGTTTCTTAAGAGAACAGAAACAAATCTAAATCAATGCAACATTAAAGAATGAGCAAAAGACTGAGCTTTGCAAGCATCATGGGAGAAAGAGTGCATTATTCTGTCCAGCCAGAAATGCTCTCAGATTCTTTTTGAATATCTTACGTGGCTTTCATTGATACTTCAGCACGATACCTCAGTAAGGATGCTGCTGATGTTTATAAACATGATAAACACATGTGTTTGTGATAAACATGTCTGCTTGTCTGTTTGTTTTTAAAGCTCTTCTTCAGTTTTGTCCAGTCAGCCACAGCTTGGAAATCTCACCTAGCACTGAGGTGGTCGTCCTGAACGCCAATGGCTCGTACTCTGCCACTTGCTCCGGTTGGGAAAAGGTAACCTGGATGCACAACTTAAAGGAGAACATAACAGGGGTGCAGGTACAGAACGGACCCTCCTACAGCACCCTCACTCTGGAGAATGTGTCATGGAAACACACCGGAATATACACCTGCATGGAACTGTCCTCAAGTGAGACCAAGGAGATCTCAGTGTTTGTGCCAGGTGAGAGCTTCGGGTTGTGCCAGCTGTTTAAGTGCTCTGGCAAGGATGGGTTGACATTCGAGTGTTATCATGGATGCGTTGATATGGATATGTCTTTGAAGTGGTCTTTTCAGCTTTAGGTCACACATACTTCCACTTCCAACATAGTTTTTTTGGGTTACTGTTAGGTTTTAGTGAAAGGTTTACACTGACATGAAGTCTGACTCCTCTCTTCTCTGCTCCCCCCAGACTCTGAAGTTTGGTTCCTTCCGGTTGACCATGGCATGGTGACGAAGACAAGTGATGAAGGCACCATCCCCTGCATGGTGACCAACCCCAAGATTAATGTCACCCTGTATGAGAAAGCCAACGGCATGCCCCTGGATGTTGAGTATAATCCCCTCAAGGGCTTTACTGCCGCCCTAGAGGACATGACTTACATCTGCAAGGGGGAACTGAACGGTGTTGAGAAAGAGTCCCCTCCATTCTACGTTTTCAGCATCATTGGTGAGTTCTCACTAATTGCCTGCTCTGAATATTGAATCTCACTGCTCTGGTGAGAAGTTATTTAAAGCACAGATTTAAAGCACCGATATGCAGTAGTCTATTTCGCCACCCTTGTCTAGTCAGGTTTCACAAATTAACTTGTGGTAGGGTTTGAAGAGTCTCATGCTCACACTCACTGGTCTGGGAGTGTTGTGAGCTTGGTCTGACATAGTTGCTCATTCGAGTTGAATGGATACACTTGTTCTATTGTGCTGGCAGTCACTCTGGATAAGAGCGTCTGCTAAATGTAATGTAATGTAATCCAACCACAAAGAGGTTGTGAGTAATGAATTTCACCAAACTTTATTCATTTGTTTATTTTCTCACACATTTTTAATCCCTTTCAGCTACTGCTGAACTCCTAGTATTGCATAAAAAAGAAAAAATAAATGCTTTAATTTTCATGCTAAAAAAAGGACAACAAAACATGTGGTTAAGATTAAGTTTGAGCCAGACTGTGACAGATTAAGATATCGTGCATGGTCAATGATTCACTTCAATGCTCTTCTAACAGTGCAATGTCTTCCTTTTTTTTTTTTTTGTTGCTGACTCACTTCAGTCCCAGATGACATAGAGCCCTACATCAATGCCTCGAAGACCGTGCTGAGGCAGGGTGAACCTCTCACGGTCAACTGCACCATTCACGGAGTGCAACTGGTCTTCTTCTCCTGGGTCTACCCGCATAAGGAAGTGAGTGGGAGGCCCAGCAGTGTCACAGCGTTTACCCAGCTGATTCTCACTAGTCTTCAGTGCGGGATTAATCAGATCAAGATGTTAGGCCTCCACTTCCGTCCCACGAATGCAGATTCATAAAAGCTGATAAAGTGAGGACATATTTTTCACTAAAAACAGAGAGATAAAGCCACAGTTAAGTGCGGTGGTAATCTTTGTGGGATATCTCTGCTCTATGCATTTCAAAGCTGCTGCAGTCAGAGGTGTGGGGAGGATTTGAAGACGTACAGCAAAGTATGTTCACCCTGTTTCTCTCCCCCCCAGAGCGGTGCACTTATTGAGCCACTCACCGATGTCCTCTCTGCCACAAGCATGCGTTCCTGCCTCATCATCCCCAACACCACAGTGGACAACTCCGGAGAGTACCACTGTCACGTCCACGAGAGCGTGCAGGATCAGAGAGCGTCCGACGCCATCTTCATCAGAGTCCTTGGTGAGTCGTGACTTCAAGCACACACATTTAAACAAAGGCCACACGAGGCTCTTACCTGAAAAAAAGCATCTTCACTAATTCACAGTGGACTTATCGCTTAAGGTGCAGCTAGAATGGGGATCTGAAATGAATCTGAATTTTCTTACAAAGTGTAAGAGCATACTGGATGTTTTGAAACCTCTCTTTAAAAACACCTTGAATGTGTACATCTAAAAAAATTTAAACACTTCACACAAGACATGTTTTATTGGGATTTGCTGACCTAAGGTTTTTTTTTTGTTTTGGAGGAAAGCATGCTTTTTATGTCGTTGAGCAAATAGGAAACCTGCATTTTGGTTTCTGTGAGGCTTGGCACACGCTCGGTCCTGTCTGTGAATGCTGACTCTATCCTTATGTGAGATGACTCAAAATCAAATTTCCCTTCTTTAAACCCGCAGAGCCAAAAGCGTACAATGGCATGGCTTCAGCCGGGCCGGGCGTGCGAGCTGTGAGACTGGCACCCCTGTTGGTTCTGACTGCCAGAAATGTAAATGAGAACTCCCTACCAAGGCTGCAAAGTTAAATAGAAAGGCTTGTTGTTATTCTAGGGTTTATAGTGGACGCTGTCAGCTAAAGAAAAGTGAAAAAAGGCAAGCGGCAGCATGGAGTTGTGGGTTGCAGGGCATGAAACCAGTATTTTGTGGGGTTAAATCCCCCCCTGCTGCATCCTTCTTTTCTCCTGGGGTTTGCATAACTTGGAGTGCTTTCACATGAACTGTGGACTATAGCACTGTGTCTGTTGCTGCTAAGCTATGGCATTAAAATGCATGCATTCATAAAAACTTCATTGGAGATTGATGTGTGTTGTGTGTGTCATGACAGACCTAGCATAGCTTCTTGTTAGGCAACAGAATTTTTACAGGCTTGCCTGTATGCCAATCTGTTGGTTTAATTTATCCATACAGGCTAACTGTGGGTTTAAATTGTGAATTTAAATGTTATAAACTTCTCTTGCTGCTTTTGTTTCTTTAGCTCCCCAGGTCACTACCCTCATTGTGTGATTATTTTTGCTCATTTTCATTTTATTAGAGGGATACACAACCCGAAAAACAAACACACACTTCTCACTATTTACTTCCTGTTCTCACTGTTGTTATTGTTATAAGAATACAGGGCAACTTGGTGGAAGGTACTTCCTGTAGCCTGTGAGTTTTTCTGAAGACCCTTTATCGGCACCCGCTACAAAACGCACCACTCAGAATTCAAATGTCACATGAGTGCTGTACTTTTCTAATACAACTGTGTCTAATATTTGTGTACGTGTTCCCAATTTAATCAGTGGCTGCTGGGTTGAGATGAAATTGGACACCCCACACCCCCCAACCCCTAATCCCCCAACCCCCCAGCACCTCCTTCCCCTCCTTCCCCCAGGGCATGCTCAGTTTGGCAGGATCACCTGTATGGGCTCAGCTTTGAATCAGAGATTCATATGGAGGCGTATAATACATGCTATTTTTCCTATCTGTCTGAGGCACCCAGACTATCCGGGTTTTATCTCAATTGAAACAGGTGAAGCATGCCCAAGTCCACCTCCACACAAACAAAAGGCTGTAATATACTGCTTCTCCCAAAGTGATGGATTACAACCCCTTTTTAGCTGTGGTAATCAGAAGCATTCTTGGATGAGACCATGACAGGAATATGTGGTCCAGTTATCAAGCCTTCACTCTGGAAAACTCTGCCACAGTCTGCTCTAGATCCTCCTTTGCAGATTTTCTATACATTTTGTCATATATGATGATGCAGTGCTCCCAACCTTGTTTGTAAAGTGTGGATTCCAGAGTGCAGTACAATGCTATAATAGTCTTCTACTTACTAAGAATTTTGAACCCCCGTAGCTACATAAGAATAACTACATGAGAATGACTACATAATTCTCTCTAGACTCTATGGACTTTCTCAAGTTTATTTTTGCCTTCTGCACCACTGGTCCTAGCTGTAATGCTACATTTTAAGAGGGTGGTGTTGGTTGGAGAACAGGTGGAGCACAGACTTGGTGAGAATGTCACCACCTCAAATGTCACAGTGGAAACTTTCTCTCTCCAGATCAAGGCTTTGTGACTGTCACCTCTGACCTCGGGAGGAATGTTTCGGCCAAACTGCACGAGAGCATCGAAATCAGGGTCAACATAGAGGCCTACCCCAGACCCCAGGTGCGCTGGACCAAGGACCACGGGGCCCTCGTCGGGGATACCATCTCCGTGGAAACCAGGCAGCTGGATGAGATCAGGTAACCAGGCCTCCACAGCTTTGCTAGACCAAACTGTATTATGAAACTTGTATGTGTCTGAAAGTGCAACAGAACTGGCGTGCAGAGTTTTGGCTGGGTGTGTAAGCGAGACTGCAACAATCAAGCTCTTGGGTGTCTTGTGTGTTTTTCCTGATTCACAGATACATCAGCATTTTGACCCTAGTGAGAGTCAAGATGGAACAGAGGGGCCTGTATGTCATTCAAGTCGAGAACGAGGATGACGTCAAGGAGCTAACATTTGACCTGGAGGTCAAAGGTGAGAAAACCATAACCAAGCATGACCACCCACACCGCTAGCTAGTTTGCCCTTCCAGACAAACACTTTTTCTATCCTCTAGGCGTTCTATGGTGTTCATGGAAAGATTTAAATATCAGGGCCAGTACACACTGAGCAAAAACTGAGTGACCTATGCTCCTATGCTGTTCTATGAAAAAATGTCAGCAATTGAAATGCAGTGCAATGCAATATAGATTCATGTAGCACCTTTAGTCCTTGTAGCACCTGATGGTGGTTGGATGGTGGAGTCAAATGCCAGCTCAAACAGAGGATCTGGAGACAGGATTTAGGTCTATAACAGTTAGACCTCACAATTACCATTAAATATGAATGTGTAAATGTGCATCTTGAAATTACGTTTTTTTAAAGAGCCCGGGATGAATCTAAACATAAATCCGGTGAAAGGCATTTAGTTGGAGGCACCAAACACATTCAGACTCAATAAGCACTCATGAAACTGATTTATGAAGTTTTGCAATTAATGGATTGGGGAGCACATAAGCCTTATGATCATGATGCATTCAGCAGCATGTGTGTGTGTGTGTGTGTGTGTGTGTCCACTACAGTTCCTCCACAGATCGTGGACCTGTCTGATTACCACCTGGCAGACAAGACGCATGGCGTGGTGTGTGTGGCAGAGGGGGTACCTTCTCCCAGAATCCAGTGGTACAGCTGTGACAGCCTTCACAAGTGAGCAAAAGCCTCTGTAATGATTATGTGTGCTGCACTTCCTCCACTAGAGGGCAGTGTGGGGACTTAATGCACAGGCAGGACCTTGTTTCAGGGATTTTGTGTACAAGCAAATTACAGAACATTAAGAGATGATCAGAATGATGACACTCCAAAATAAAGGTAAAATGTACAGTGCACTCACAGAGAGAATAGTGCATGCTATGAGGAGTGCAATAATCATATACAGTACCAGTCAAAAGTTTGGACACACGTGATTAAGATAATGGGAAACATGAATGCAAAGACATTTTGATCTCAAGACTCATGTTTAAAAACTTGAAATTTGTTTCTTAGATAAATATAAATGATGAAGTTGATGCCAATATATACATTTTTTTTCCAAAGATAGTTTTGATTCGTTGAACACGTTTTTGCTCAATGCATAATTCCATTAGTGTTGTTTCATTGTTTTGATGTCTTTCCTGTTATTCTAAAATGTGGAAAATAGTAAAAATAAAGAAAAACCCTTCTATGAATAGATGTGTCAAAACGTTTGACTGGTACTGTACACATTTACATTTTTTATCTTTTCAGATGTAGTAATAAAACCACAGCATGGCAGCCTCTGGCTGCAGAAGCTGAGAATGTCAAAATTCACACGAACGAGAGCTACAACGAGACCCGCAAGATCAGCCAGGTGCGGAGCGCAGTCACCTTCCAGGGCCTGCAGAAGATCATCTCTGTTCGCTGCGAGGCCGTCAACGAGAAGGGGCAGAGAGCGCGGGACATCAAGCTGGTGTCAAACTGTACGTAGAGCCACGTGGGAAATTTAAAAATGCTCGTAAAACGCGTAACCCCCCCCTTTCACCGAGCGCCCGCTAAAATGCAGTGCAGGCCTTACAACAACAAAAAGCGTTTGAATCGGTTTAGCTTAGCTGGCTGTAAGATGCGTAGCCACGAGGACTGAGCGCTGTGACCTTTCAGCGGTTTCACGGTTGGCTGGTGCTGTGCGTGTTTACGGCCGGAGCTGTGAGTGCCTCTTCTCTGTTCCTGCAGCCCTGTTCTCCCAGGTGGCTGTGCTGGCAGCCATCTTGGCCCTGGTGGTTATAGCTGTGATTTTCATCATCATCCTGATCGCAGTGTGGAGGAAGGTAGGCCCGAAAGCATTGTTTTACATTGCATTACATTACATTACATGACATTATTGGCGTTTAGCTCATACAATATTGGCTAAATCTTATCCAGAATGACTTACATAGGTTAGAGTTTTTACATGTTATCCATTTATACAGCTGGATATCTACTGAGGCAATTGTGGGTGACATACCTTGCAAAAGAGTACAACAGCAGTGCCCTAGTGGGGAATTGAACCAGCAACCTTTTGGTTATGAGTCCTGCTCCTTACCACCATTTTACACTGCCGCCCTACCCTAATCCCTTTGTTCACTACATAAATTAACGTAAATTAAGTTACCCAGCTGCCTCAAATTTGTTTAATGGGTTATCATATCTAGAAATGAAGCCAGCAGTACCAGGGCTGTGAAATGCTCCAGATGAAACAGTATGGAAGTCCTTCCTAAAGTCAGCCACCATACTGCCGGCGTGTTTGTTTCAGAAACCTCGCTACGAGATCAGGTGGAAGGTAATTGAGTCTGTGAGCTCTGATGGACACGAGTACATCTACGTGGACCCCATTCACCTGCCCTACGACTCGGCCTGGGAGATGCCACGCGACAGCCTCATACTTGGTGAGGGAGGGGCCACGATATTGTAAATGACGATCCAATGCATCCTAAACTATCCTTGCACTTACAGCTGCCCTTATAAATTGTGGTGGCTTTGAGTGTGAAACGTATCGCTGTTTACATTGTCATTTGGTTACTGCTACGGTTATGATAACCCCAGAGCCTCTCATCCCAACATGGCAGGTTTTAGTCAAGGTTTGCAGGCTTTTTCTGATGCTGTTTTGTGTTTCAGGTCGTACTCTGGGATCGGGAGCTTTCGGCAGGGTCGTGGAAGCCACTGCTTATGGCCTCGGTCACTCCCAGTCCACCACCAAAGTCGCTGTGAAAATGCTCAAATGTAAGTGGTAGTACCCAGCCAACTAATTGGTTTTTGGCATACCAATCAAAGAGTGTTTATCACTGAAGAGACTATGTACTAGTCCTGTTCGCTTGTCCAACATGTGAGCTGAGGAGTTCTAATGATGGAACATTCAGTTCAGCAAAGGAAGTGTAGAACTTTCAACATGAAGACCACAGAGGCTATCATCGTGTTTTACTGAATAATCTCTTCAACCGCTGTACTGATGTGTTCAGTCCACCTCATCACGGGGCGATCAGCCACCGGAAATCCTGAAGTCCTCTCTGTTTTCTGAACTTTAGCTACAGCGAGGAGGAGCGAGACGCAGGCACTGATGTCAGAGCTGAAGATAATGAGCCACCTGGGCCCCCACCTTAATATTGTCAACCTGCTGGGAGCCTGCACAAAGCAAGGTGAGGCTCAGCTGGCCTACAGGAAGGATGGGGAGGGAAGGGACCCTCAGCTGGGTGCTTCTGTAATTCAGCTCATCTGATGCTTCTGTTTAACCCTTGCTCCAGATATCACTAAACGTAAAACAACAAAGCAATCTATTTCATTTTCTACACTCACTGGTGTTTTTTTAAAGCTATTGCAGTCTATTTATACTTTACTGGTTTAGTCCAAATAGCTTGCATGCATAAATGACAAGAGCACAATAATGGTTAAAGCTCAGCACACGACCTGAAGGGGTTTTAGTCAGAGGTGGAGTTGCTGTTCCCTGGAGTAAGGGCACAGTAACTTCCCAAGTTGATCATGAAGAAAAGAAACAGCTGTGGATATTTGGTTACAAATGTGAAACTGTCCCTCATGCAACCCTTGTGTCCACTAAGAAGATAGATAGTATACTCTGTTCTAGAGCTTGTAGTCTATCAGTTAAAGAACCGTTCCTGAAACATTTTTTGTTTGCTCTGTGGTGTAGGCCCCATCTACCTGGTAACCGAGTACTGTCGCTATGGAGACCTTGTGGACTACCTGCACAGGAACAAGCACACCTTCTTGCAGTATTATGCAGACAAGAGCCGCAGGGAGGCGGACATGTGTGTCAACAACGTGCCTGACGGCCAGGGGAAAGGGTGAGAGCCAATACGCTGATCACAGCCGACATCCACTCAGCGTGTGATATCATCTGCTCAACTTAACACACTGCATCCAGCAATGTAATGCTGAAACAGCTAGAACCAGCCTTTTCACCTGAAAGGCACCTAGTTCTGTTCTCTGAAGACCTAATAGTAGTTACTTCACCATCCTTATTTAGCATGCATACAAAACATTGATACGTAAAACTTGCTTCAGATTTTCTGGAAAAAAGTCAATAAGTATTCAGTAAGGGACCCCAACTTAATAACCGACCTTCACTTCGATTTCTAAACGCTCGGTACATCAAACCCAAATGCTGCCTGTGGGTTACCATTTTCCCATAGGACTGGCCTAGGTGCCTTTCAGGATGACGAGACAAGATTCCAGTGAAAGTAAACTGAAAGGACAGCAGACAGGCTCTGTGTCTAAGACCTTTGGACCTTATGTCAGGAACATAAAAAACACAGCAGTCTGCAGAGGAGCTGGGGGAGTGGTGGTTAGGGCACCAGACATCACCCGAGGGTCATGGATTTAAATCCCAAGTGACACACTTCCGTTGAACCGTGCATGCACTTCTGCTGCCGCTGTGTAGTCCAGATGGATGTGTTGGCTGCAATGAATCCAGGCCGGGGCAGATAAGGGCATTCGCTTCAGTGAATTACCAATGTAACCACTCTCTGCATGCAGCTACGTGTCGTTTGGGAGCGAGTGTGACGGTAACTACATGGACATGAGCAAAGACGACACCATGGAGTACGTGCCCATGCAGGAGCTGACCGACAACATCAAATACGCCGACATCGAGCCGTCTGTTTACGAAACGCCCTACCAGCAAGACCTCTACCACGCACAAGGTGAATGAGAGAACGACACGAGTCAACATGCCAAAACCTTTGGATAATAATAATAAAAAAAAAACATAATAAAAGATAATCAAAGGGCAGCAACATACTGAAATATCCCCAGAGCCTGTATATTTAAGCTGTGGAACACTTGCGTGTGGTTGGACATGTATAGCAGGCAGCTGGTGTGCACATGGCAATGAGTGTCAGGAAAGAGGAAGTTTAATGTTCCCTTTGATTTGTGACACGCACCTAGGGCTCCGGGGCAGCGTGGCTTTAGTTCCGGAATGTTCCAGAGTCGCTGGCGTTCACTCAGACCAGCAGCTGCGGCACAGTCAAATGATTATACCATAGCAGACCTAATGTGCAGTACACTATGTGTGAGCTCACAGTGTGTATTATACACACAGATATAAAGACGTAGAATACCTTCATGATTCATGACTGTAAGACAAACCTTAGGTACATTACAGTATCCATTTTTCATATGGCTAACCGAGGAAAGATGGCAAGCAGTCACATATATGGTTTTCATAATAAGATATTGGCATTTCAAGTAATTTGATATTCAAATGTCAAACGCCCATTTTTGGCCTCATTGAATTTAAGTGTTTTCTGTGTAAATAATGACTGCAGAGGTCTGTATTCAGTCATACTTTGAGGCAGAAGAATAAAAAGAATTCATGAATATTAACTGAATCCTGTTACACCAGGGAATTGTCTTTGTATCCAGATAAATTCAGATATAACAACTGAACAGGCACTGTTTCCTCTAGTGATAATTCTCCACAAGCTGCTCATTCAGTCAGTGAGTGAGCCATTTATAGCACTAACATTTCTACTTAGCTTCAGTGTTAGTGAGTTTTTCAGGAAGTGAAAAATTTTCATTGTGACATTTGTGAACACATTTTCCTATAAAAGTGTATACTATAGTCCTAGGTCAGATATTGCTCTGAAAGTCTTGAAAACTTTACAGCACATAGATGTGGACAAATTGCACTTCTCAATGTGGAAAAATCCAGCATGGTAAAAATGCAGACATAAGGCTATGTCATGACTCAGGGGATGGGCTGCTTCCTCTGAGGCAGAAGGAGCTGACCCTGCAGTCTTCTGGGCCACGCATTGCTCATCCCTGCTCGGATAGCCTGTGCGACTTGGTTAAATGTCTCCTTCTTTCCGGCCCCTCTGCAGGTGAGGACCGGGTGGACACAGCCCTGGTCATCAGCGACTCCCCCATACTGAGCTACTCTGACCTGGTTGGATTCAGCTTCCAAGTGGCCAAGGGCATGGAGTTCCTGGCCTCCAAAAACGTGGGTGACAATAATAGCCTGTCGTTAACATCATCATCTGGGTTGTCATAACTTAACAATACTGTAGCAATAGCCAAATGACAGTGTAAACAGTAAGGGCTGTCACCTCATTTGCTGGAAAAAAGCATTTTGAGGAAGCACCAGGAAAAATGTTAGATTTACAAAGCACTCACTAAGCAATTAGTGGCAGAAGTTGCCCATAAGTGCTGATCTAGGATTAGATTCCTCAATCACTCTTCTAACCTTAACCTTTACAAGCTAACCGGCATAATTGGTCCTAGATCAGCACGAGTGGGTAACTTCTGCCTGGAGCATCATTTGCGCAAGATTTTTTGATAAATGTTTCGTACGTCCAACCAAACACTTTCCCTGGGTTTAATTTTATGTAGAACAAAAAAGGTGCCTTTTAACAGAGGAACCACACTATCACATTTGTTAACAGACAACATACACTATAATGGAGATTGAAGACCATGTTTAAAAAGTGATTAAATATGTTAAGCATTGTTCTTAAAAACCAAAAAGGACCTGGAATGGAGAAGATCTGGTGTTCCAAAGGTACTACATCTAAGAGATTCTTGGTCATTCTGCAGTGTGTCCACCGTGACCTGGCTGCAAGAAATGTGCTGATCTGTGAGGGGAAGCTGGTGAAGATCTGCGATTTCGGCCTGGCCAGGGACATCATGCATGACTCCAACTACATCTCCAAGGGCAACGTGAGTCAGTGACAGGGATAGCCTTTGACCTTTAGCAGGACTTCCCTTTAGTTCCACTTACATTGTACCACTTTGCACCACTAACATTTCTGCTTAGCCTCAGTGTTTCTGTGGAGGAGTTTTTTTTTCCCAGGAAGTGTGTAAAATTGTTTTCCCTTTATATATATTTCCCTTTTATAATTGTTTTACCTTTTTATACATAAGTGAATGTCAGCCTCAGTGGTTGTGATGCCTCCGCGAAGTGAAGAAATAAAGACTTATCTATGGCTAACTGCAGTAATCTCTGCTCTAGTCATCATAATCAGCATCTGTACCAAGTTGTTTTCTGAAATTGCATTTGAAGCATGAGAAATAGAAGCCACACACCAGAGATCTGACCTTTATCTTCCCTGTTTTGGGCCCTACAGACATTCCTGCCCCTGAAGTGGATGGCGCCGGAGAGCATCTTCCACAACCTGTACACCACCCTGAGTGACGTCTGGTCCTATGGTGTTCTGCTGTGGGAGATCTTTACTCTGGGCAAGTACTGGTTCTCTCAGCTGTCAATCATCACCCAGCCACAAAATGTCCCCCTAAAAGGTTTAGTCATTGCTCATCCCTTCATTCATTCCTTTATTTATCTGAACGTGCATCCACCACCCATCAGTTAGTTTTCTTATTAATTCATTTGTATAATTCATTCATCCACTCCTCCATTATCCATTCATTCATTGCTATGTACGTTGGTTGACAACCAACGTCATAAAGACATCAAGACAAACAAGTCCTTTCCAGTGTTAACACTAATGATACTATATTCATACGGTGCTTCTCAAATGGAAGTTAAAAGCACTGAAGTGGCACTGCATCTGCATTTTGCGATCAAAATGCAGAATTCAAGGGATTAAAAAATAAAATTAAACCTTAAAAGACAGAGGGAAAAAAAGGATATAGTCACGGGAGAAAAAAAAGTCTTGTGTTGCGTGGCATTCATGGACATTTTATCGGAACAAGCATTTAGAAAAACCACAGAAAGACACTGAAGATAACTGTCTTACTGAACTCCAGGTTTACACATTGCCAATTCAGATGGCAACGCGTAAAACACAAATCTGCACCTAGCAACTCCTTAGAAATGTGAGGACTGAAGCTTTCAGTGAATTTTCAAACAGGTTTATATTTAATTCCATGCTGAATATGAAATTCAGCCTTTTCTTGACTGACAGTATCTGCCAAAATCTTCAAAGGCAGAATTCGGCTTTATAGCTCCAAACATGCTTAACTGAAAAACACAGCTCCAAAACTTCAACCAACAGCTGAGTTGATTGCAGTTACCAGTTCACCAGGCAAAGGTGCAGAAGTGTGAATTTTCACAGTTCTGGTGCAAAACAAAATCAGCCTCATGTCCTTTTGGAGTAAATGCTCAGTGTTTGACTCCCAACAAAACAAAACAAAACAGTTATTCAGGGGAAGATTCAGCATGAAGCATGAAGTTTTAAATTTTTCAGAGTAAAAGAAAAACAACTGTTCTTTATTTGTGCTGCAAATTTACGTCACATTGTCACGTTGAAAATGTCAACAATATGTTCTATAACTTTACATCAGCTCATGTCTGCGTTTTGCTCACCAAATCATATGATTATTCTCCATAGGAAATTATCAAAGGTAAGTCTGACGCCAGTGGCTTCAACCTCTGCCATCCAACCACAACCTTCCTCATTACTACAGAAAATGTATATGAAAGGGGGAGAATAATATAGAATTTGGAGTTAAGATGTGCATTCTATTTCCTTTCCATTTTCCATGTAACAGTCCTTCACTCCTTTGTCTGTGTTCTCTCTGAGTTCCAGTAATTGTCATTTTGGTTTTCCTTCCTCTTTCTTGTAGACAATTTCAGTTTTTTTAGAGATCCGTAATGAAACTTCTGCCCTTTGACTTTACAGTACCCGCACAAACTGGCACACAAACCTGTGTTCAGCTTGTTAGATGGTGCTGTGGAATGTGGCGGTTTTTGTCACGGTAACTAGATTGTTGACGGATGTGCTGTTCTTTGCCTCTGACATTGTTCTTACTTCCCGCTCCAATCATGATCACTTCATGGCTCTAAAATGACAGCCTTATAAGTCTCTATGGATGAGACTGTCGGCCCCAAAAAGATAATTAAAGTAGTTTTTACCACCTGATTGCAGGAGGGACCCCTTATCCTGACCTCCCCATGAATGAACTATTCTACAGTGCACTGAAGAGGGGGTACCGGATGACCAAACCAACTCATGCTTCAGATGAAATGTGAGTCTTAGTTATTTCGCCTCCTTATCTTTCCATGTGTCTTCCACTTTAATAACCTTTCTTTTCTTGTTAGCGTGCCTCTAACCCCACGTAGTCTCGGCTGAAGCTGTGCCTCACAATGTCTTCCAGTTACGATGTGATGCGGAAGTGCTGGGATGAGAAATTCGAGAAAAGGCCCGAGTTCTCCTTTCTGGTTCATACCGTGGGGAACATGCTGACTGACAGCTATAAAAAGGTAACTTGACTCATTCTAAAGGCGCTTTTGAGTGTTTTGCAGCCAATCAGATTTTTTTTTGTCACAAATAAAGACATTTTCCAAACCTCTGCTTCAACCGAAACAGAAATACAACCAGGTGAACGACAGCTTCCTCAAGAGCGACCACCCCGCTGTGGCCCGCACCAAACCCAGACTGCCTGGGCCCGTGCTGCCCCTGAACGAACCTGCAGCGGACATCAGGCGGGAGGCCGACGGAGCAGAGACAATGGCCTCCTACAACGAATACATCATCCCCATCCCGGACCCCAAGCCGGAGGAGAGCTGCGAGGAGGCCGACACACTCCCGGAAAGCCCCTCCAGGTATGGCCGGGGGTTCTGCCCGACTGAAAATAACGCAATTACGTCAACCGAGCGGCCGAGCGGGACACAAGCAGGAAATGAGACAGGAGAGTGACTCAAGGGGACTGTCCTGTGTTTCTCAATACCACGCCACCAGATGTGAGACAAAAAATAATTTTATCATGCAGGGCAGTATAGCCTAAGCATGTTAAACACATTTGAGTCAACACAGAAGATCCTCAAAAGGCTTTTCTTTTATGTTCCTGGTTTCTCTGTATTTTAACACATTTTAGCCCTCCCTAGCAAAACCCACCACTGTCCACCTCTAGCGACATTCTTAAGCGTAGTGATCTTGCATCACAATTTTTTTCACCTATTTCCTGTCCTATTGTTTTTACTGTCTTTAACCCCAAAAATGTCCACAAAAATAGGAGAATAAAAACAATCCCACAGACACCACTAATGAGGTCGTTACTGCACAGTCATTGAAACTTTTGAACAATTGAAACTCCTAAGAGAGAGGGTCTACCCTACTGTGTACATGCTGCACTGTAGTTGTGTCTTGAAATAGTTCACGTTAATAGAAGACTTGAATAAAGAGAGGTGATCAAACATAGACCATGGCACCTTGGGCAGGCTGTATACTACATGGTTTTGGTTGATGGTAAAAGTCATCAATCAAGCGGTCAGAAAAGGGAAAACAGGGAAAGATGGGAGATAGTCTACATCCTTGTGTCCCCAGTAAAGTAGAAAAAAAGTTTGATGTGCCCAGTGCCAAATTCCAGTGATTCATCAAGAGACATTCTTCCTCATTCTGTAGGGAAACAGAAGAGTCAATGCCATTCACAAATACATCAAGATAAGTTGGTGGCTGCAAGAAGCAGGTCATGTGATGTCCTTCCCCTGGATTTCCCATGTGGACATATCCACAGCAAGTCAATCAGTTTTATGTTTTTGTTTTTTTTTTTCTCCACCTATAGCTCTCAGGACCCTGATGAGGAAAGTGATTCCGTGTCCATAGAAACACCAGTCATCATTCCAGAGGAGGTGAAGCCAAGCCCGGCTGAGGAGGAGGAGCCTAAAGAATCCCAGGGGACACCAGATGTGGAAGAGAGCTTCCTGTAGATGCACAACGAACAGCCAAATCACCGCTATAAGTCTGCTGGAGGAGCCAATGTGGAAGCATCATCAGCTTGTAATTGTGGGTAAACCGAGTGTTACCTTTATATGTGCAACAGGCCACACTTGTGTATGCATAACATTCCTTCTAAAGGGTTGGTGATTTTACAGCCATATAGTGCTTAAAGAGTTGCAAATGTAATTTTAATGAAACATCTGTCAAGTTATTATAGATTTGTGATAAAATTGTTACGATACTTGGTTTTGAGGATAATACTTTTATTAAAAAGCTGGTCTTTTTATATTTTGCCTTCCCAAAACGATCAAAATTCTCACCTTTTTGAGGATACGTGTGGACTCAAGCAAGGTGTCAAGATCTTGTGGTTTTAAAAATTGCAGGAACATTCCAAATTCCCTTTCTTGTAGTCACATTTAATGAGGCAAATTGTTTAAGCTTAAATGGAGTGGAGACCGGTTATATGGGTGAATAAAACCCAGGAATAGTGTTTGGTTGGACAAAGCAAGCATTTTATGAATCAGTCCTGCCTTTGACCTGGCCCATCCAAACAAATATTTTCCCTGGGGTTGTCGCACACTCACTGAATTTATTTTCAACCCAAAACGAATGGCTTCGGTTTAGTAAACATGCTGCGATGGTGATTGTAAGGTACAATTCAAATAATATTTTTCAGAGAAAAGTCTAGGCTGCACTTTAAATATTCACTATAGACTACAGACTTTTTGAACTACAGTGATAGTCAATCACACCCTGTATGTCTCTGGATGTTGCATGTTGTGTCTTACAGTTTTCTGTTTATTAATGAAAAGAGTTATATGGAGAATATGGAGAGAGTAAGACGTTTATGAGAAAGATATCTCTCGTAAAAAAAAAAAAATTCTCTCAGATCACTTTACTTTATGAAGTTAAAGGTACGATATTTTTGTAACATATTGATTTAATCCCCTTCTTAGAGTGATTCAATGAACATTATAGCAAACTTATGTCCAAACATTATGAAAATCTATACGTTTTCATGTTGATTTTGGATCAAGTCAGTCCTCTAAATCTCTAGCACATGCCAATTTTAGGTTGTGCCACAGAGGATGACATGTTCATGACAAGTCAAAATATTGTGCATAAAACCTTGATACAGCCTCACCCCCCCTCCCCCCCAGAATAATCAATTAATAATGTGAGTTAAAAATGCATATCCATTTTCTGTTGTTTATGCTATGGTACATATTTTACTGTTCATCTAATCAATCCCTCTGGTGATCAGTAATATAAACACCAACAACAGCAATCATTCATTCTTTGTGAACAACATTTTCTATACTTGTGTTGGAGCAATTGCTGTGACTGTAGACACTGTATTTGAATTGTTATATGAATACATCTCTTTATAGCTGTATCACTGCCAGACACTGTTGTTTAGACATCATAGTTATAGGACACAGTGTTAATATCATAGCATGTGTTTCATGGACAATTTCTGTGCATATAGGGCTTTATAAATTGTGTGGAGAATTTAAAGATCATCAGTATTCTATCATTGTTCATTTAATGTCAGCATATCCTTGGTTCTGTGTCATGCTCCCATTTAAAACCTAAAATCTAGTACCTAAAATCAAAATATTATTTTAAATGTTCTCATTTAAATTAAACGTTTAGAAATCTTATGCATTGATTTAAGGAGAGTACAATAACTATAGCAAATTTGCACTTTACAAAATTTCAGATGTAAACCATGATAATGATCATAAATCACTTAGTATGCAAACGTTTTTTTTTCTTTGTCTCGGCTGTATTCCATGTAAATGTAAAAAACAGGGAAAAGAAAGCATAGGTGGAATGCATACTTTATGCTACATGTGTACATTGTATGGTATTTATAATGCAAAACAGCAGTGACATCTTAATGACAAGGTAGTAAATGAACTGAGATTCTATGTGTTGCTTTTTAATTATGATCTTAATTTAACAAAGTGGAGAATAATCTGTAGCTTTTTATTAGGTCTGATCTTCTCCTCTTTTTTTATTATAATTAGTACATTATGATATGATTCTCATAAGACAAGAGCTATGAAATCCAATCTGGTATCAGAAACATCAATGCTGTTTTTGCTTTCCAAGTGTTCTGTGCTGTATGGCTCTGAACCAGGGTTCTAGTTAAGGTAATGTTGAACATGACAATCGAAAGACAACCATTGAATGAGAGAGCATTACAAAATACAGACAAATGTTTTTTTTCCTTACTTCTGAAATGATCATTGCTCGAATGCAGCAGTTTCTTAACAATCTCAAAATCATACTACAATAACATCAAATGAAGCATTTAGAAGCATAAGCAGAAACAATGATGAGACCTCTGTGGTTTGCATGGACAGTGGTAACACCAGAATTTGCACTGCAGATACAATCTGCCTAATGTATGATATGAATGATCTCCTCTGTTCAGTAAGACTTGGGTCAGTACTGTAACCTCATGTGTCATATCTACAAATAGCAGGAAGAGGAAATGTGATCAACTTCTCTTTAAGCAGAAATAATTGTTGCCATAGAGCTGATATTGTCTGGCATCTGACTCACGTCTGGACTAGAATGATACCACTTCTATATAATACGTACAGCTGTTATGATCATGTAATTATATACATTACATTTCTGTCCTGTCTCTGACAACACTGCACAAATGCATTCAGTTTTGTATTTTCTACTATTGTCTGAATGCTGTTTAAGAAACTAATTTCTTTCAGCAAAAAGAAAGCAAAAAATATGCCTCCCGTTTAACTCACAGTCAAGATTTCAAGAGAAAATAAAACTGTGAAATTAAAAAAAAAAAAAATCTTGCTTGAGCACACACACACACACACACACACACACACACACAAAATCAAATTATATAAATAAATGTATAAATAAAACAATGGAGACAATTAATCATAGCCAGTTGTTTTACGCCACATGCTCTGTGCATACTGCTGGTACCTATCAAAGGAACCACATGTGCCAAAATATCGGTCTTATATCTTCAGTACAAAAAATATATATATATTGTGAAGAGTCAGCGAAATGTTTGAATTTTTTTTTTCTTTTCTGTAATAAAATAAGAAGGTAGAATTAAAATTTTATTTCTTAAAGGAGCACTGTTTTGCCAAACATAGCCATTATATTTCATTTCTATAGACAGGATTGCTTGTCTGCTCACGTTGTTTTAAAATCTCAGTCTTATTATTGATTCAAGCCATCAGATAACCTACACAGACAAAACACCTGAGCCCTCTTCTATTTTTCAGTCACTGAAATATCTTAACAACACAAATGATCTTGCTTTGCTCAAGGTACTGATATTAACAGTGAAACCTCTCTGTATATTTGGTATATAGGTACGCAATGCACCACACATATTCTTTATACTCATTTGTTTATATGCCGCTAAGGTACCAAAGCTTTTAAATATGTTTACACATGTACTTTTTTTCTTTTTTAAAATATTTTGTATGTTATATAAATTTTTATATAACTGTAAAAAAAACTTTATAATAAAAATGTTACTGTTATCCCTGTTGTCATGTCATTAATCAAACTAACTTCATCCAAAGCTTTATGCAGCTTTTGGAGAATTTATATGGAGATTTTATAGGTGTGAGATTGCTCCACTGTGAGGAGTCAGTCATAAAGCATGCCAAGTTTTGCTGTCAGGGGGAACATAATACATACCTATACTACACCAAGAGTTCAGCTCACCTCATTTGAACATGCATAATTCAGATACCAGGTAATAATATTACTATCCCTTATTTAATTTAATGATTTTAAATTATTATTGTAATCATATAATTTTGTTTCAGTAATTCAGTCAACATTTATCCCTTAATTTCTATTGTTATTATTATTTAGTGTGCTATGAATGTGGCTGAGGTCGACACAATCCAGCATGTAATATTCAATGCAAATATTCAATGCAAAACCTAAATCTACCACACAATCGTTTGAAAGCACTTGCTCAGCATCCACTGCGCAGAACGTCAAGCACGGATAGAGCAGTTTAACTTTGCAATGGGTGGCAACAAATATTGAAATGGATGCATGACAATAATTGATGAAATTACATTACATTATTGGTATTTAGCAGATGCTCTCATCCAGAGCAACTTACATAGGTTACAATTTTTACATGTTACCCATTTATACAGCTGCATATTTACTGAGGCAATTGTGGGTTAAGCACCCTGCCCAACAGTAAAATAAGAGTGCCCCAGCAGGGAATCGAACTGCTCCTTACCAGTATGCTACACTGCCACCCCAATGTAAAGTGTAAAGAAATATAAAGTATTAAGTTATAAAATATCAGGAAAGATTATTGTCAAAGGCTCATAGGGACATCCTGCTGAGCCATCACACTATCTTGAAAGCACTCGTTTCTGAAGTAAGAGGACAATTTGTTCCATCACTGAGAGTCCAGAGATGGAAGAGTCACTCTACATTGCCACTCCACAGACGGCCCTACAATAGCAAGAGCCATCCCCTTTCTGTCCACAGCAGAATGACCAGGGGAGGGGGAGAGGTAGAGAGCGGGAGATAACAGTGTAAAGATACTCCCGTCATTTAACTCTAGGTACTCATAACGCCGAGTCCGAAAGGCACGATGATTGATGAATGCGACAAATCAATTAACCAAACAAACTATTTTGGAGGTGTGCAAGTCTGCATGGGCCACGTCCCCTCTGATAATGCCTCTTTTGACCTCTTTTTTGCACAAACAACCTCAGAGGCGTCTTTTTCACAGACCATGTCCATCATGGGGTCTCTCGCAACAGCTCCTCGTTTGAGAGGAGCGTCAAAGGAGCCATTCATGGACCTCTCACCCTCTGCCCCAGCCCACAACTGCAGCGGGCACAGTGCAGCGGACTGATCTGTGCTAATGTATTTGTCTCACTTTAATGCCGCTCTGCAGTCTGTTAAAAAGCCGAGGCGTCAGACGAGCATGACATTCTGGGCTTGTGGTCCTGTGCGCCTCTGTGGCAGAAACAGACAGAAGAAAAAGCGCGTGAGTCTTATTTGGGACTCCTGGAGGCGAGAGCCAACTGGTTGCTGTTGTTCACTCACTCTTGACTGGAGTTACCTGGAGGTAGGTCCCTCCGTTAGCCTCAGATCTATCTTCAATATAATTTTAAACATGATTTAATATAACAATCTAAGAAGCGAATTTTCAGATGGTTTTTTCACACAGTGCACTGCGTGACAACAATGAGTTAAGGCAGATGTTCTCTCTGCAGACCATTCAGTATACACACACACACATAGTCACGCACGCACATACACAGACGCACGTACACATGCTCATAAACAGCATGCATTATGGTGTGGCAGACCTATTGTTATATTTTTCCTATCCTAAAAGCTATGTTATTCTCCTAACGTGTTAAGTATGTCTGCAGTGATCCAGTACATTTTGAACTGGTTCTTTTTTTTTTTTGTCTTTTTATAGATTCTGGTCTGTGATTGGTTTCCCAATCCTGGTTGCCTGTGAAGAAAAAGCAGAAGTTGTGATGGTATGGAGATGAGGCTCTGAAGAATCATAGCTATCAGTTCCTTTCCAACACTTGCTGCGAGCACAGAGACATTCCTCAAGTCGCCACTCTAAGCTGGGGGCGGGATGCTGTTCCTTGTCCTCTCTCTGGGGGTCCTGCACTGCGCTGCCCAAGGTAAGGCTGGGAAGCATCCTTCTCTGATGGTGCACTCAGTTTTAATGAGGGGGGGGGGGGGGGGGGGGGGGGGGGGGGGGGGGGTATTATTTTTAAAGCCAGGATTTTGTTTTAAATACCATGCACATCTCCATTGATGAGTTCTGATTCCTGTCTGTCAGTGCTTTTTGCAAAAAAGTTCTCATACTATTCATTCACCAATCATCTTACTCGATGTTATGTGCAACTGAGTGGGAAGGACCTTGCCATTAGGTTGGCTTAAAGTACATACATGGACACACCACTGACATACTGGCAGAAGATGTTATCAACATGCTTTGCATGCATGCTATTTTAGAACGTTAGTTGCTTATGTGGGCATGGCAGCAGTAAGTGATTATTTGAAGGTGGAAGGACAGTGTTGTACTGTTACAGGAGTTATTCTTGCCATTTTGGGTAAAAGTCTGTTATTACTGTCAAACTGACACTGAGCACTTACAGGCAAAGGGCTACTTCAACAGGAAGATGTTTGCAGCATTGCACAAAGCTGCTATAATGAAATGCCACTATAATGCACACTGGTCTGATTTAAAAAAAAAAAAAAAAACATTTCTTCCATCACTGCTCAGTGGGATTTGAATTGATGATGCACTTAGCCCTCAGAAATAATTCCCTTTCTTATTGTTTTATAAAACAGTTTTCAGCATGACATCTAGTCAGAATCAGTGCATTTTGTTATTTTCCACAATGATGACGTTATCAAAAGCAGTTATCAAAAGAAGTTTCCCTTACTGTGTTATTCATTATTACTTACGATTGCTTTTTTTGCGCAAATGTTGTGCAATGCTGTAGGCATGACTAACAGGGTGTGATCAACTCGCTGCCCCTCTCACCGAATCATGAGTTTCCAGCATCAATGCGTCTCTTGTGCTCACAGTGAAGTATAATACCATATTTTACATGCATATTTCTCGCCTTCATGGCTGTTTAATTAGATTTAATAAGATGAAGTATCTGTCTTCTTCAGCTTAATAATAGATCATCAACGAAATATTGGCTGTTTGTGCCTAATGCAAATAAAACCTTTTGGCAAATAAATTACTTTACTTGTTTTCCTCTAGATGAAAATATGGCAGGGATATTGCTGAAACAGCTATTTGATAATATAATATTTAACAATAAAGCATTGAGAAATACACAAAGACCATGAGTAAATTTAAGCACCCTTTGTGTTTAAGGGTTTATCTGCTTATATTAGCTTACCTGAAGATATTTGATGTCATGACCATGTAAACCAAAGAGAATCCAGTTTACCCAGACATCATTTGCAGTTTAAGTCGCCAGAGCTTCCTGAAACAAAAACTCAACACTGCATGGTGGAATATGATAAACAGTTGCCACCTTTAGGAGTTTACTTGTGGACACCAACACAAAAACAACAAGGTTGTTGGCTGAAGCAGTTTTTGCTGATTATAACAGATCTCAGATCTCGGTTCTGCTTTACAGTAAAAAGCCAGGAAAGAATCTTCCTACTGTCTTTGTTGTTGGGAATCTCGTTGTTGTCAGTGTGTCAGTCTGTTTGTGGTTTGTCATGTTATTGGTGCCAGCGTTGAATAACTCGGGAATAGAGGGTTGCAGGCTTTACTACTAGGCAGACTTTACTGTTGCACGCTTGAATGCGATGCCTTACCTAAATTGCATCATTTAAAAAAAAATTGGTTGGGAACGAGTGGGGAATATGTGATTGCATATGCTGCCCACGATAAAGGCATCTGCTAAGCAGAAGATGTAATGTCCTCAGACTTTCAGCAGATATTCTGTATTCCATGCAGAAAAGACGCAATACCTCAGTTCTGATTCTGTCTCTCATTATGGAAGTTCTTGCACATTGGCATGCAAACATATTTTTCCATGAAGTATCAGGTCATGCTACATTATCGAGAATGTTTGACAAGTTGCTGCTCTTCTGCAAGCAGATGAAAGAGTTTATATGTATATAGTGTCTGTTTACACAGCTTTATATATCCTGAAATAATGAAGGTTATGGTGTTTTCTTTAACACTGTAAAAGCAGTGTTCCAGCCATGATTATAACCATTATCATCGCAACACATTACATTACATTACATTATAGGCATTTAGCAGACGCTCTTATCCAGAGCAACTTACATTGGTTACAGTTTTTATTCTTACAATGTTATCCATTTATACAGCTGGATTTTTACTGAGACAGTTATGGGTAAAGTAGCTTGCCCAAGGGTACAGCAGAAGTGCCTCAGCGGGGAATCGAACTGGCAACCTCACAACACCTTGTGAGGTAGCTGATACGTAAGGTTACAAGTCAACTTACTTTGAATACTCCATCACACTGCCACCCAGAAGTTGTGATGATAATGATAAAACAACTAATTTCATAACTTTTCTTTCACTGAGGCCTGAATTCAATCCCGTCACACTGCAATTTGCCTTTCACTGAAGCAAAGGCTTACTGGCAGACACCTAGACCTAGTGCACAGAGGGACAGAGTAGAATTTCGGTCAAACTTTTAGGAGACAGTAATCAGCCCTGGGGTTTGTTCTGTGACAGAGTACTGACTCAGAAAGCTTCCAGCACAAAGAAGGGAACTGATATCTTACGGTTGACCATGAAGACCAATACAGACAATTTTCACATTGGATGTGTTAATAAAGCATAACCATTGCTGGCCGGGAGGCACGGACGGCCTAAACTGGATGGTTTGTGCATAAACTCCTGCTCTTTCAGCTCTTCCTCTCCCCCAAAGTTCAGTGGCCCTCTTTGACCCCTCGCTGTGAGTTTGTTGATTGGCTGAAAGGATGTACTGTTTGTGTCCTCGACATGCTCATTGAAGACAGTGCTGTTTGTCAAGCCTAGGGGTAGGGGTGCAGTTCCATGACCGTTACTCACCATAAAGCACCCTCTGTCAAACATGTTTTTATTAATCAAAGACATTAAAATGATTCAAACTGCATGACGAGGTTGTATTTTCCTGTTTAATCCGGTTTTCAGTGTTGGGCACATTAAATATCAGATTGCAGAAAAAGTCAAATGCAACCATTACAAACGTGGTGCACGTGGAGCGTGTTTTTTTGTTTTTCTTTCCCAGAGTCCATTTTCTCAAGAGTATATGAATATCCCTTTCTTCAGACTATAATTCTGAAATTATCTGTAGTTTCGCAATTAAAAATTATTTTTGATTTTTTTTTTCGCCTCCAACAAATGAGCGCGTATGAATAAACACTATATCTTCTGGCAGTATTCCTTAAAGTGCCCTTCAGAACGCCAGCACTACCTCCTGTGTGTCAGTACATTACTCAAGGCAGGTCGGGGAGCTTCATTCAGGGACTCAGCCGAGCAGCAGCCAACAGCGTTTACTCCGCAGGGGTTCGAGGGCCACGCGCAGGGCAGGATTCCGTCGTAGTCCTGGGAGCATCCCAGCGTCCCACCGTGGCGAAAGCGGAAGTGAGAGCGGGGATGGGGAATCAAGGCCCTGACCCCTCGATCTGAAATTAGAGCCAGCTCGGCAATGTGTTTCCTGGCGTAGCGTGGTGCTGCCGCTCTGTCTGAGGCACTTCTCCCACACACGATTCGAACACTTTCGTTTCCTCATCACTGAGAGCCCCCCCCCAGCCACCTCCCCCCACCCCCCCGGAACAGTGCACTCACCACATTGACTGTACCAAGCGGACATCAAGCCAAAGAAACAGTCCGCAACCTCTCAGCATTTCTACTGCAATGCAATAAACGAGTCTCTCACCGCTATGGTGGATATTACAGTATGGATATCTGGCGCTGACAACTCAATCCATTTTCCAATGCCGACTCAATTCATAGAAAGTGCACGGCTCTGTCTTTGGTGGACTCTCTGTTTCCATTTTGCCAGAGGCAGGCTGGTGCTTGAGAAGTACCCGTGTCTTCACATTACTTCCTGAAGATGACTCACAGCTGAAGTGGCTGTCATTATGTGGCAGACGGCATTCACAGTAAAAAGATGACATCACAACACTTGCCAGCCTTAACACAGGGCCTTTCGGGCATCTCCCACACTCATCCATGGTGGCACAGGCCAGGAAATGAGGGTCCTGTCCTGTCTGGCGAAAGGGAAGTGTGAGGTTACGAGTAGAATTTGTCTCAAAAAATACATATTTAAAACCAAAAAGTGCATATTTTCTCTGAAACTGGAAAGATTATGTCAAAATTTGGAAAAATCACCTTTGCAGGGTTTCATGCCCTTTACTTTAGGCTGAAATGTTCTTTTTTTTTTTTTTGCTTTAATGATTTAAAATGTCGCAACACATTTTTGGATGGCTGTGTTCCCGTCTCGCTGATTTTGTTTTCCTCTTTGACTCTCAGATTGGGGACCCCCTGTAATTAAGATGAACTCGGAGGTCTTGGACCAGCCTGAGGTGGTTCTGAGCCCTGGTGCACCCCTCATTCTTAGCTGTGAGGGAAATGACACAGTGAGATGGATCCCACGGTTGGCCAAGTACAAGAAACACATCACAAAGGCCGGAAATGTCTTCAGAGTAGACAAAGTCAGAGTGGACTACACTGGCACATACAAATGCGAGTATCTGAGCCGACCGGATCTGCAAGCCTCTGTTCATGTCTACGTGAAGGGTAAGCTTTGGACAAGAAACTGAAGAAATGGTGTCAGAGCTATGGATACTTTTCCACTGCTTGAATTACAGTTGCAGTAGAACATGTTTGCCCTTTTTCTTTGTATTGCTTTGGGTAGAATCAGTCTGAAGGATAAGTCATAGTCAAAGGGTCTATGACATACGACATATATTAGCTTTTATGAATAGCAAGAAAGAAAAAAGCTGGAAATGGATCGAGAATCCATGTTATTCAACTCAGTGATTTTCAGTTTTCACACAGACTTTACAGTTAATGGTACAAGTGCTTCCAGGGCTACTTCAAAGAGCTGTAGGAAATACTTTGACCAAGGTAAACAGTCACAGAACATGAAGTACATGTACATGAAGCTCAAGGAGCAAAAACCATGAAGTGGTTACTTAGTTCCAGTCACAGGGTTTTGGCTGAGCTGATCCTAACCTGATGCATTTGAATGGTTGTGATCAGTTGTAATTTTTCACACATTTAATATGTGTTTGTTTATATGTTTGTTTCTCCAACAGATCCCAAAAACGTTTTTGTAACCATGAGCACCGCGATGAGACACGTGAAGAAGGAGGGTGAGGACTGTCTGCTGTCGTGTCTGCTGACGGACCCCGATGCCACCGACCTGTCCCTCCGCATGAGCAACGGCACGGCTGTCCCCGCGGGCATGAATTACACCGCTGACCCCAGGAGGGGCATCCTCATCCGCAACCTCCTCCCCAGCTACAACGCCGACTACGTCTGCAGCGCCAAGATCAAGGGCGTGGAGAAGTTCTCTAAGGTTTTCTCCATCAACGTCATTCAGAGTGAGTCACGCCATGTGCCTCCTTGTGCGTGGCATAACCACTTAAAGTACACCTGGCGTGGCTCTCTGAGAGGCCATTATCAGTTTACCCAGCTATCATATTTTGACCACTTGTGTGCGGAAATCTCTCTGGAACAACTAGCGTTTAGGAAAAATGTTAGAATGTAAAACCAAGGCACCACTGATTGGCTGAGTCAGCTCACTCTTTCCATTCTGAACTGTGTCATTCAGTGACAATGTTTGGAATTCTGTAGTGGTGGAACACAGCTGGCCAGGTTCCATGGGGGTAGAGTGGGGTTTTGTGGCAAGGGCTCCTTTTTAGCACCACTCTCTCATCACCTTGTGAAGTACATTATGAGTCACTCAGATGAGGGCAGGGGATATGTGTTTGATCTTCTAAAGCACTATGAGACTCGTAGTGTGAAATCACCATTGTAGTGTGTGAGTGTATCAGAAGCTTGCTTTCATCACACAATCAGCTCCAATGCTGAAGTTCAGAGGACAACTGGTAATTCTTACAAGGGGTGATAAGGGGGGAAAGCATTTAAAAAAAAAAGTTTTTGGGTGAACATGCCAAAGATGTTATAAATAGGTGGCCTCTACCGGGTACATTTGTTCATGCTTGACATGTCAAATGAAGCAATGACTTTAGATTAAACTTTTTCAGAGAGGGGCTTTGGGTCCTCTTCAATGCAAGGGGAAAGAGAACCTGCTTTGGTAAGCTGGGTTTGGGCCAGGAAGTGAGAATTTTTGTCCCACTTGTCTTCCAGGGCTACGATTCCCACCCTATGTCTTCCTGGAGAAAGACGAGTACGTACGCATCGTTGGAGAACATCTGAGAATCACCTGCTCCACCCACAACCCCAACTTCAATTACAACGTCACCTGGAAACACACATCCCGGAAGGTGAGTGTCAAAGGAGAAAGGCAGGGGCTCTGAGACAGAGCTTCAGTTATTTGAAAGAATGAATGAATGAATAAATGTAAGTCTTCCATCCATTACATTAGGTTATTGTTACATTTAGCAGATGCCCTTATCCAGAGCAACTTACATAGTTTACAATTTTACCCGTTACCCATTTATACAGCTGGGTATTTACTGACGCAATTGTGTGTTGAGTACCTTGCCCAAGGGTACAACAGCAGTGCCCCAGGGGGGACTTGAACCAGCAATCTTTCCTTACCACTATGTTACACTGCTGCCCTATATATGCCATCCTTGATAAGTATCTCAAAGTACTTACCAGTGAAGGGGGGGGGGGGCAGAGCTGGGGGTGACAAACCTCATTGCACCTCAAACTTTGGTGAAGCACAGCAGCAATTTTGCTTTCAAGCATTAACTCACCTCACATCAGCCAAGGTGGGGAGGGGATCAAAATGAGGGATGACTAGATGGCCAGGATGAGAAAGCCAGACTGGGAATTTGGCCAGAACATCAGGGAACTCTCCAAGTCTGAACAACAACAATGTATTGTAAATGTCATAATGTCTTCACTTTGTGTCTTTGTTATGAATGTTTCGCCTGCCGCTGTGGAGATTAAGGATTTTTTTTTTCTACCTTCCACAGACATTACAGGTAGAGGAGAATGTGCATTCTGAGAATAGCAGGTTAGACATCCAGAGCATCCTGACTATTCCTGCAGTGAATCTGTCTGACACAGGAAACATTACCTGCATAGGCGTCAACGAGGCTGGAGTCAATAGCTCTACTACCTTCCTGCAAGTTGTAGGTGAGCTACAGAACAGATTTGTGATGGAGGTTTCATTCACCCTATAGACTGTCAGGACTGATATTCAAACTCAATACTAATGTTCTAATACTAAACTCATTCTCGTTTGCTTAAGATAAAATTCCATGATATGACTGTCTTTAAAGTTGGTCTGTAGAATGCCCGTGTACATGAAAAGAATTACTGGATCCTTGCACCATAATTCTGCTGCAGACCTGGCTTGATGCATGTAAAATGCCATGAAGTGATGACACAAAGAGGTTCAGCCTCATTTGGACTGACCCTAAGACTGTTTCCTGTCCACGGCCCTCCCTAGATGGCCCCTACATCAGGCTGTCCCCACGGCTGTCGCCCAAACTCGTCCGACAGGGCACTGTTGTGGAAGTGAATGAGGGGGAAGACCTGGAGCTGAGGGTGATGATGGAGGCGTACCCCCAGATCACGGAGCAGGGGTGGATGACGCCCCTGTCCCACAACGCTACCTCGCAGGAGCGTACGTTCTACCGACACAACAACAGGTAATCCCCATTCTCAAACACACTTTTATTTAACTTTTACCTCCCTTAAACTTCAACCTATAAAACACCAGGGCCCTCCTGTACCACTGAGGTGATTTTAACTTCCTGAAAAATGAGGTGGAAAGGAGGTCCATTTTTAACCGTGGTTTACCGTCATTATTTCAGTACTGTTTCAACACCAAGAGTAAGCATTTAGATGACCTCTGTGTTCTCACATCATCAAAAGCAGTGCAGACTGCGGTCAATGTTTCAGTCATTGTTTTCCTCTGATTTGTTGAAGAGGAAGCGGTTCTGTTTTTCAAAAGTGCTGATTCGGTTCATTTCGTTAACTGGTCAACCTCACATCAACTCCAGGATTAGCAGAAGGTGTCCTGAAACTGTTAGGGCAGAAAAGCAGAAGACCTTACTGAATTGAGGGCCCCGGGGGGGGGTCAGAGGTGGGGTGGTGGGTGGGGGGGGCTTTCTGACATAGCCCACCTGATGTTTATGAGACCCTGGGGTCAATGGGAGATTTTCACTTATGCATGAATTTGTGCACGTGTGTGTTTCTATTACCACAGGTATGAGGCAATCCTGCTATTAAAGAGGATGAACTTAGAAGAGCAAGGCCAGTACACCTTCTATGCCAGGAGCGCTAAGGCCAACGCATCCATCTCCTTCACTGTGCAGATGTACCGTAAGTCTGCCTTTACCTAGCAACAGCCACAGTGTCATGTGTTTTTATAACAGACTAACAGCTCCATTGACTACATGCTTTGCTGCTGTAGGACCTGTTGCCAGTATGTGATAACCATTCAAAGTGCTGTTTTTGAAAGATAGTAAACAAAGATTTGAAACCCCCAACCCCAAAAGCTTCCTACCATCAGAAAGTAATTGTGCCAAAGTGGGTGAAGTGAGTCGTCTGTACCTCCAATTTTCTTTATATCTCTTATGTGACAGAGAAGCCCGTTGCCGTGGTGAGATGGGAGAACATCACCACTCTGACCTGCAAGTCCTTCGGTTATCCAGCTCCAAGCATCTTTTGGTACCAGTGTTCCGGAATCAGGACCACGTATGTGTCTAGGGTGCTATTATGGGATGGATGGAGACATGCTGGTCATCTTAATCATTGAGAGCACCACACCACAAAGCAGGAAACAGTGATTTGCTTAACATCATATTATCAAATATTTGAATTGCTGATTTAATTTATGGATATATTTCTGCCATTAATGGTTACATATATGAGCTGCAAGAGTCCCTATGGAATGTTTTTGAACTAGTTTCATATGAGAGACTGTAGACGATTCATTATTACAAGATTAAATGTCTTGTGTTACATTAGAAATACAGGCAAGGTATTACATGGGCACAAATTCCCACAGAAACACTCCAAAATCTTGTGGAAAGCCTTCCAAGAGTGGAAGCTGTTATAGCTGCAAAAGGGGGAACGACTCCATATTAAAGTATATGTATTTGAATACAATGTCATTACAATGTAATAGTCAGGCGTCCCAATACTTTTGTCCATATTGTGTATATTGTTAAAAGGGATGAACCTTTAGGGTACAAATTAAAAAGAGATTCTGCAGTCCTAGGGTTGACAGATAATTCAATTAACCACTGATACCATTAGCCACACATTTCTGACAGCAGGTTTTTTTTTTTTCAGAATGGCAGTATTGGACCAGCACAGATGGAGTAACTTGTAGAGCTTAGTCTTGTTTTTACTGGTTTGTGCAGCACTGACATTATTGTTGCTGGCTTGTTAGGTGCAGTGAAAATGCTACATCAGGTCCGGAGCCCCTCCAGGCCCAGACAGTGGAGGTTCAGAGGGAGGAGTATGGGCCGGTGGAGGTGGAGAGCGTGCTGACTGTGGGGCCATCCAGCCATCGCATGACTGTGGAGTGTGTGGCCTTCAACCTGGTCGGAATGGGCAGCGACACCTTTGCCATGGAGGTTTCCCGTAAGGCTCCGCCCACCGAGATGGCTTAGTTCGTTAGTGAGAGGGTCACTGGGGAGGTTTCCCCACTCAGGAGAGATCACCTTGTGGTGACCACCCCTTCTCTGTGGGGATTTAAGAGAAACAACGGACTATTTTGAAATGAAAATGAGACATCCTCTCCTCCTGTTTAACTTCTCATTCAACCTGAAAATTGTTTGGGCCCACCCACTCTTTCAAACTGAGATCTACATGTGCTTCAGAGAGCGTTCTGTGGTTTCAACTCTAAGAAAAAATGGCAAGACATCTGGATTTAAAGATTATAAAGACCTTCAATCACCAGAGTCTGGAAAATGCTTCCAAATAAGATGAGGTGCGTTGTGGGATATAAACCTCTCATTACGTCTCTTTGGTCTTTTTTTGTAGACAAGCTCTTCACACCCACTCTGGCTGCAGCTGCCGCCATGGCTGGCTTCTTCCTGTTCCTGTTGCTGATCCTACTCTATAAGTACAAGCAGGTGGGACATTTTACAGACACAAACTGCTTGTATTTATTCTGATTTCTGCGTTTGCATGTAAAGAACATCAATAGCTATCCACTGAAAGCATTAAATACAGAGAAAACTATGTATTTGCATATTTCAAGCTTTAATTTGTCAGACAACTCTTGTGTTTTTGGTACAGGCATATCCAGCCAAACACCTTTCCTTGATTATACCAAATGCATAGCTATATAAGTTTACGCCAGAGGATTGTCAGGCAGAAATCTAAGAGATTTTTGACTTTCAGAAACCCAGGTACGAAATCCGATGGAAGATCATTGAAGCCAGCGATGGGAACAATTACACCTTCATTGACCCTTCCCAGCTTCCATACAATGAGAAATGGGAGTTCCCAAGGGACAAGCTGAAACTAGGTGTGTCTCTGCTCTCTCATCGATGTCTTAACCTGATTTAATCTGATTTTCTAGGAATAGTTCAATTGTTACTTGCTTTACAAGCGTCCATGAGCCTTTTATACACTTAATCTTTTTAGGAATTTTGCAAATGAAGGTGTATGATTGGGTGCGTATTGTTTTCCAGGAAAGATCCTTGGTGCAGGGGCTTTTGGAAAGGTAGTGGAAGCCACAGCTTATGGTCTAGGAAAGGAGGATAATGTCATGCGTGTGGCCGTGAAGATGCTCAAACGTGAGTACCTCATAGCTGGAAATGCTATATTTTCAGAAGTGTGTGTTTGGGGAAGGACTTAAGGATATACTCTTCCCAAGGTTTTGTGCAAGTTCTCTGCAAGATAATATAAGGATACTTAAAATGTATTTCACTCTATAACATTTTCCTGTTGAGGAGATGACATCAGCGTCATGAGAGCAGCAGTATCTCACAGATTTATTGCAGGAACTTTCAAGTAGGAATTCACACAGAAATAAATTCCAGCATGTGAACATGGAACTGAATGAGAGGGTTCACTCTCCCCAGCGAGCGCCCACTCAGACGAGAGAGAGGCCCTGATGTCTGAGCTGAAGATTCTGAGTCACCTGGGACAGCACAAGAACATTGTTAACCTTCTGGGCGCCTGCACTCACGGAGGTAGGCTCAACCAATCACATCTGCACTTGGAGCAATCAGAATGCTACATACTTGATTAATAGCACAGCATCTTCAGCCCAGACCTGGGTTTAGAGCACATTCAAAATGCACTGCAACATTTTGTTAGTCTTTAGGATGTGTGATTAGGTGTTGAATATTTCGTTTTTTATTTATTTAGTGGATGCTCTTATCCAGAGTGACCTACAAGGATGTCATGGCAAGATCCATATAGCACATGGTGAATGTAGCTATAAGAGCAAGGTAATAGGTTCAGAAGAGAAAGAATAACAGGTGCCAAGCTAAAAAAGTGCAAATATAAGCATACTGCCAATCTGTGTATACATACTGCCAAGAATAATTGCAAACGGAAACCCTGTCCTTATCGTATAACAAAGGGATAAGGAATCATTTCATTCCCTCTCACCCTGTGCTCGGATCCAGGCCCGGTGCTGGTGATCACAGAGTACTGCAGCCATGGTGACCTGCTGAACTTCCTGCGGAACAAGGCCGAGACCTTCCTGAACTTCGTCCTGACCATGCCAGGGATTCCTGAAGAGACCAGCGACTACAAGAACCTGTGTATCGAGAAGAAATACATCAGAAGGTACCCCAAATTCGTCAAACTCGTGCAGCACAGACAAAGGACGGTCACTACCTTACACTTGTCATTTCCACACAAATGGCTTCCTTCAACGTTAATTGTGAAGAAGTGAATATGGATGTGCATGTCTTTCGTGCTGGGCATTAAGTAAAACTCAATGTGCAAACAGGTCCACTACAAACAGTGGTATCACCCTGTGGAGGTTCAGTTAGCCCAAGTGAATAGGGTCTGGGCATTTTGCCCTTTATGCTACTCAAGTCTCTTGTCAGATGACAGCAGGAGCTATCCTAGCTCCAACCAAGTATTTTTATATACGTGGTCTCATAATTCCCCTGGTATTTGCTTTGTAGAAGCTGGATTCCCAGATATTGTTCCTCCCTCAGGATATCCATGCTCTGTTCAGCCCTGTATAAATATTGGCTGCAGTGATTTTCAGTTAAGGCCTACAGATATGTACGTCAGCTGTGTTTTCTCTTAACATTCCTGCCATTCCCTGGTCATGTGTCCTCAGTGACAGTGGAATCTCCAGCTCCTGCTCTGACAGCTACCTGGAGATGAAGCCCGGTCCAGCGTCCACACCCTCTCAAAGTAAGCAAGCCACCATTGTCCTTCATCCAGCCTCCCACAAAAAAGGGAGACCGCAGTCTGCTAAACCCACACCTCCTGCCCTCCTGGCTCTTGCAGGTTCTGACTGTGAGGATGGTGGGGCAGACAACTGGCCACTGGACATGGATGACTTGCTGAGGTTCTCCTACCAAGTGGCCCAAGGGCTAGACTTCCTTGCTGCCAGAAATGTGAGCATGGCTGCTCCACTTCTCACAGGGTTGACCACATGTTCAGCATAATCTTTGTTTATGAGGATGACCACATAATAAGGACAATCACAGCAACAACATGGTTTGTTTTACTAGGGATATAATTTCTTTGTTGGACATGACCAGTCAATGTGTCTTGTATTCTACCTATCTCTCAGGTCAGTTGATTGACAGCCATAGCTCTCTGCCTGTCTCTGCAGTGTATCCATAGAGACGTGGCAGCAAGGAATGTACTGCTGACCAATGGACGTGTAGCCAAGATCTGTGACTTTGGCCTGGCAAGAGACATCATGAACGACTCCAACTATGTGGTGAAGGGAAACGTGAGTGATTAAATAACATGTTTTTTTCTTAACGGGTTTGACCTATCCAGTGCTGGGTTCATAGGCCTTACATAGGCTGTTTATTTGGGGTCTCCCTGATCATCTCTCTGACCTGAAGAAAATCTAATGACCTTCCATAACCTTTACAGGATATGGTGTACCTTCCAACTTCCCTCTGCGATTGCACTGAGCAGCAAGGTCAAGTCAAAATGTGACTAACAGACAGACTTGGTTCCCATGTGATCCAGAGTCACTTCTTACTAGGACTCAAGCCACAGTTATGATCCCACACACAAGGTATAGCCCAGTGCAGAACACCTCACTAGCCACTTTGTGGTTAGTCAGTGGCCACAGAGTAAACAAACCAAATATTAGAAAAACCCCAACCTAAACAGACACAGAGGCTCAACATTATGCATTTAATTAGGGGAAACAGAAAGTACAGTGCAAAACAGTAATAACACAGTGGAGTGTGTTAATTTACATAAATTTGATGACCCCAATGGTGCTTTGTCAGGCACTATAATATGGTTGTGACTTCACCATGTTCCATTCAACCTGAGACAGAACTGTATTATTTATTTATTTGTTTATTTATTTATTTGGTTTAGTTTGATCCAAATGTAGCATAATTGTCATTATTTACACTAGGGTCCAAAATTATTGGGACACCTGGGCATTTTGTGGTTAAGTGTGGATGTGTCCATGTAGCTATTAGTTTTATCACTCGAACCTAATTTATGGTGTGGCGAAAACAGTTACATGTTTTGGCAACTATTAACATTTTCAAAACATCTCTTTATGTGGTTGGCACACGGTTGCCTGATGACTACCCTTATTTCCAACATTTTAATAATATGTATGACATTAATTCTGCCAAACAAACTGACAATTCCATGACATTAACTTAATTTGAAAAGGTACCTACATACTTATTGAGTGCAGACAAGTGAACAAAAATGACCATCACTTCAATTAGGCCTGATTGAACGTTGCCCTGCCCCCTAATTGAACACTCAAACTGAAGCCTATATAAACCTAACAAGGTTGGAACATGAGGTCACACAAGTCTAAGTCACAGAAGATGAAGCTGAAATTGACATTGACATAAATATGACTTTCCCAATGTCCCAATGGAACGTGCAGCAAAAATATTGTGGGTTTTCAGAAACAAAAAAGTGAGGCTCCCAATAATTTTGGACCCCAGTTGTATGTGAACTACTGACTGGATTCCGCTTGTCTGGGCGTGTGCGTTTGCATGCGTGCGCACTTGTATTCCCAACTCTGTGTCGCCTCTTCAGGCTCGTCTGCCAGTGAAGTGGATGGCGCCGGAGAGCATTTTTGACTGTGTGTACACTGTGCAGAGCGACGTCTGGTCCTATGGCATCCTGCTATGGGAGATCTTCTCTCTGGGTGAGACGTAATGTCTGCTGATGGGAAAATGCATGCCAGTCTAGAATGTATCTGTAACCTTCTGTTTAACCCAATGAGGTCTCATCCACATCCAAATTTGCACTGATAGCAATCTGTGTTGTGCACTGGGGCCTTTTTACATGCTTCTGTCTCATGATGTGGTTGCACTAACACACAACAGACTTCTGTTACATACCCTAACGAAATGTATGCATATCCATCCAAAGTAAATCCTATGCCCTGTAGAGCATTTTTTATCATAGCCATTTACACAATATTCAAGTTTTAGGCATCATAGGACTTTCCTGTGTCACTTTTCCAGGCAAGAGTCCATATCCCAGTATCCTGGTGGACACCAAGTTCTACAAAATGATCAAGTGTGGATATCAGATGTCCCGGCCGGCCTTCGCCCCTCCGGAAATGTAAGTGGGCTTTTGGCCAGGGTACCAGGGATCCACATTTGTCATTTTAGAGATCTGTTTGGGGTTTTGCCACAATCTAGCAAGCAGTCAGAAAGAGAGAGGGTCCATTGTTTGCGATTTGAGAAGTTCCACACATGCTGCTGTGAGTTATTCCTGGAATAACTGTGAAGGGGGTGGGGGGCAGAGGGCAGTAGGCTGTGTAAAGGCTCCATCATTTGTTCCACTTTTGCGTGTGACAGGCTTTAGTTCTGCATGTTGGCCACATGTCCCCAGAACTGGGCCACGATTCAGCAGGGCCTAGTGTGGTATTTCACGGCCAGCCTTTGGAGACTAGAAAAACTTGAGCAGGAAAGTTGTAACACTCCCCCTCATCCGTCCTGCTTCAGTAAATATAAAGCTGTAAAAATGGATAGTAATTGAAATGTTAACTGTACAAGCCAAGATGAGATGAGAGAAAAAAAAATGAAGTATTAATTATTGGGGGTTCCCTCAGGTACTCAATTATGAAGATGTGCTGGAACCTGGAGCCAACTGAGCGACCCACCTTCAGCAAGATCGGCCAACTGATCCAAAAACTACTGGGTGACCAGCCAGACCAGGTGGGATGGGACGGGGTAGTGTAGGGTTTGGTTACGATGGGATGGAATGGACTAGGGTTGGTGTGGTGTGGTGGAAGCTGGAAAACAGAAAAAGCTAAAAGTGAGGCACTCCTGTAAATCTGTTTTAACGCTGCAGTCATGAGAGTGGTCAGGAACATCCTCAGGGCAGAACAAAATTTCCTGCATTGAGTAAAAAACAACGATAATAATAACAAAACCGGCAGAGGAACGTTATGAGTACAGAAGAGATACTTGTGAAGCCCTGCCATCAATTTCAGCCGTGACAAGCAGATTTTAAGAACTCTATGTTTTTCCCAATTTTGAAATGTATGAAACTTGGGTTACATTGTGCAAATACACCAGGTTTGAAATAATGATAAATGCAATACTGTGTGTGCCCTTCTTCCTTACAACCCCCGAGGAACCCCATTTAGGGCAGGTTCAAAGGGAATGATTTATCAATCTCCTGACGATTTATCAGTTTAACAGGCTAACAACTTCTAATCCATATGCATTGCACATTTCAATGCCATCAGATGTGTAAATGAATTATGATGAATTCTGATTCCAATCAGTTAAACCTCCAAGAATAATCTGAGTTTCATAAAAAAAAAAAAAAAAAAAATTATACTAAAGGCAAATCAGCAGACTATGTAGTCAGCGCTGCTTACACCCTCCCTTCCATCGCAGCTATATGAGAACACATGCCAGGATTTGCTGGGTGAGCAGCCTGACAACTGCGATGCTCCGAAGTGCTGCGAAGAGTCGTGTGACCAGTCATGTGACCAGGAGGAGGAGGACCAGCCACTGATGAAAACCAACAACTACCAGTTCTGCTGAGACGCCTGACCCCTGCCGTGCCCACCGGCCGGCCTCTTCCCTTTCACCGCCTCACGCTCTTCACCGGTCCGCCCATAAGCCTGCGCCCCTGCCCTTCTCTGTCTTTCCAAGATATTCATGTGATTATTGCTGAGCTGGGACAGTACAATCTGCAGCCGGTGCCCTCCCCTGGTAATCAGACGAAATGACTCTCTGTGCTGTGGGTCACGGAGAAAGTGGCGCCGAGTAGCGTTCTGACACACACACCGATCAGATTGGTGACAGAGCTCTTTGATGTTTTGTCTCCCCGGGGGTCACATGAACACCAAACCAGAGAGATGCTCTCTCCCCTCACCTCCTCGCACATGTTCTCATTAATCTCCGTCCGCCATTGCGAGCGCCATGTCAGGTCTGTTACATTACTTTTTCGCTTGTGTTATTCCTTATTGTTAACAGTCAAAAACATAAACATTTTAGTATCAGCATCTGCTGTAGGTTTGGTTTCATTTCATTTCTTGCTCCAACCACAGCTCAGGGGAAAGGGGGGGGGGTGTTAGCTGTTGCTGTTTTTTCCAGAATTGAGAAGATCAGCATATTTAATTTTTTGGGAGGGAAATGAAAGCTCTGAGTTGTGCAATTTTGTCTCGGTTTTGTGGCTTTGAGAAGCACACTGCATTCTCACACACAGCATGCAGAACCAGGGTTTTCTCTGTGCGTCACAAACCTCATGACAAAAAAGTGGACAATATTCCTTTTGGTGTGTAAAATTTCAATTGGGGCACAGTATGATTGAGAAGATTATGTGTTACCTAAGCGAAACAAAATCTAATTTTCATTTAACCAAGGTAAGTTTTTCTCTTTCCTGCAAGTGTACAATATTCTCTCTCATCTAAAGGCTGGGGTGTGAAATCACAGCTTGAACGATAACATCTTGGTTGACTGCAAAACCTGGCTTATCACCTGGAGCTGGTGTTGTTCCTGGCCACAGAATCAAGTCACGCCGGTGCTCTGACTGCATATGCAGAAACAGAAGGGTCTGGCCATTGCCTGTCTGTGGGAAACACTGGGACCTGATATGAAAACAACCAACAGCATAATGGTCAGTTTAGCATGGATGTCTCTGGATGGTGAAATACTATGCCACAAACATGTGCCGCTAAAGTGACAGTATTAACTGGCTGTGAACGTAAAACTGATTGTTTAACAATACTTTTCATCTTAGTTTTAAATCATTAATGGATTTCCTTAATGTTTTACTTCCACAGCAACTTTTTTTTTCAATAAGCTAAAACCACAAAAAGACATTTTAAAAGAATTATCAAAAGTATAAGCACAACACAACTTTACATTTTTTACTATCATTAAATGCTTCAATTTACTATTGTAAACTCAGCATATCAGTTTGTCCTTTGCTTCATATATGCAATTTACAATGTGTTATCATAGTATCACTGTTATTGTGTGTTTTTTATTATTATTTTGTCAGGTTATGCTGTCAAAATTGAAATCTCTTTTATTTTATGTAGCATTCAGCATATACTGCCTTTAAGTTTTGAATGAACTTGAAATATGAAGGAGCGATCATGGCTCCACATGACTGTTCACAGTGCTGATATCACCAGGATTTTACTGATTCAGTATTTCATTTGCAAATAAAATCATGATTTCTTTTACAATTTGGCGTATATTGTTCCAAAATTCTAAACAACATCTAAAATGTAAAATTCCCCAGATGCAAAATATTTAAAAGATTCAAATATTTATATTATGCATGACTTTATAGTTTGCTTTCATATATGTTTAAAAAAGACTGAAAAAACTATTTTGCCATGCCCCCACTGCCAGTGCCCAGTAAGAATGGCCATTACTGCTGTTTGTGGTATACTGTGACACACTGGAAAATGCAGCTGCCATGGTCCAGAATAGCACTGGAATAAAGTGGCAGACCTGAGAGGACTGTCTTGCTACTAGATACTTGTAACAAAAATATATATTTTTTTTTCGAATAGAGATTTTTGTGTTTCTTTGAATAAGAAAGTCTATCTTTTATAAATACATTTGTGTACTGTCGTCTCTTTAGAATGTTTAGCAGGACAGCAATTCAAGGACAAAGCAACGATCAAGAATAGCGAGTTATGAGCTACAAAATGGTGGAATTTGTCATGTGCTATTAATTACTGATTCCTTATCAATGTTGTGCAGATAAACAGGTCTTTATAGGATATGCATAGATTGAAATACTGGGCTCACTGAGGCTGGACAGGTCATTTAGATGAGTAAAACCAAAAACAAAAACAACAAGCCCGTCAAAGTCACATGACAGCTGATCCTGCAATTAGTCAGATGTAAGCTCCTTCTTAGTCATTCCTATTTAAGACCCTTGCTTTGTCCACTTGAGAATAAATATAAATGCTATGTCTGCACTGTAGTTAAAAACAAAAGAAAAAAACTAAACATCTAAGAAAGGTTACATATTTTCTCTATGATTGTAGCTTTAACAGAATGAGAAAATGTATTCTAAAAGCTGAAAACTTTTTTAAGGCTAGCTGCCTTGTGTGTCAACACTGGATTAACACAGTTCACTTATTTCAGTGGAAATATGTAAAATACTGACATCATAAGGGGCATTTCTACTAATGCAATTTTCTTTGATGTAAACTTGAGCATTATGCTGAACAAACATGGTATAATGCTCTTTATTGTGTATATCATTTGACTAATAAACAGTTCAGTGTTATGTGTCAGACCTCTTCTATTAGCTTGATATTTTATTTGAACAAATCTTACTCAAAATGAAAAGCGCTACTTCGTAGTGTTGGTGTTAAAAATGATAATTGCATCCTTCAGTAGAATAATGGACACAGCATGTATGCCTGATAGAGCTACTTTTTTGGCCAGGATTATAACAATCAGTCCTGCAAATGGTTGTGCTCCTTTCTCACTGACTGACTTACCAAGTGAGCAGTTTCTGCAGTAGCAATGTTTGCTACCAGAGGGCAAGAGCTCAGTAAATGCTTTGCAGCCAATATGTTATTGTATTCTATTTTTTTTTTTGGCTCTTTTCCACTTTATGCAACCCTATTTTCTGGCCTTTTTATTAGCCTCATCTTACTGCAATAATTTCTGCCATCATGCAGGGGAGCTAAAGTGAGGTGAATGCAATCGTCCAATGCACTTGCACACAGACAGTGGCTATTTTTCACAATACACGTCCTCGAGGGCACTTAGAGTGGAGTGGGAACTGGTTTGAGGATGGTACTATTCCACTGATATCATTCGAGCAACTCAGAAGCGTCTGGTAATTTTCAAGCTGCCTAATAGCGGTGAAATGAAGAAACCCCGTTCACTGTCATTAAAGTACACTATATTTGAAGCTGTCTTTGTTTTATTAACAGGCAGGTGAATTTAGCTTGGCCATGTCCAGCTGTGGGGACACTTAACCTCTCGAACTCTTGGGAGAGCTTGTGAAGTCTAGGAACAGAAATACTGCCACCCCCTCAAAACCCAAAGAAGAAAGCTTTTACACAACAGACATTTCCCATCATCATGTGTGTGTCATGTGTGTGTACTGCTTGTGTGTTTTGAAGTCCCAAAACACACAAGCAGTAGAGTGTTCTTTTTTTCTGAGACCTCTTGAACAAATTGTGGCTATACTGGACAGGAGCATTTTAGCCAGGACATATGGTTGGTGAGAGTTTATGGCTTGTGCTGATGGGCGATTCTCACTAAAACTGGCACAGCTTAACACTTTTTAAAAATGCTAAAAAAAAAATCAAGTTCTGAACCAGTACAGATTAATTGTAAATTCCTTTCCTCTCCTTTTTCTTGCTTATGCGCTGCCACTGTAAGACTGTGAGACACTTACAAAAGAATCTGTTGTCAAAGAATAACTGCAGGGGAGTATTTTTGTCAGATAGCTCCTCACACCAATCGTTTCGATCAAAAAAGAGATACTGGTAGCAAGCTGTAGCAGAAACAGAACCCATACGATTTTAAATGTCTGCAGTGAACTATTGAAAACACTAGAGGGCAGTGCAGGACTATTTTGTAATAGAGCTCTGAAAATCGAAAAGTTCAGAGACTTTGGATGGAGGGTATGGGACCAGGGTGTATGCAACATCTATACAGCGTCATTATAGGGTTTCAGACAGGTACCGCCATACTGAACCTGAGGTCTAAGTCCTTACAAACATTCATTTCTGTGTTGTCTAACCATGTTTAACACACAACGAATGCTGGTACAGTTTCATATGGCAGCACAACAAATGGCAAAATTTGCTTTCTTCACTCTTGGTCATCATTTTCCATTAAGATTACATCATCACTTAATTATTACTTCATCCACCAGTATCCTTAATTATGCTTATCACCATTGCTCCCTCCTGTATTGACCACGCAGCAACCTCTGGTCATTGCGACAAGCTGCAGGTAACAGACGACACAAAAATTTCCCAGAGTGGACCCAGTGCTGACATCAGTCATTTTAATGGCAGCTTTATTTTTGCTGACTCATAGAGAACATTGCCTATGTACATGACAGCAACTTGCAGTTTTTGTGGATATATAATACTCTGATGATGTAATCTCTCACATGAATGTACATTTTCAACCTCTGTAGATTTATGGTAATGCTAGCATTCAGGCTCATGTGCTAGTGGGAACAGTCATAGTTAGGCTAATAATGTTAGTTATCTTGTTTTGATGCTAATAATGTTGATGTTAATAATGATGCTAATAAGATAGCAATTATGCTAATAATGCTAACAGTTATTTTTACATTTTTACAGTATATGAAAGATATAAAGCTAAATGTTAAAGATGAAAACACCGGATTGGCAGAAAAATGTTTGCATCCATTATCTGGCAACTTTTAAACAAGATTTAAAGAGTAATTACTGCTTCTTCCCAAGAGAAAAAAAGGCGCATAATGCAGATGGGGTCCTAAAAGTGTCAGAAATGTGAGTGAAGAGATGGGGAGGATAAGAAATGCTTCAGTTGAAGGCGAAACACTACATACCTCTCTGGACCTGTCTCTAAAGCTCAACTGGGAACATGTGTTCCATGTTTTCAGATTTTCACCTCATTGGTTAGTGTCTGTAAATGTATTCTTAATACGCTGCAGTTGTGTTATATGCGAAAATGATGCAATGTCCTATGATGCAAATTTTATATGAAACATTTTCATATCCAGCATCTTTTTTCACTGCAATTCAAGGTTTTGCTTTTTTGTCCCTTTGAATCTTGCAATGCAACATAGTTGTTGCAGTCTTTACAACAGAAGAAAGCAGACATTTAAAACAAAACAACAAAACCCAGGGAAAATATTTTCATGGGACTAGCCAAGCTCTCACCAGGTAGAGGGCCATTACAAGGGTGTTTGGACTAATTAGTATGTCCAACCAAACATTCCCTGGGATTATTCTTTTTAGAGACCCATTTTATGAGCAGTTTGAAAGACTATTTCCTGTTAAGCCCCAGTGCTGTCTTGGCTCCAGCCCGCTTCTGTCCGTTCAACCTTGAAGGTGTAAACAATCACGGAACGATTACACAGTGAATGCAAACTCAAAGGGCTGTAGACACACACTAGTGCTGGCCACAGCCCCCTGCGCATGTTTTATTTCTCACTGACAAGCGGCCAGTGCAGGTTCCTATTACCAGGTGGCTGAGGGCCAAGGCGAGCTAATGGTGATATAACTCAATAGACCCTCTCTCCTCTCTGCGCTAGGGTCACTGTGATCGGAAGACGCCGCCCAAACCAGTACTCCCCGATGGGCGTGTCGATGACAACATCTGTGCTCCACACTTCCAGGTGGACAAACGTGTTTTATCTCTTTTTTAAGCAGTATTGATCTGACTCAGGGAAATGACCCCAGGGCACCAAGTGCATAATGAAGGAAACAATCCTGTCTTTTTTTTTTTTTCCCTGTCTTCTGCCCGTAAATTCCGCAGGGAGTTTCCTGCTAGCAGCTAGGGAATCGGGTGACAAGGACATAAGGTTACTGGGTTGTGCTCTGAGGCAGGCAGCTCAGGGTAGCTATTTAGCCCCAATAAACGACCCGGAGTCAGCTTACCTGTACCCAAACCCTACCCACACACCTTCGGATATAAAAGGATTAAGCTGATCTCAGGTCTGCGCTCAGGGGCAGAATCTGTCTCCGCAGAGGTGGGCAGGATCTGGGCACTTGCTGCCTCCTCGCCCCTGCGTCGTCACTCGCTGCCTTTGTAGACTGCCGCCTTCCCATCTCTGTGTAAACACGCTAAGCTCTCATCCAGTGCATACTCCTCTGCACAAGCACAGCTGGTCCTGTCCTTGGCTAGAGCGCAATAAATAGCACGGTTCCTCAGACAGGAGGGTCTGTTAGTCTTAATTTCTCTGTGGTACTCGGCCTTACGGCTCCCCGTTTTGTAAAGTATTAGTTATTGTCCTGTTTTTAACCCTTCCAGCCCAGGCGTTATAGTGCTCTTCAAATCTACACATCCAGGTGCTGTTGCCTGGGTTTTTAGGCAGTGCTGTGGCACGTTAAGCTTCTTGCATCACACAGTTGCTCCTCTCTGCACCACACAGTCACCAGTAAACAATAATAGTGAAAATTGAAAGCTTTCCAGCACCTTAAAATGTGTTGCTTCCATCTGGTCCAGACATTTCCAGTAAGTGAGTGTGTGTGTGTGTGTGTGTGTGTGTGTGTGTGTGTGTGTGTGTGTGTGTGTTTGCGCTCTTCAACTGTCTGTGCCTGTGGAGAGAGTGAAGTTCCTGTGCCGCCTCAGTGCATGCTGGAACCTGTTGCTTGCCTGAGCTGATCTGTCTTACATACAAAGAGCCCGGCGTTAAATCACAGGAGAGTTATGGTTTATAGAGACACTTCCGCCCGACGGGACCTCCTATACTCAGAGCAGCTTTGGGGAACAGACACCATACGCTCCAGCAATCAATCTTCAGCCGCTCGCAAAATGCACTTATATAATATTTCGTTATTCGTTTATTTAATATTCGTTTTCTTTTTATGGCTACCCATTCTATTAATCACTGATATCTGAACAGTACAGAGTGTTGAAATGTTTGATTACCATGCATACTGTTCTTAAGTAAATTACTCCCAAATTGCTTCACTAGCAACACCCAGTTGTATAAATGGATAAGTATGTCAAATAGAAATGCATCCCGCTCAGTGGCAGCAGCCACTTGGACACTCAAAAGTAATTACGCAAGGGAAGTCGGTGTGGCCACGAGCAGCCCTTGGGCTCCACAGGTGTGCAAGGCATGACAGATAGGCGGAGGTCTGTATTACTGGATTAAGACTGTAAGACCCAATACTGGCAAACATCTGTAGGCCTGGAAGAAAACTGTAAAGCTAGCACAATAGCAAAATAATGCTCACCACAGAGTAGCTATCTTGTTAGTAAACTACCGCTTCACAAGCAGCAATGCAGATGTTAGTCAATAGCTAGAAGGAGTAGTTTTAGATCTACAGTGGGATGCAGTGAGTGAAAGTGAGAGGGGTTGTGGGCCACATTAAAACTGTAAGCAGTCAGACACGTAGCTTTACACCACATCTTGCCGCAGGTAAGCTTCGCGGATGGTAAGAGGCAGTGGTGGAAATGGCTGACAGAGACCATTTCAGAGAGAATGCACTAGAGGCAGAGGAAGTGCTGCTCGCCCTTTACCACGCAAAGTCAGTGCAGCCTGAGGCAGGAATATAGCACTGAGAACTATTATACTGTATATTATATAATTTTTTTTTAACGGGAATAGGCAGAACAAGTGCTAGAACAGGCACCTCACCAGGGAAACCAGTGGATTTGTTGCTTTGCAATGTATTTTGTAGATACTTACTAGATGCAGAATATCTAACAAAGTATGCAGGAGATGCAAAAGTGGAAGATGCGTGTGCAGTTCTTTATATGATGCCTGATGCACAGTCGCGCATGTAAACACACACAGCATTTTGGTATACAGCCCGGTGGCTGTCTTTCTGTGATACTGAAATTCAGGCAACACACAATGCACTTTCGACTGCCTGTCATTTCAAATACGGTTGATATTACAATCCCTCTGTGGGCAGTTCACTAAACTATGGGTAATTTTATCTGCAGCAGAAACATTGCATCACAGAAAGAATCTGGAATGCACACGGAATGAAGAAATAAAATTTGGTTCCACATGGAATACAAACCTACATCTTGTCCATGCACTCCGCTAGAATCTTCTTACAAAACATATCACATTCCTGCCTTACATAAAAAACCTAATTGCTGGTTGTCCTTTAGAGGATAATTGAATTTAGTATGGTAATCAACAATTATAGAAGATTACATTACACACATTACTTTGTGAGAAGACTTCCTTATCCGGTGTGACTTCGATGGCTGTTTTGTAGGCGTTATGCACTTACACAGCTGGACACTTACTGAAGCAACACAGTGAAATACCTTGCTCAAGGGTGTAAGGCAGCCCTCCACCTGGAATTCAAGCCATTAACCTTTCGGCCAAGAGCCCAGGTCCCTAACCACTGCGCCGGGCTCCCAATCAAAACTATAAGGAGGCCATTGCTGTGGTGACAGAGGTGACCACGGGGAAAAAAAAAAATCACCGCGTCACTGATGTAACGTTGAGGAGGAGTACCACAATGAAGTCAGCTCTTTGAGTTCAGCCTATGTGTATGGTGCCCCCCCTCAACCCCCCAACCACCCCCCCCCCCTTCCCTGTCGACCACCCGGAGAGGCAGCCAGAAGGAGAGGCTGGAAGTGGGACAGGTGCCAGATGAGATAAGAGTGTCTCAGACACAGCGCAAGGCCCGGCATGTTTCGCGGAAAAGGAGAGCGATTTTTGAAAAGGAAACAGATTAAACAGTCTCCCACACCATTCCTTAGACTTCCACTCCCCCCTTCTCACACACTCACACACTCACACACTCACACACACACACACACACATATACACACACATATCCATACCGTATGGGGAAAAGCCCCTCCCCTCTGCTCCCGCCCGTGTTTCTGAAAGAGGGAGGCCAAGTGCAGAGGAGAAAGAGAGAGAAAGACAGCAAAGGAGTGAAACAGAAGAGAGAGAGGGAGGGAAGACTAGTGACAGAGAAGTGAGAGGGTGAACTGGAGAGATTCAGGTGAGGGGGGGGCATACAAATACAAAAACAGTAAGCAGGAAGGAAAGGACAGAGGTAGAAGACAGGGACAGAGAGAGAGAGGAAAGGAGAAAGGGAGAGGTAGACAGAGAGGTCCACACTACCTACCATACGGTCACGTGCTTCAGCCTCACTTCTCGCACTAGGTTATATGATGCCGACCACCTCCACTTCTATTCCACGTGAGCCGGCAGGACCGCGCTGAGAAGACCGGGGGCCGGAGCTGATCTTTTTCCCTGTCTCACCAGTAAAGGATGGAGTCCATCTCAGACTGGTGCTGAAACCAGACTGCAACAATCAGTCTGAGCCCAGGAGAGTCTGGGGGGGGGGGGGAGGCGAGGAGGGGAGGAGTGGCGAGGAACATGAGATGTTTGTACTGTGTGTACTGAGCAAAGGGACAGAGGGACCCCTTTGTGAGAATGCTGCGCCTTGAAGCCGGGCGAGACACAAACTCTGTCCTCCAGGAGGAGATGGGGGAGAATGCCCAGGGGCCCCACTGATGCTCGTGCCTCTCGTCCAGCTTGCCAACACACTATGCGGATGTTACCGATAACTCTATGGTTTCTCGTCATTTGGAATCTCGTTCATGGGCATGACGTGGAGCAGGATTATCAGGAGGGTGCGGAAGACACAGAGGTAAGCGACACGCCAGAGATCCCCTCAGAGTGCCCTCCGGTTTACGCTTGTTAACTGTTAGAGGGGATGGTTGCCTTGGCTTCATCCTTGTCTCATGCATAAGCAAAGGGGGAGAGAATGAATTCCCTAGAAGCATGAGCCATGTCATAACAAGTTTTGCCTCTTGTCCGTGTAGCCAAGCCTTTCTAATGTTTCACAACAGGAGTAGTAATTCTATAGTAATCACTCCTCTCTCTTCATAGCTTTGGTTTTTATACACAAGTTCCAGGAAAGGCTGGATCTGGGTGTCTGCGTGTATGCAATGTGAGGTGACTTGGTTGTGTTTGGGGGGTGGTAGTTTAGCATAGTGGTGAGGACCAGGGCTTGTAACCAAAGGTTGCCGGTTTGATTCCCCGCTGGGGCACTGCTGCTGTACCCTTGGGCAAGGTAATTAACCCAGAACTGCCTCAGTAACAATCCAGCTGTATAAATGGATAACATGCAAAAACTGTAAGATGTGTAAGTCGCTCTGGATAAGAACATCTGCTAAATGACAATAATGTAATGTAATGTAATGTAATATGTTTGAGAAAATGAGAAAATGACTGTGCAATAATCATACCCTCTGAAAGCCTGAGGACTCCCAGTCGATCCCATCACAACAGTCATAGTGTCCACACACCACTGTATCTGGGGAAATGAGATCAATTCACAACCTGACAGCATGTTGAGTGAGGAAAGAGGCTGAGTTTAGAGGCTAACAGCAGATAGAGTTGAGTGTGGAGAAATTACAAGTTCACGTTCATGGTGAGATTCAACCACGATTGAATTGAATTATATATTGAATGAGTATACGTATCATCACTGAATAATTACAAATTTGAAACTTTTTTTCAGTTTTCACACAATATTATGAGCTGAAAGTACCTAAAAGAGTTTGTGTGAGAGACAAAAACACATAGTCATTGTTTAAATTTATGACTCTTGGGTAAGGGAAAAAGTGTGTTGAGGTTGGATTGTATATAGGCCTGAATCAAACCTGTATTTTTGTCTTTGCTTGATGGCCATATTGTCCAGACACAGCTGGGAGATGCTGTTGATTATGAGGAGGGGGGTGGGGGGGGCGCACTGGGCCCCCCGCTTTCATATGGGCAATAACCCACGGTCAGCAGTAACGATGACATCATGTCATCTGAGCTTTGCATGACCTCAGACTGACAGCTATGTGCGACCGCTTACTGTACTTGAAGTCCAAAAAACTTTCTGAACAATGAGATGGATTTGGTGAGTAAAACTAACGGTACGTTGTACCCTTGACAACAACTTTAATGCACTTGATGGATGACCGGACCGCTCTAAAATGCTCTCACATGTATCAGCACCCACATACAGTAGCTATATAGACACATCATTTATCTTTGCTAGCTTTTCTCGCAGACAGCAATATTAAGACATCTTTGTTCCATCCAAACAGACCTGTGTAATGCCTGCCTTAACGAGCTGCCCTGGGAGAATTCAAACCGATTCTTTTCTGACGATCCTGAACCCCTGCTTTGTGATAGGTGACCTTTATAATGCATCAGCCAATCCAGCTGGTAGGAGGATGAGCGGAGAGGGTACTGCTGGGCAGGAACTTAGAAGGGGGATCTCCCCAGGTCTATCACTGCTGTTAGACCATCACTACCACTGACACATGTAATTCACACCTTTACATGTGGCATGATGCGTGCAATTCCCCCATCCTGGAATATGCAGGTCAGAACTATGTTCTATTATTACTGTCTACAGGTGTCTTACATTTTTGGATGAGAACTTTGCTCAGGGTAAAGAAACTACATACACGCTATTTCCATCAATAACTCTTTTTTTAGATTACTATGCAGTTTCTACTTGCCTATACAGCTGAAAGAACTTTTTTTTTTCAAATTCCTTCAATCATCCTTACCCATGCCAAGTTCCTAGAATCCAGCAGATGGCCAGTCCCTCAAAGCGCAGGTGGACAACTGTTTGTATAATCCTAACCATAGCCCAATATGAGATTTTCTTTCTGACTGGAGGTATTCAGCTAATGTCCCTGTACCCTGCTTGTTGTATTACCCAACTGTAATTAATTGTAATTGTAATTAAGCCTTGCCTTTTATTCTTTCTTCCTCAGCTACAGCTGGGTGGTGAAGGACATAGTGGCCTGGGTGCTGTGTCTAGCATGGATGACCTCCTGGAGTTCTTCTACCCCCGGTACGGCTTGGTGCAGAGCTGCCTCCGGAAGAGGGCTCAGGGCCCGTCCTCTCACCCCCGCCGCAGTGAGGTCATCTGGGAGAATCCCCACGAAGCGGCACTCTACAGAGATGACGGTGCTATCCAAGGTGAGGAGCGCCCCCTGCAGGTGGGACACTAAAAACCCTGCTCATGTCAGGAGAAGCTTTGCCTAACAGAGGGCAACATTCATCTGAGTGGTCAGAGATGGTATTTTGTTGCATGGCTTTTTAGTTGCAGCTGTAACTAGTCATGCCTAAAAAAATAGAATCTCATACTCACTCACTGACTATGAGTGCCTCCCTCAAGGTAAAAACAGTACTTTTTTACCATTAGGTGGAAAAGGGACCAATAATGGGATCCAGCTAAGTACAGCAGTCATAGTCCCTGAACTGTGCTTGACCTTTTGTTAGTTTCATGTCCAAACAAAGTGTCTAAACAAATCTCTTTTGAACTCCATATCCTGGACCCTTCAATTCCAAACATGGGATGCATAGCCTTGTCTATCTTATTGTGAAAGAGGAGGAAAAATACAGCAAAAAAAAATACAGCAAATTGAATTACAGGATAGCCGCTGCCTGTCTTCAAAGCAAAC